>NC_041395.2:73394634-73729634 GCF_900747795.2 Erpetoichthys calabaricus
CCTTTTTTTTTTTTCATAACCTCTTTAACACACTACTTCTCCGCTGCGAAGCGCGGGTATTTTGCTAGTCTATATATATAATGGAGAGTTGGGATCCAAGAGACTGTGTTTGTGGAGGGATGGAGAGTTAAGGTGGTTTTTGGAGTCACGTAATCATCTCTCCTCCCATTCACCTCATTTCATTCACTTCATTTCGCTCCGAGCTGAGCTCCGCAGCTGACGCGGTCTTGCCGTTCTTTTCCCATAGTGTTTAGTCCTTTCTCCTTTACTGATTTACTGTTTAGTAGACGTGGTGCTTACTGAATAGTATTTTTTCCTTTAGTGTTTCTACTTAGCGTTTCTTAGTGTTTAGTGGACGCGGTGTGCGAAAGGAGAGTTGGGATCCGAGAGACTGTGTTTCTGGAGGGATGGAGAGTTAAGGCAGATGGGGGAGTCACGTGATCATCTCCCCTCCCATTCACCTGATTTCATTCACTTCATTTCGCTGCGAGCTGAGCTCCGCAGCTGATGCAGTCTTGCCATTCTTTTTCCATAGTGTTTAGTCGTTTCTCCATTACTGATTTACTGTTTAGTAGATGCGCTACTTACTGAATAGTATTTTTTCCTTTAGTGTTTCTTCTTAGTGTTTAGTAGACACGGTGTGCCAGTGTTCCCGGTGGTGTTGCGGTTTACTGTTACTTTCTACTTCGTTTTTGTACTTTAGTGTTTAGTAGACTTTTACTTTATCTCATTTAGTGTTGTTCCCGGTTTTTTACTGTTAGTGTCTACTTAGTGTTTGTGTTTAGTGTTATGGAAGGAGTGATCTTACCACTGTCAAATTTTGCAATGAATGAGTTGGTAAATAATGATTATTCATCAACAGATCACATGAGCAAATTCAACAAAATTTTAGCTGCACATACAATTTTCCAACCTCAAGAGGTTTTGCTAATGTGGACTCCTGACATACCTATAATGCCCATTCCACAAAATGCAAAACATATTCAAATATTACCTTCTGCAGCTACTGAATGAGTGACTCACTGGGTGTGTACCTATTATGATGGTGCTGTAATTCATGTCTATGACAGTTTAAACGCTGATAAAAAAATTCAACCTCACTGAGGAGCAGCTTCGTTTCCTTCATGCTTTGTTTCCTTACAAACCTCCCATAGTTTATGAAGACGCACAGCAACAATTAAAACATACAGATTCTGGTGTATTCTCAATTGCATTTGCTGTGTGTATTTCTTTAGGTATTGACCCAAATGATCAAGTTTTTACTATTCCTTCAATGCGAAATCACTTACAAATAATTTTTGTTATTCGACAATTGCTTCCATTCCCTGTCGAAAGTAGCCGACGGGCGACACCAGTTACAAGTATTCAGTGCGTTCAAAGACTTGTACGAAGTACGGCCACTAACACAGTCACTCATAAAAGGGGAGATGACTCGGTGCAGGAAATGGGTATTGAAACTACCTTAGAAGACATGCAATCAACGAGGCAATTAAACGGATCTCAAGAGAGGTCTTCTAGGTTGGACAAAAAAGAGCTTGGCTGCCAAAACCATATATATATAATATACATACACACACACACACACACACACATATATATACACGCATCTATACTAATAAAAGGCAAAGCCCTCACTGACTCACTCATCACTAACTCTCCAACTTCCCGTGTAGGTAGAAGGCTGACATTTGGCAGGCTCATTCCTTACAGCTTACTTACAAAAGTTAAGCAGGTTTCATTTCAAAATTCTACACGTAACAGTCATAACGGTCGACAACGTCTGCCATGTTAAACTTTCTTATTTATGGCCCCATCTTCACGAAATTTGGTAGGCGGCTTCCCTGCGCTAACCGAAACCGATGTACATACTTATTCGGTGGCATGACACCACTGTCGGCCGCCATATTGAACTTTACAATGGTCTTTGTTACTTAATGGGCCCATCTTCAAGAAATTTGGTACGTGGGTTCCCAACGCTAACTGAATCCTACTTACGTACATATATACGTCCATAGCCTGCAGCTCGGTCCACACTCTGAATCCTCCAGGGCACTCCTGAGTATAATTTAATTTTGAAGGTTGGGGCACCAATACTGAGAAACTTACAGCCACCGAAATTTTGGAACTGCACGAGAATTCAGGTCACATGCCTGCAAAAGGACCTAATTGAGGCAACTATTTTTACTGGCGGTGGCTCAGGGGAGAGAGTTTTTATTCCTCGCATCCCCGTTATACCCTCTGATCTCCCATTTCAATTCAAACGCCTACAATTTCCAGTAAGGCTCTGCTTCGTAATGACAATTAATATGTCTCAGAGACAGACCCTACAAAAGGTTGGCATTGATTTGAGGCAAGATTGCTTTTCACATGGCCAACTATACGTTGCATGCTGAAGAGTAAGCTCAGCACACAGCTTGGTCATATTACAACCGGAGGGCCAAACTGACAACGTGGTATACAAAGAGATCCTTAACAAATAATTATTGGTATATTTTCCCTCCGTTTTTTATTTAAAATTTTAAAGCAGTACTTCGCTGCTGCGAAGCGCAGGTATTTTGCTAGTCTGAGAACAAAATTTAAATCTGATGGTTTCATACACAACAAGAGAAAAAGTTTATGATATAATAGAACCCAATAGTGACCAATGCAACAAACCATGTGAAAAACCTCCACGGAAAAAAGAAGAAAATTCCCACATTTCTCATGTTGCATAATCCACATTTATGTTAGGAGTTGTATGCTCAAAACATTTCAAACACATACATTGTTTGCTAAAATGTTCTTAATAGTTACTTCCAGAAAATAAAAAAAAATATTTATCATAAACAGGAAAAGCATTCCCATAGTACTGTGCTTTTGAATTGAAGGCAGGACTCTTAACCAAAGAATGAGGGGAAAAGGCAGCTCGTCAAAGCATTGAATTTTTGGATCAAGTATTCCTTTAATGCTGTCTTTACCCTTTCATTTCACTTGATATACTTTTTCAATCTTCTTTTTCATCATTATGAAACATTGGGTTTGTTTGATAAGCATGAAAACATTAAGATTTCAGATCTCTGTTACGTCATTTTATTGAGAATTTTGGTTTATTTAGTGACATAATAAAATATAACTATTTTACATAAGTGATTTCTGGCCCATGTGTCTGTGCTAGATGTTCCAGACCATTTTGGATAAAACAAGCTTTACAGTTCAGTAGGTTGGTCTCCTTGAGTCCTTTATTTATGGCTGTGACATATATTGGGGTGAGCAGTAATTCAATTCCTTTGGTAAAGCATTTCCTTATAACAGCTGGAGTTAAAACAGTAGAATGATCTGAAGGTGAAATTTATGTCTTTGTTTCTGTCTACTCATTCAAATCACAATTATGGAGCCTTGCTACCTGAGGAAAAAAGAGTGAAGAAAATTTCACTCAATTAAGAGTACAGAGTGTGTTGTTTAAAAATATTCGAGTAAGGCTAGTTCTTCTTAATGGAGGTGTTTACAAATAATAATAATAATTCTTTACATTGATATAGCACTTTTCTCACTACTTAAAGAGCATTTTACATAGTGAATGGGGAACCACTTCAACCACCACTAATGTGCAGCATCCACCTGGATGATGTGACAGCAGGCATTTTGCGCCAATACACTCACCACGTATGAGCTATTAGGTGGTGAAGGCATGACAGAGATAACCAATTAGAGACAGGGAATAGTTACGGAGCCATAAAGGACAAATTAACCAGGACATTGGGATTCACTATACTCATTTGCACCAAAGGGAAGTGAAAATGTAGGAGTATTTATGCTGTAATAGTCACTTTGCAATGTATGGAAAATTGTATCTCACTTCCTTAGTTATTCTCTTTCTGTGTTTTTGTGCTATCTGTGCCAAAGGACTTTGGTTTGGTTTTAATGGTCAATTACCAATTATAAGTCATCAGTGTAAAGATATTTCAAAAGCAAAATGGAAAAAAAGCGTAAAACTGTGCTGAGAATCAGAAATAGCAGCTTCAGTATCTGTCTTCACACTGAGTGTCTCTTGATTTCAACCTATTTTATTTTACAAGGAAGGGAGCATTGTTTAACAGAAACAGTGTCTAATTCCCCCTTCCTTTTTGTCTGGTAAACAGCACAGCGCACAAGACTAGAAAAGAGCTTCTCACTATCACATAGTTTAAACATTTCTTTATGTTGAAGAAATTAGTTTTTTGTCCACATTTGTCTGATGCATCAACCAAGTTTCAACCAATGGATGAATCTGAGGCAAGGTTGTAATTGAACTCCACTAACTGCTGCCATAATCTGCTGAGCTGACATTTTTGAGTTAAGCACAGTTTGCTGTGTTGTCCCTTTTCTTTCTGGTGCAAGATCATGACTGTTTAGCTAAAAAAAAGGGAACAAAAATCATATTTTCATTATTTTCTTTGGTTTTCCTTTAGCAATAAAATTAAGGCACTACACTTGGTCACAATAATTGTACTGTACTTCATATAGTACCGGTCCTTTTTTTCCAATACACAAAGAAATCCATGTTTACATAATTTAAAAATAAAACCGTGTTTTAGAAAAGATCATGTGTGCTCAGATATCCACCTTCTACAAAATGTTACATGATTTTAGGCATTTGGTAGTAGTTTAGTTGCATTTCTTTAAAAATGGCTGACCATGTCTAATTTTTTTTTCTTTTATACTATTGATTTTGTATCATCAAATGAATAGACAAGAGTCTGAAAAATGTTTGGGGCAGCCTCCCATATACTTGAAACCTGGCTGAAAAATAATAAATTAGATTCACAATTGTGTACATATTTGAACGAGGACTGAACTGACGTGAAGGAGGTAAAAATGGCAGTTTTATGGAAAGGCAGAGGAAGTGACATCATCAGGGTCGAGACCAGAAGTGACGTCATCAGGCTCAAGGGGAAATTCTCGTAACTGGTCTGCAGAAGAAAGAGAGAAAGGATTAGTGCACTCCGTCACACCCTGGTCTGGCGTGGATTTACCCTCATTTGAGCCCTTTAGCTGCCTCTCATGTGCATGTGTGTGACAGAATACAAAGTAATAGAATATTCATTTAGGCGGCATGGTGGTGCAGTGGTAGTGCTGCTGCCTCGCAGTAAGGAGACCTGGGTTCGCTTCCCGAAAAACCACTTTGCCACCATAGTGCCAAAATATAACCCTACATCCATTCATTTTCTAACACACTTATTTAGTTCATGGTCTCAGTGGACCTGAGCCTATCCTGGCGACACTGGATGCAAGATGGATGCCAGCTGTGGATGGAGTGATAGTCTATTACAGGGTGCAATCAATCATGCACACAGCTTCAATCATTGTAGAAAGATATCTGGAATACCCAGATGAAGACCCACACAGACAAAAGCAGCACTTGTACATTTCACACAGATTGTTTCTGGGCTTGGATTTGAACCCAGGACTTTGAAGTTGTGAAGCATCACTTCATTATCATTTCACCTTAGAACTGATATCAGTTAATTTTTATAAAGAACAATTCCATTTACAAATCCAGAACACATCTACAAATATAATGGCATTATATACAGTATGTGATTCAGTTGGCTGACATTTAGTGATCTTATCTTGTACATACTGCAAGACAAGAGAGTCACAGAGACACAGCACCTGCACAGCACAAAAGGTCACAGTACTCACAGATGTAAGCTCTGACTCTGATGGACAAGATAATACAGAGCATGCATCTAGTGCACAAATCAGGCTCACAACCTGCCTATTAATACACATAATGTGGGCACCTGGTGCAGTTCAGCACTGTTCTGCATTTATACAGTAAACTAGCTGTGTTACCCAGCTTCCCTCAGGAAATGTTACAAGTCAACAGCCCTCATTTATATTGCCATTGGTTAATCAAATGTATCAGAAGTACTATGTAACTAAGTACTTTTCTGTATACATTTGTATTTTTTTTTTTTTTTTTACCAGGTGCTAATTTTATTAGTTCAGTTGAGCTGCTTACTGTTGAACATGCTACATACAGTCCTTAGTGGTGCTGGTATGAAAGAGAGTGCAGTAGAATTTTGTATTAAAGAATGTCACAACCGGGGTATGTGGTAATGTTACAAAGGTGATTTAAAGTTGAGTCAAAGCTACAGACTGCTACAACTATCAACACTATATTAGCATTAAAGCCTAAAATTAGTACTGTCTCAATATACAGTGAGTTTCAGTAAATGTCTACCAAAAAAATAAAGTTGCTAAATACTTTTACTTACTCAAAAGCACCATCATGTTCTCTTCTTATCATTTTCAGAAGTATAGCACCTCAGAAGGTGCTAGAGAAAAAGCAGCCCAAATTCCCATGTAATATATTGTTCTAAAAATATTTTAAGAGCCTATTGTCCTAAATATACCATCTTGCCAAACTTCAGCTTTTTTAGCTTATAGATAGATAGGTAGATAGATATAGAAGGTTGTAGGTGGACAGTTGCTTTTAAAAGAAAATTGTACTTTCAGGTGGAGTGTTATGGGGTACAGACATATCCTTTATCATCTTTTCACAATGGAATAGTCACATGAAGCATAAATCACACAATACAAACTTGGAGAATACTTGCAGGATCATTATTTACTACATACTGTGACAGATTTGGGAATTTTAGTGTAAACATACTCCTATTTAGATGCCAGGCAAACAGATTACATTGTTTTTCCAATACAGCTGTTGCAAGGGAGTATGATCAGCTGCTAGGGTGAACTGCAATCTCCAGAAATAGTAACACAAACCTTCAAACACCCATTTAATCAGCAAACAATCTATTTCTATAGTCAAATAATTTCCTCCCACAGGAGCAGTTTTCTGCTCACATATACTGGATTGGATGTTCCTCTTTGTCAAAAATTTGTGCAAACACAACCACAAGGTCATAATACTTCTCACTTAGGGATTTTTTTTTTTTTGTGCAGGAAAGTTTTTTGAGAATGGGATGTGAATTTGGTATTTTTTTTTTTATATTTCATCCTTTTCTATTTTTGTTTCATCTTGTTACAATGGAGAGAGGAGTGACTCCAGCAGCAAATTAAAATACAATTTGCTTATAATAGCCAGCTAACCAAAGGAAATTATGGGCTTGTCTATGTCTCTGAGGATTAAAAAAATTCAAGTACTGCCCCCTACCTTGCACTTTTGTGGCTCTATTAGTCCCCTGCAAATGGAGTTACCAAAATAATGGATTTCAGACATTCCCATTTTACTTTTTTTGGATTTATGTTAACCCTGCTTCCTTGTCAAACAAAGCCTATAGAAGGTGGAAGTGTATCTTCCAGTCATTGCAGGATATGACTATGTCATTAAGGGTGTGCCCCTGAATTTTCTGAATGTGGTCTAAAATTTGGTCCAGTTGACATGTCAGAGAAGCTCTATATAGCCTCACAACTAATCTTCTAGTTATGACACTTGCCAGTGTCCTTTTATGAAATCTAACATGCGCCATAGAATATACATCAAACTTCAAAACTTTGCCTTAAATCAATACAAGATCTGACACTGCTATCAACCTTGAGTATCATGGCAAAAGGGCTGCACCAGTCAGTCTTTGATTCCCTCCTTACATGCAGCCCTAGAATTTGTTTCACTTCTTTAATTGTGGCATGCTCTTCTTCAAAAAACCTGCATGTACAAACATGGATTATTTGCTGCTATTATCTTACGTGAGCCTTACTAGGGTAAGGAGAAAAAACGGCATCTTATTTTAACTCACTAATGCATGCTTTAAGCTCATGCTTTTTCTGTTTTGTTAGATTTGCCCACATTGGTATCATCATTCCATTCCATTGTTGTGTCACTGCCTATTTTACTATACAAAGTTACAGTTTCATGCCACTTTTTAACAAATTAACGTGCAAATATTATACCTTTTTATGTCTAGAATTTTAAAAGGGTTCTCAATGAACACAAAATCTTCTCTACTCTGCTGAATTCTCATTATTTCATCCTTTGATCATTGTTTTGCTTTTGTTTGTCTTGTTGAGTCTGCATATGTTCTATTCAAAAAAGCATACAATAAGAAAGGGGGATTGCACACTGCTCTGTTGTTTTAATTGCTTGTTTTTTTATTCATTTAAAATGCTCAGCTAAGCCATTTGTCTGTGGCTGCTATTCACTATAATATTTTTATATGAATAATCTTACATAATTCTTTAAGTAATGCTAAGAGAATGAGAAAATCCTACACTTGGAATGGGGGTACCCTGCAGGTTTAACAGTTGTTCTGAAAGCAATTTACCCAGAGGTACCAGCTTAAGTATAGGGTCTAGAAATATTGGAATACAGTGATCCCTCGCTATATCGCGCTTCGCCTTTCGCGGCTTCACTCCATCGCGGATTTTATATGTAAGCATATTTAAATATATATCGCGGATTTTTCGCTGCTTCGCGGGTTTCTGCGGACAATGGGTCTTTTAATTTCTGGTACATGCTTCCTCAGTTGGTTTGCCCAGTTGATTTCATACAAGGGACGCTATTGGCAGATGGCTGAGAAGCTACCCAGCTTACTTCTCTCTCTCTCTCTCTCTCTCTCTCTCTCTCTCTCTTGCGCTGACGTAGGGGGGTGTGAGCAGGGGGGCTGTGTGCAGCTGCTTCCTGTAGGACATGCTGCACGGTGCTTCGCATACTTAAAAGCTCAAAGGGCACGTATTGATTTTTGACTTTGTTTTTCTGTGGCTCTCTCTCTCTCTCTTCCTGCTCCTGACAGAGGGGGTGTGAGCTGCCGCCTTCAACAGCTTTGTACCGGCGGTGCTTCGCATACTTAAAAGCCAAAAAGCCCTATTGATTTTTTTTTTGACTGCTTGCTTTGCACTCCTTTGAAAAGGAAGATATGTTTGCATTCTTTTAATTGTGAGACAGAACTGTCATCTCTGTCTTGTCATGGAGCACAGTTTAAACTTTTGAAAAAGAGACAAATGTTTGTTTGCAGTGTTTGAATAACATTCCTGTCTCTCTACAACCTCCTGTGTTTCTGCGCAAATCTGTGACCCAAGCATGACATTCTAAAAATAACCATATAAACATACGGTTTCTACTTCGCGGATTTTCCTATTTCGCAGGTGGCTCTGGAACGCAACCCCCGCGATGGAGGAGGGATTACTGTAGATCGAAATACTTCCAGGTCTGTATGGGGAAGATTGAAAGAAAGTGAAAGTTGAAGTTGTAAGAAGGAGCCATGTTGCCTTTATAGGGTGATGAAGAAAGACTGGGACCAGTACTTTAGCCTGTTATATAATGCAGGAGAAGCGGATTAGAGTTGTCCATTTAAGATAGTCAGTCCAAGAAGCTGTCTTGAGACCTGGAGATTTATCAATTTTGGGCACTACTTTGGACACTAGTGGGGACTCTGTTGTAAAGCAAAAGAAGGTCACCCCTTTGCTCAATCCTAGAAATTATTACCTCAATCCAATTTTCATAATGGGAGTTGAACTTTGCAATTTGTAATGCAAAACAGTTAGAGTACACTACTTTATAAGGAATGTGCCCTATATCTCCATCAGTATACAGTATTCCATCTGTATATTTTCTGTACTTGGCCATTTAAATTTCATTCCCATAGGAAGACAGAACCTATCCCAGCAACCAGGAGGCAAAGTTCTCTGGATGTAATGGTAGTCCATCAGAGGGCACACTTATTGCCAACATTCTCAAATTTGTCATTTAGCCTCACATGCACATCTCTAATGGGAGAAAGCAGCTAGAGTATTTAGAGAATTCTACACAGACATGTTGAGCTCAAGCAAACTGCACACATGCAGAGCCTGAGTCAGTAATCAAATCCTGGTCTCTGCAGCTACTGTATGTGGCAGAAATAAAATGCTCCATTTTAATACTTATACCTGGATATCAATGTACACAGTGTATGTATCCTTTTGTTATGATGTAAAATTATATTCTTTTTATAGTCTTCGGTAATTTATTCTGAAAGTATTTTTCCCTCTTCCCCCCATATTTCTGATTGCTTCAAAAACTGCATAAAATTTCTGGATTTCATTCACTGTTGCTTCTATACAATTGAAGCACTCAAAAATTGATTTAGAATTAGCTTTTTTCAATTATCAGGTTTTGGCACAGTCAGAAAGATCATGACAGAGAATACATATTTTAGACTACAGAAATGTGATCAATTCATGAGAATTATAAATAATAATTTGTAATTGATAACGTACCATCTTACTATTAAATTTTTGTTTTGTAATTTCTGGTGTTTCTTTTTTTACAGACTCTGATTACATTTGTTAACAAGCATTTGAACAAACTTAATCTAGAAGTAACTGAGCTGGACACTCAGGTAAGGAAAATATTGGAAACAATCTAACAGGGACAGTTTCAGACACTCAAGGGTTGATGTCTTCTGTTTCGCTCATTTCTGCAAGAACAAACAAGGGTTACAAAAAGAGTGGATGCAGTAGTAATTTGGCAAAGGAGCTTAAATTATTACTACAAAATCACTGGTTCAAGTACACCTTACTGTTAAGAGTGTAGTAAAAGTTGTTTATCCTTCTGATGAGAACTGATGTGAATGCTGTGAAGGGTGTTTTCTTCATTGAAGTGAATATAGTCAGGAGTTTGCATGTTCTCCCCGTGTGTGCGTGGGTTTCCTCCGGGTGCTCCGGTTTCCTCCCACAGTCCAAAGACATGCAGGTTAGGTGGAGTGGCAATTCTAAATTGGCCCTAGTGTGTGCTTGGTGTGTGGGTGTGTTTGTGTGTGTCCTGTGGTGGGTTGGCACCCTGCCCGGGATTGGTTCCTGCCTTGTGCCCTGTGTTGGCTGGGATTGGCTCCAACAGACCCCTGTGACCCTGTGTTCGGATTCAGCGGGTTGGACAATGGATGGATGGATGGATGGATAATGTTCATGATATAACTACCAATTATATTAAATTAGATAAATCTAACCTCTGGCAAAGAACAAAACATAAATTATTTAACAATAATATATTCTAAGGTTGTATGTCATTTAATAATGTAGTTTATGTTTTCATTTTTCTTATTAATATATGTAAGCCTTTTGTAGTTTAACAGTTAGGTAATATTTAGATGACTGAAATTATTGGTTGTAATCACATTTTAAATAATCAAAAAGAGCACATTTCACATTTTTAATGAAAAGACAAAAATTATTCTGGAGCCTTTAATTTTTTTTTTTCTTACATCCTTTGTTCTTAAATGTATGCTTATTTGTAACTGATATTTTTTATGGAACCTAAATTAAGAACTATTATCATTAATAATCACAATAAACCAAATAATAATGCTATATCATATAATATCATGTGCCACATCCATGTCCTGCTGTGGCCAAAAACTAATTTGAATTGCCTTGTAATTGCTGACCAGATTTTGCCTGAGGAAGTCTGTATGTGCTGCATAAATACGTCTTTCTTTAGTATGTGGTTATACAAAAAGAATATGCAATGGTTCAGTTTTAATTTGATTATAGCCTGTGACATTAATGAAACGTAAAATATGACACAGGGAATATGTGAATGCAGTCTTTTTTCTCTCCTGCTTATTTGATCTGATCATCATTACCTTGTTTGTCTGCTTTAGTTACATAAACTGTTCCTCTTTAATAGAAAGAAAACATCCCTCTAGCTGTTTTTTCTCTGAAAAAATACCAAGAACTATTTTATGTGTTGCTCTGATCATTCAGACAAAGTAGCATTACCAGTGTTCAGAAAAATAATCCAGTACAGAAAGAAAAGCTCTAAAAGGTGATAATAACAGATCATTGTTAAAATAGGCCGCATAATATGTGACCTTAAAGTAACTACCTTCATTATTTTCCAGTACTGTATATGTTTTTACATTTCTTTCCAATTATAATTCTTCACTTACTTGCTAATCTTTGCCACTCTCCTATTCTCATAATGGCATGTAAGAAGTACAAAGAAAGCATACTTATATGAGGTAGGACACAGCTCAGTGCCAGGGCACATATTCTTCTAAACATCAGGCAAGAAAAAACATTTATTAATGTATCAGAGGAAAAAAGAGAGATAACTTAGATAAAGCTAAAGTCTGTTTTCACTCTTTCAGAGTCCTTGATTCAAATCTAGGCCTGTGGAATTTATGTTCTCCTTGAGAGTGAAAGGGTTGTCTTTCTAAATCCCAAACACATACAGATTTGGATGATGGGCAGCGCTGCATAGGTTGTCTTTCTGGATTGATTGGTGTCAATTTTACTGTGCTGTAACTTCCTATTGTGCCCAGTGCAGACAGTATTATATCTGTCCCCCATCAACTTCTTCTTCTTTTGGCTGCTCCCGTCAGGGGTTGCCACAGTGGATCATCTTTTTCCATATCTTTCTGTCCTCCGCATCTTGTTCTGTTACACCCATCACCTGCATGTCCTCTTTCACCACATCCATAAACCTCCTCTTAGGCCTTCCTCTTTTCCTCTTACCTGACAGCTCTATCCTTAACATCCTTCTCCCAATATACCCAGCATCTCTCCTCTGCACATGTCCAAACCAACGCAATCTCACCTCTCTGACTTTGTCTCCCATCCGTCCAACTTGAGCTGACCCTCTAATGTACACATTTCTAATCCTATCCATCCTTGTCACACCCAGTGCAAATCTTAGCCTCTTTAACTCTGCTACCTCCAGCTCTGTCTCCTGCTTTCTGGTCAGTGCTACCGTCTCCAACCCATATAACATAGCTGGTCTTCCCTTTCACTCTTGCTGATACCCATCTGTCACAAAATACTCCTGACACACTTCTCCACCCATTCCACCCGGCCTGCACACTCTTTTTCACCTCTCTTCCACAATCCCCATTACTCTGTACTGTTGATCCCAAGTATTTAAACTCATCCACCTTCACCAGCTCTACTCCTTGCATCCTCACCATTCCACTGACCTCCCTCTCTTCATTCCTATCCTCTCCAGGGTCTCCTCAACCTGCTCCCTACTATCGCTACAGATCACAATGTCATCAGCAAACATCATAGACCACTGGGACTCCTGTCTAATCTCATCTGTCAACCTGTCCATCACCATTGCAAATATGAAAGGGCTCAGAGCCGATCCCTTATGTAATCCCACCTCCACCTTGAATGCATCCATCACTCCTACCACAGATCTCACTACGGTCACACTCTCCTCGTACATATCCTGTACAACTCTTACGTACTTCTCTGCCACTCCCGACTTCTTCATACAATTCCACAGCTCCACTTGAGGCACCCTGTCATAAACTTTCTCCAGGTCCACAAAGATACAATGCAACTCCTTCTGGCCTTCTCTATACTTCTCCATCAACATCCTCAGAGCAAACATCACATCTGTGGTGCTCTTTCTTGGCATGAAACCATACTGCTGCTCACTAATCATCACCTCACTTCTTAACCGAGCATCCACTACTCTTTCCCATAACTTCATGCTGTGGCTCACAAATTTTTTCCCCCTGTAGTTACTACAGTCCTGCACATCCCCCTTATTCTTAAATATCGGCACCAGTACACTTTCTCCACTCCTCAGGCATCGTCTCACTTTCCAAGATTCCATTAAACAATCTGGTTAAAAACTCCACTGCCATCTGTCCCCCATTAACTATTTGTTTAAAATTATGAAAAAAGGAATGCAAATTCTTTGTTGTAAAATACAGTTTACTCTGCTTTTTGTTGTGTTAGTTCATATTTCTGCAGGACTAAGTGTACAGTTAGATTAAAATGCAAAAATAGTGTAGTCAGTTTTCAAAACTATAATATAAGCAAAACTACAATTTCTGGACCTTTTTTAGCAATGAGATGCAAGATATTAAAATATTCTTTCCAACGATTATTTTTGGGCTTAATTACTTAATAAAATTATTGGTGAAAAGCAAGAAGGCAGCCTCTTAAGAACTTCATCATTCCTTGAAATGAACAGGCTTTCAGCATCATCTAGGCTAGGATAAAGCTTTTGTAGATGGGTAGTAATCTATCCAGAGAAGAGTGCATGTACAGCCAGGAAGGGCACAAAATAAAAACAAAAGTCAGAGTTGAAAGAGCTAACCAGGCATCACAAAGTAAAAATAAGAATAATTAGTAATAATAGTATTTTATTAATTAATTAAAAGAAATAAAGGGCATGTGAAAATGACAAACTAGGAAAACGGCCCAAAAATCATGTGTGTGAGCAGTCACATACGAGCAGTCACATACAAGCAATGTGAACTGTCAAATTGAGCTAATACCTTCTTTTGACTTTTTTCATTTGAGTCATTTTCCATTGATGGTTTCTGTTCTAACTGCAGGTCAGTAGCTGCTGTGTGCTGGTAAATGCAAGTGAACATCACACAACAAGAGCACTGGGCATTTTTTGGAAGTCTGTATGTCTGGACACAATGTGAACAGTGGAGACACATTTTAATGCCAATTGTAAATATAATCCAGCTAAATTATGTACAGTACAAGTATTGTACATGCATATTCTGAAATCTTTTTTCATTGATTTTCGTTCTCCCTAAATACAATCTATAAAGAAACAAAAAGCGTAATGTTTCTTAAACTTTCAAAACATTGTATATATTTTAAAAAGAGTGCTTTGTAAAAAAATTTTTCAAATAATCAAGTAAAGTTATTATTAATTTGAATCTGTTTTGTGCAGAGACTGTTCATCAGTAACAGGTTATTTCTTGTGTGGTCATCTTTTCAGATTGGATTATTTAAGAGTTTGTCTGTAAACTCCTCTTAAATAAAAACATGTATCCTATAAAGTAAAGTGATAACTATCTCTAATGAGACATAATCGACTTCATTCATATTCAATTACAACAATCAATTTTACTGGCACAAGCCAACCTATATCTGATGTGCCGAGGAAAAGAGTATTGAATGTCATCTCTTTTGATATGCAAATTCAACCATTTTCCAGTTAATTTGAAAAGATTCACGCATGACTTGCTGAGTCTTTATTAGATTACAGTACTGGACTGAAAAACATTGATTCTAAAGGCAGTGGACTGCTCCGGTCTGCAAGCAGCAGCTGAGTCCCAAAGCAGATGTTTGAGTATTCATGCTAAACATCTATCAACCTTATACAGTAATGCCATTCTAAAATGTAGCTAGGACTTTTTTATATTTTTATTTGACTTTCTAAAACATGTAAAATTAAAAATACAATTCACATTATTTTTGAAGAATTTAACTTTATTATTTTGCTGCTTTCATTATAATTTTGACTTTATTTCTTCATAAACACACTGTCTTTTTGTAAACATAAATCACAAGAAAGTCTAAACCGAAAGTAACGATTTTGCAGTTGTTGGCATGTAATTGTGACCTGCAGTCTTTATCCATTAAAGCAATTAAATGGTGTGTAAGTTGAGAGAAGAAAAAATCCCTTTGGCACATCTGTGCTGAAGAAAAATCTTTAGAACTCCAAGACTACTCAATTAGTCAATCATCTTCGGATATGGCACACTTGACAGAGTAAGCAAGAACACATTTCCCAAAATGCATGCTCATTCAATACATGAAAATGTACAAGGAATTCAACATAAAAGCTTACAGCATATATGGGAGTAAATTAACAGGTTGAGATGACAATACAAATTAACTAACATTCAGATTGGTTAATATGGTTAAAGGTATAGCTAATAAATTGATTTTCCTTTTTTGTGTCCCATTTTCATAAGGTTGAAGGAATTGTGAAGACGAGACATTTTAGTGAATGTGGGATAGAAATATCTATAGAAAACACAAGTGTGTAGGTCTGTGCTGATTGTTTTAAAATTATTATTTAATTTAAAACTTAAATATTTAGGACCATGCTGCTGGTTTTAACAATGGCTTCTTACCTACTTCTATGTTATAATCTTTAACTTCATACAGTATTTGTGTGGATGCTACCTAATTCTACAAAATCGTCTCTTTTCTTTTGTAGTTTGCTGATGGTGTCTACCTGGTCCTACTCATGGGTCTGCTGGAGGGTTATTTTGTTCCACTGTATAACTTCTTTCTCACTCCAGAGAACTTTGAACAGAAGGTAGGCAGTACTATTCACAAATTTAAACAGATAGACAATAACATGCAACTGTATAATGTTTATCATTTGCAAAAACCCAAGATGATCCATGGCTACTAATTACTAGCACTGGCTATTCACTACGTCATGCCTGTAGTCTCTAAATAATGGTGACAAATGAATGACAAACCTGAGAAATTTGGCTGCATATTTATCTGATATTTAATTGCTGATTCAAGTGGATTCTGTAGTGTTCAGTCGTTAGTATTGCTGCATTAGTTTCAAACCTCTTTATTCATATCCCAGCCTCGTCACCACCTGTGGATTTTAACATCCACAGTTAAAAAATATACCATATATGTTAGTTTAATTAGAAACTCCACAATGGCCCAGTGTGACTGAGTGTGGGTGATGTATCAGTGTGTCCAGTGGTGGACTGTTGCCTTGTGCAGGTCTGTAGCTAATAGTATGACTTCCTTCTGTTTGGAATTTGCATACTACTGTCATGCTTGTGTAGGTTTCTTGTGATAGTCCAAATGCATTCTGTTAAGACTGAATAGCCAAGTCTGATTTTACAGTGGGAAATATATGTAGCCTTGTGAATTACAAGACGCATGTGCCTGATTTTCAATGTCATGAGGCAAGTCTACCCCATGTTAGCTGATGTTTTGTCTTGGTAGAGTAATATATATTGCTCTACTTTCCCCTATTGTTAATATGTAGCCTTAGAATGCCTAATCTCACAGATTTACCACTGTTTATAAGGTATTATTGTATATAACTTATCCCCACCTTCCCTTCTATATCTGTAGCCTTAGGCAATTAGATGTAGTAAAAGACAAGCAGAAATTAAGTTACAGTTTAAACAATGTATTAGTATTATTGATAATATTCATAAATAATAACAAAATGCAAAGTATATTTGAATATTGGCAACCATACAACCTGATTAAATGATGATATGTAGTTCAGGTGGCACACAGACTTCTGGTTACTTAAATGTCTCTAGTTAAGGCATCATTGATGCTCAGCTTTCAGCCACATGTCTGTTCAAAATGGCTGCTGAGCTGTGCTGTTCATTGTGTTCTCTTCAGATTAGCAAGAGAGATGCTTCTTCAACATATGTTGGTTGGTAAGAGAGAGATACTGAGGTTAAACACATACATTTATAGATGTTCTGTCCAACCCCGAGAGCCAATAGCACATCATGGTACTTAAAGGCTTCTGAGACAAGCCAATTCCAAACAGCCATACTTCAGACCAATGGGGGAAATAGAACATCTTAACACCTGCCCCCAACCCATATGTTAAAGTACACCTTAGCCCATTTGCGGGGGTAGAAATGACTTTAGCAAGGAAACGCTTGCCAAACTGGTTTAAAACACACATCCCCCAAATCCTGTCGTAAAATTCAAACAGACCCATTCCTAAGGGGGGTTAAACACTAAATTACACTGCTTTGTCTAAATTACAAATAAAGATATACAGTACAAAATATTCATCAAGTTATATGTAAAATCTCACATCACAACAGCTGATTTGTGCTTTCTGTTATGTAATGTTTGTGCTATGGTAAACATAAAGGATGAAAATATCAAAGCATTTCTCTTGGCATTAGTTCATGCCTTGCACCCATAGTTTATGTAATTGACGTTTTTGAGATGGTAGTAAAGGTGTGACAACCTGCTACAAATGTATTATTTAGTAGTGAAAATTAGAGTGTGTTAAATCTCCAAACATAGGCTCGCCATCTCCATTGTAACCTAAAGTCAGCCTTCATTTGTGTCTTGATCTGTGCAGTGCCTCGGCATCTACAGTACATGACAGGCATTCACACAGGAGAATGTGAGTTGCAAAGACATCACATTTGATATACAATAACAATAAACGATGGTCCAATTTCCTAAACCCCACAAACATTAGGACTGACACTATGCAATGCCAAATAGTATAAGCCTTTGAACAAAAACCTTTTTTGAATTCTTGTCTGTTTTAAATTGCTTTTTGGTCATTCTTTCAGTCATTTATTTTGTTCAAGGCTATTGCCATTTATGTGTAAGGTCTGAATTGTTTGGAGGGCATGGTTTGTGTTTAATAAAAAATTACAAGGAAAATATGTTTTCATGTCTAGACAAAAGAAAGTTTGCCTTGTGCAGCCTTGCCAGCACAATGTCAGGCAGTCAAGAAATGCTGTTTCCTTTTACTTTACTTCTCAGAACACAAGTAAGAAGTTAAGGGAATCTTGGGTTGACCTATTTACGCTATAATTACTGTATCTTGTGATATTCAAAGTTCATTTGTAGTGCAATGGTTTATCTGACAGCAAGTTTTCTTTTAAATGACAAAATACCTCTTGTTGATTGTTTTAGGGGTGCTACAGAGGCACTGTTATTTTTGTGGCATGGCTTTATTTCCTGGGTCTCTGTCAGTGTGGACATTCAATGTTTTCCCTGTGTTCACTTGGCCCATTATTCATGAATGTAACAGACTGGGTTGATGCTTGCCTTATCCTCCTTACTGCTAGGATATGATCCTGCACTGGCAAAATTGGCAAAACAAGTTTTTAAGATGGTTGAATGGATAATAGTCTTTGTGGAAAAATGACACCTTGACTCTCATCTTTGTATCTTCTTGGAGTCTAATGTAGAACATCATCTTTTAGAGCGTCATCCTAGGCCAGCACATTATTGCCTAAAACAATCGACAATGTATTCATCAGCATCGCATTTAATAAGTCTCTAGAACCCAGCAAATTAATTGTATAATAATGATACAAAATATTAGTAATGTGATGTGCCTCGTAGTTTCAGGGATTTATCTGAATCCTAAAAGTACTTGCCTTATCCTGTTTGGAAATTCACATGCACCTTAAGTCTGTAGATTTCTGACAAAGTCAGGTTGTTGTACTGAATTGAAAATTTGACAGTAGAATTTCTTAATGTTCAACATATTAAACCTACATATTTCCTACTGGACACTCCTATGGGTATTGCTACAGTTTTACAGCTTTAGGAAACTGGAACCAAATTCTGACTGTCTGTGTGAAGTTTGCATGTTATCCTCTATGTCTCACTCTGTTTTTACTAATCTCATGTACTGAATTTATGAGTTAGGTGAATTATTAATTAAAATCAATTTTCTAACCTGCCTGTTTCTATCAGAGGAGCCGGTGCACCTGTCCTTGTAGAGCTGGGTACAAGACAAAAACTCTGGTAGGCACCAGTTAATCACAAGGCACACTCAAACACACACATCCACACCCAGTATGATATGGCACATCTTTGAGGTGTGGGAAATAAGTGGAAAACACCAACAGAAAGACACCCCACACACTGGGAGAATGTGCAGACTTCAGAAAGACGGTGCCTTCTCTGGGCTAAGTGTGGAACCCAGGACCTCCATTCTTTGGAGGGTTGAGGCATCAGCATGTAAGACTGAGTTAGTTAATAATCTGAAACTTTGTGTTTGTCTGTCCATGAGTGTGCCTGATGCTGTTGGGACAGGTTCTGCCTTCCCGTCACCCTAAACGTGGATAAAATTGGTTCTGTAAATAGTGACTATTTCCAGCTTCAACACTGAACCATAGAGTCAGAATATTTGCAGAAATTGTAGATTGTTAGATACTACATGCTGTTAAAAAAATCTGAAACGTTTTGATATTTAAGCAAAATGAGGTTATTCAGTCTACCAGGCATGCATAGTTTGTTAATAACTACAGTATAAACTGTCCCAATATTTCATACAGGTAACTTTTCAAAGCTGACTGGGTTTTTACTTCACACTACATGGATTTGGCAGTTTGTTCCTGATTCACAGAACCCCCTTGTATAAAGGAATGTTTTCTAGTTTCCATTAATGAAATCAGTTTTCCCTACTTTCCACCTTTTGAGTATATGATTCACTATTTAATCAAATCCATTTAAACAGATTAATTTTATCAGTGCCACTGAGAATTTTTCAGACCTGGAAAAGGATTCATTCAAGGCAATACATGTTTAATTCCCTTAGCCAGTCACAGTAGGCTATATCCTCTAGTTCTCCAGATCTGGTCTCACAAAAATGCTTTGTATATATTGCTAATATAAAGCATGCATGTGCTTCATTTTTCTTTTTCTTTTAGTCAGATCTTTATTATGATTTTGAAATCATTTTGAAAGTTAAGGAGAGAAGTAAGGAATTGTTATGGGCTTTTGAAATTGAACTGTTAAAAGCAGTGAGCACTGGCTATCATGATTGTTTTAAACTGCTATGGATTGTTAAGCTCAGCTACAATTTGTTCATTTACTTGAAATGGAATATTTAGAAAATAACATCACCCATGACAAATGTAATCGTCTTACTCATTTTTCAGAGTCTTGTAAGAGCAGCTAAATCTGGCCTCTGATAAATCCTCTACTTTTAATTAAGTTGATGCTTATTTTTTAGATATTTGGACTGCCCATTTTCTTTATGAATGATTTAACTTGTATGGATTGAGACTAAGGTGACCTGTTTCTTGACTATGGCAACTAATCCCTTCTGAGCAATATCACCACAGTGTTAGATTTCATGCTGATCATGTGGGTGAAAATATGCCTACAGCTGTGGACTTCATTTTCACACCTGCTCATCCCACTGCACTCCTCATAATAGTCAATATTAGAGCATCAGAGCTTTAGCAGTGCCATTTAAGCACCTTTATGATATATTAGAACATAAAAAAACAGGGAAGTCTTTTGAGAGTCCATCAGCATCATGTCTCTTTCAGGTTGGAAGCATTTAAACTCTCACTATGAGTCAAAACTGATAAATGTCTAAATTGAAAAAAAAATGCTGCCTATCCAATTAGAATATTTTTGTCTTGGTTTCATGTGTTTGGCATTGCTGTTTCTCCTAGAGGGTTGAAAGAAAATATTTTTATCATTATACATTTAAAGAGATTAAATGGCGGACTGTTGCCTCATAGCTTTTGTTCAATTATCTTTCAGGAGGAGGAAGAGAAGGTTAGGTTGATTTATGACTTTTATTTGCCTTAGGATTGGTTCCTGCCTGGTATAGATAGCCTCTGATTCCCCACCTTCATGAGAAATCGGTAGCTGAAAATGGAAGGATAGATAGAAATAAAAGACCTGAATCAGAACTCCCCTTGTGTTACATTTTCCAGGATTTTCTAATGTAGGTTCAGATATTAATGAGTACATTAACAACATCCTGAAACATGTAGGAAGTAAAAAGCAAATATTTTGCTGTAACAAAAACAAAATCCTAATATATCCTACTACATACATCTGTTATACATCTCTTTACTATGGTAGACATTTCCAAAATTAAGGCTTCAAGTTCAGAACAAAAATGTTTTTCTGTTTTTTTATGAATTTGTGATAGCAGTGACCTGTAGCATAAAAAGTGAGTGCAGCACAGGACCAAACCCTGAAAGGTTGTGGTGGCAGGCAGTCCAGCAAAAGGCAGACTTAAACAACACCCAAAAACTGCAACTGTAGTCACTAAGTAATCCAATATGTTACATTTTTGGACTGTAGAAGTAAAACTGGAGTTCAGAAATGAAAAACAACGCAGACATTGGAAGATAGGTGCCAATTCTACACAGACAGTGACCAGGCTGTCAGTCAAAGCCAGTCTCATGGAGCTCTGAATCAGCAATGCTAACCACTGTGCCACTGTGGTTCTCACTATACAAGCAGGATTCCAGTCATGTCTTTTCCATATTTTATCTTTTATCTTATCGTATTTGATCATTAATCTCAGTGTATCTTTTTTTGTAACTTGTAGCTTTACCTGTAAAAAGTGACATAATTAAAGACTTTGATTTTAAAATAACAATACAGACTGCATGAAATTTAAGATGGCCAGATATGGCCAGTGAGCTGTATCTTCACAATAGCTACTGTAGCTTAAAGAATGACAGTCTAAATAGCAGAGCATGGTATTGCATTTGGCTGCTTACAAATCTAAGGCCTATGGCATTTGGGATTTAGCAACCATTATGTTTTTGTTACATTCCAGAGTGTCACTAATTGTGAAAAAGTTTTGCTAACAAAAAAAAAAAATTGTTCTTTTGACATCTGACTTGAGGTGAATCGCTGTGCTGAAGTTTTCAGATGCAGGCTATTGCCAAAAGCACTTTGGAGGCCTTGTCTACTTACGGAGAGTGTTGAATGCTAGTAAAGCAGACTTTGTGTCGGGAAGCATAGTGTACTTATGATCTGAATGCACAGCAGCTTTTCTCATGAACCAGGAAAATAAATAAAAAATCCAGTCACTTCCTTCTAGGGCATAGGGGCAAGTTTTTCACCGTGCCTATTCAGCCAAAACACAGTTATTACTGCACCACTCAGATATGCACTACAATTCACCAGGGACAACGCTAAGGCCGACTGAGCTCCTCTTTAAGATTAGTGTAAACATTGTAATGTCTGCTTTTTGTAGCACTGCACAAAGTGTTTACCCAAGCAGATTCTCTTGAGCAGACTAATCCATATAAAGGCAGTGCAATCTGTTTATCCACTATCTTTTTCAATAGAGTAGTTCTATTTAAACTAAAAAAAAATATCACAAATAAACATTGGTATGTTTTACACAATTACAGGCATGCATTTAATTTTATTTCCAGAGTGAAATAGTGAAATCCCTTTGGAAGTTGTACCAGGCATATTAATGGTCATTTAGGAGCTGTCAAATTTGAGTTTGATGGGAAAACATTCATGACACTGTATAACATTGATCCTACAGTATGCTTTAAGTCAAGGCAGTGTCTGCAGATAGGCTTAATTCTTACAGTTTGGGAGTGCATGCTGCATTTCTTTTATATAATGACTGCCTTGCTATCTGAGTTATAAGAAAAAGAAAAGTAGAGGAGGGGAAGGAGGAGATAATATTATACTCACTCTTCAACATTTTGGAATAGCGAAACCATTTACTATGCTAGAATAGCTTTTACATGTTTGTCATGGTGAGGAAGTCATTCTTAAACTGTTCATCCATCTACTTTGTAAACCCACTTGTTCTTGTTACACAGTCACAGTGCACTGGAACCTAGCCCTATAGCAATGGATATGGTGCAGAAACAAACCCTGGACAAGATGCCACACTGCAGGGCACGCTCATACTCTCAGCCACACTCAACTCATTCTGAAGCCAATTGAAATCATAATTCAACCTACATGCACACCATATCTAAGGAATGTAGGAGAAAGACACATGAATATGAGTATAATATGCAAATTATACTTAGACAAGGATTTAACCAGTATTCAAGCACAGGCTCCTAGAGTTGTGAAGCAGCTGGTCTAACCATTCAGCTGCTTATCTTAGTTTTGTTTAATTTGATTTGATATTATTATGTGTGCTTGCTTCCATTTTTTATTGTCAAAGTATTGCTAGTCAGTTTTCACATGTTAACTTTTGCTCTCTTTTAATATCTATTTATGAGATTCTGTTAATAAATAGTGTGATTTGCCACAACAAAAGAAAATTTAGATAAAAGCACCAATAATGTACTTCTGTGCTTAGTGAAAACAGCTATTGCTGTTTCATTCTCTATACACATAATTGTTTATTCTCACACTTATCATTGTGGTGACTTTCCTGCTAGGAAGGAAAGGGACAGTCTTCATTATGGTTCAATAAATCAGGTAAAAAAATTATTTGTAACATATTTTTATCTTAATCATATTATAAGTGAATGCGTAGTTTTGATGAGGAATTTCATGCAGTTACATGGTAGAAGGTAGATCCAAGAAGAACGTCCAAGTATAATGTTAGTTACTCTGCTTGAAAACTGTGGGCTTTTTAATTTATCCTTGTCTCTCCCTGTTTCTGTTAAGGTTTAGTAATGTTCCTATAGTGTTTTGAGTGTTTTCTTTGGACTCATATTTAGAGAGTTCCTTTGCCCTGGATGAAAGCAGCGATATATATATAATAAGGCAGATAGTAGATTTAGTGTAATCCTGTGGAAAACCAGAGTAGACCAGAGCAGTCAGAAGAAAAAGTAGTCCATGAAGCATTGCTCTGTCAAGAGACAGTATGCACCAATCAGTAAAGGGTGGTGTATTGTGGATGAACTAAAGATATCTGACAGCAGTTGCAGAAAGTCCAGAGACACCAGTGGGTTGTGACCTTTGTATACCCAGTTGAATAAGAGAATACAGAGTGGTAGGGGTGAGCTACATTGTATAAGCAAAATTATACATTATGATTTTTACAAACTCTTGTACAGTAATCGTATATATTAAATTATAGATATAAAAATATCTAAAAATGTCTAAAATGAAGTCCTTTTTAATTTATATCAAAACAATTACTGGAGTCTTTTTTAAATTTCAAATCAAACCATATTGCTTTTATTATATTTGAACAGTTATGTGAGCTGCAGTTAGACAAATCAGAGAACAAATTTACCAAATAATAAATACTGTTTTAGAATTAAACTTGTCTGGTAGCAGTGCAAAAATCTCTTAAATCAACAATCCACAATGTGCCACCTTACATATGATGTTTTTGCACAGCCTGGAATATGAAGTACACATCTAGCACAAATTTGACGTGGGAAAAGAAGAACACACAAAATGGCATATTGTGGACAGAATAAACTGCATGAAAAGAGCACAATGCTGTAGAGGCCACATCAAATAGATGCTGCCTGAGTTCTTTGTGAACACATTTCAATGCACAGATGTTGCATACTTAACAGTATATGAGAAAAGCAATATTAAACAGTCAACTGTTTATGTGATTCAATATATGCAGCAGCATTTCAGTATATTTTCAGATTTATATACTTTTTCAGCTACCTGAAATAAGTGGATCACCAAAAGTTTTCAGATAAGCATATGATTTTTTATTATATATATATTGAAGAAATATTGGTGATTATAAATTGTATTATTTGTGGAGGAGAGTGAGACAGCAATTCACATTTGGGGAGGAATATACAATATGTGCAAATATGTGTAATAATATTAATAATTCATTACATTTATATAGCAGTTTTCTCAGTACTCAAAGCGCTATCCACACAGGGAGGAACCGGGAAGTGAACCCACAATCTTCCATAGTCTCCTTACTGCAAAGCAGCAGCACTACCACTGCGCCACCTGTGAGGAAATGTGTATGTTATTGCGTACATGTGGCAGTATTTGAGCATAGCTTTATCTAGATCATATACTTTTTTTTGCTTAAAGGCATCTCATTCATGTCCAAATACCACATTTCAATCAACCCTTACATTTTCAGAAAGAATATATAGATAGCTTGTTCCCAGAGCAAAATTTAGATTTTTATTGAAGCTCATTAAATTTAGAGAGGCTGCAGCTAGATTGCAACTTTCACAGGTTGGATCTTGCCCTGTATACATTCTGGACAGTTTTAAACAAGAAGATTTTTAGTTGAATGATTGAATGCTTGGTGCATATGAAACTAGAGTGTATTCTATGCATGGCTGCCTTCCACTCCTTTTCTGTGGTATTACATGAAATATCCTTTCCCTATTGAACCCTTGGATCATTGAAAGGAAGATACTTTAATATGTTTTTATATATTATTGAGATGTTTTCTGGTTCTTCAAGACTGATTAATATTTATTCTGGAATAGAAATGGGTGGAAGGTGTGGAAAATTTGGTAGGTTCCTTTTAACAAAGTTTTCGGATTTGAAAGTAGTGAAAAAATTGTGTTGTGACAGGTAATCCTTGAATGCCTATCAAACAGCCTTGATGTCATAATCACCCCTAACCCATTAATATGCTGTGTTTTGTGTACTCCAAGATGGGCTTGAAGTGGAGAATGATAAATCGTTTGTAATTGCCTATACCTCACTACTGTCTCGTAAACTTATCTTGCTCAACTGGAAGAACCCCAACCCACCTTTTATAAGTTAATGTTCTGTACTATTTGAAATTGGAAAAAAAATCAAATTCCCACTTACAGGATCCATTCAAAACTTTTTTAAAATATGAAAAGATCTAATTAATAAAATTTTAGAATAAGCATTTATATCGGGGGAGGACATTCTCTTGTCTTTGTTGTGTTTTAAGGTTTGCTCTTGCTGTTGGCTCTCCTCTCTTTCTCTCTGGTGGGGGATGAATTCTGTTTTGTTAAGTTGGACTGGATCATATGTAATGTTATCTTCTTCATTGTGTAAGTTATACATACAGAATGTTATTTTCTTCAAACAAAAAAAATAGGTAGATAGACAGACAGACAGACACACACACACACACACACTATGGTCTAAACATTCGCCAGGATGACAAAAAAGGAAGGAAGTGAGTGAGTGAGTCATTAGGCTGACATATTGCTTTTGGTATAATGGAACACTTCTTGACACACTTCTGTTGGATAATTCATTAAGTGAAAGTACTCAACGTTAGTGTGTCTGGGAGAGGATGTGCAGCATAGTTCATACTGGCATTTAGTTTTGTTTTAATTCTCTCCTTTGCTAGTACCTCCAAGGGGTCCAAAGTGCATCCCAAACTTCACCTGCCCTTTTAATTAGATTGTTGATTCAGTAGACCTCTCTTGAAGTGATATTACTGGCCCAGCACAGTATGGCATAGAAAATCTCACTGATGTTGGAAACTATATGAAGAATGTCACTTCCCACATTAAAGGAACACAGTCTCCTAAGAAAAAGGAACTTGCTCTGTCTTTTCTTATACAGTTCCTCTGTGTTATGAGACCAGTCTAGTCTGCCATTGATGTAGACCCCTAAGTCAGTCTGTCATTGATGTGGACCCCCAAAGTACCTGAAGGAGTGGAACACCTCTTCATTCATCCCATGAATAGTAACTGTGCATAGTCAATAACTAGGTTGGTTTTGCTGGTTAAGTTGCAGTTGGTGCTCTTTGCACCAAGAAACAAAGTTTTCCACCGGACTCCTATACTTTGTCTCATCTTCCTCATTGATACAGTGCAGAATCATCTGAGAATTTTGCAAATGACATGTCCTGGTGTTATATTTACAGTCTTAATATGTACAGAGTAAACTGAAATGGAACCATGACTTGAGTCTCACAAACTGTTGTCTGCCTAACTAATAATCCATTATCCAGGACACAATAGGTTCATCCACCTTCATATCTCTAAGTTCACTACATAACAATAATGGAGAAATCAAAAAACATAATCTTCACAGTGCTGCCAGCTCTGTCCAGGTGAGAATAATCCTTGTGGAGCAGATAGATAAATGCATCCACTACTCCAATCTTTGTCTGACAGGCAGCCTGCGGTGGGTCCAGTTGATTAGCCAAAAGAGGACTAGCCTTTCAAAAGGTCTTCTGATGTGAGACGTAAGTGCCACTAGTCTGCAGTCATTAGGTGAAGAGGCTCCAGAATTCTTTGGAACAGGAACAATGCAGTATGTTTTCCACAATGTCCGCACTTTCTGGTACCTTAGAGATAAATTGAAAAGGTAATAGAGGATACCATAAGTTGGCCAACATAATCCTTAAAAACTCGAGGACTGACTTCATCTGGTCCTGTGGATTTTACTATGTGTAGGTTCCTCAGTTGTCTTTCACGTGGTCTTCAGTTATGTACAGTTAAGCATAGAAATTATTCATGTAGTAGGAATGGTGTGGAGAGACTCGGCAGTAGAAAGGAAAATCTGCTAAAAAAGTGGTTCAGTACTTTAACTTTGTCCATATCCCCTTCTAGCACCTGAGCCCTGGGTTGCTTGAGTTCAGTAATTATGCACAGTCCATTCCAGACTTCTTCCATGTTATTCTGAGTGAGTTTGTTTTCTGTTTTAGTTTTGTAGGCTTCTCTTCCTTCATTTAGCTCTTTCTTCAGTACTCACTTTGTTTCCTTCCTTCCTGTGAGCCTCTTTGTCACCAGATTTGAACGCTTTATTTTTCTCATTCAGGAATCTTTTTATCTCCTTAATAATTCAGGGCTGCTTGTTTGGAAAGCAACACGGTCTTTGATGGTTCCACAGTGTCGACACAAAAGTTAATATAGTCTGTGGTGCAGTGAGTGAATCTTTCAGTATCATGTCCATGTGACTTGCACATCATTTCTCAGTCTGTCAATTAGAAGCAGTCATTCAGAGCTATTTCAGCCTCCAGTCTCCACTTCTTCCTTCTTCACCTTCTTTTGCTATCTTCACAGTTGTACTGCTGCATACCCCATTGTAACAGAGCACCCACTCCTCACCGTGCCACTGCAACATGTACTTTACTTTTTTGACAAGTAAAAAAGGCACCTTCCTGATGTGCTAAACTGCAGTAAAAATGATTTATGAAAATTTTTAACAAATTTCCACCCGTATCTCATTTCTACTGGTGTGCCACACACCACTATAGACTGGTATCTTATAGGCTGACTGAAGTGAATTCTTCTTTTTTTATATTATTGCTTAATAGTAAAACTGCGTATTAATTGCCATTAATGCATGTGATTAATAAGTTAAATATTTCTGCAAATAATTTTTAACAGAGTGAATGGGTTTCATTTTAGTGTCGCGCTAATATTACAGACTGACAAGCACTGCACAGCCGCATCATCCTTGCCATTATGCTGTGTTCACACATTGACAGTAAAAATAAATAAATAAATAAATAAATGAAAAGTCACATCACACAGCATAGCCGAACATCCAGAACAAGACGGTATACACACTGTAAACATTACTATAGTGATGTCTGCTAATCTAAGTCTTCCCCTAAAAGAGACTGTTCAGGTACAGGTTTGAATAGGAGTCAAAGAGTCTGTGGGCCAGCTTTGTCCCTGACGATGAATACTCTTGCTTGTGAACTTTTTTGTTTGCCATGGAGGGATATGTGACCTGAAACAACACAGTACAGATGCTACCCATGTCTGAACAGCTAAAGAGCAAATGACACAGAGTAAAATCACTCAATTCCTTATACCTCGCTCAGACTACCCTGAAAGTAGGCATGTTGTTGTATTTAATTCATTGTATGTTACCCACTGTAGCCTACATTATAGGCTAAATTAGCTTATATTATACTGTAGCCAATAAAATTATGTAGTAATCAGTGCAAACTGATAATATTTCCATACATTTGGGCTGAAGCTTAAGATACGTTGTAGTTAGTAGACTTACTTTATGATTTTTTGACAATGTGCAATTTAAAACATGTAAATAAATAACCATATCAAATACATATTTAGATGTTTTTTCAGTCTATCCTTTTCTATTTAGATGCCTAACCAATACATATTTTCAATCTAATTAATGATTCCTCCTTTCCAGGTAACTGCTGTGGAATTGACTCATGTGGATCACCCAGTTAAGCACAACCTGAGCTATAGCACCGCTTGATTGTGTCCAAAAGCTGAACCATGATTTTGTTTTTTGTTTTTTTTATATATTTAATTGTTTGTGTAATTGTTAGTGCTTTTGGTATGTTGTCTTGAAAACAGCAGTTCAAAACATACATATATTATATCAACTGCTGGGAAATGGAGGAGGGTGTTTGTTGGTCATTGGGAACTGTTGTTGTTACATGTTCAATAAACTGACTGGAATAATTTAATATGCATGGGCATGTGATTACTAAAAATGTTTTTTGTATTAGAAATTGATCACAGAGTTAGTTTTGCTTAATAGAAAAATATTAATATTCTTGAAGGAAATATGATAAATTGCTAATGATATGCAGTTCATTTTGATTAAAAATTTTAGTTCCATGATTAATCACAATTACATTTTTTAATTGAACAACAGTCCCACTTAGTAGCAATTCAAGGGGCAAAGGCCACGATTGTTAATACTGTTACCTCTCACTGTCGATAACCTGTGTTTAGTAACCATCTGGTGAGTGTCCACATATATGTTACTTGTCTTTTGGTTCTTCAGTTTTTTTCCCACCGCCCACATATTTACAGGTCAGACATGTTGATTGGCGGTGGTGAACTGCCTTGTTGTGGGTGAGCACAAGAGTGCTCCATGATGGGCTGGCATCAACTGCTGAGTAACTGAAAAAGTAAAATTAGAAAATTAAGATGAATGGCAGGACATTCTACATACATACCACAGATATGAAACATACCTAATAAAAATCTGAAGACAAAATAAAATCAGTAGATAATAAACAAGAGAAATCTCTTTACTGGATAAATTTGAGTAATTGGACTAATAGTCTTCACAGTACAAAATAAATACAATTTTAATTTTGCTATTAGTTTGCCTGAATGTGTGCTGGTTTATGCTAAAGGAAAAGAAAGGCAAATATGAAAGCCTAGCTATTGAGAATCAGTCTATGATCTGTTTTTCCAGAATTGCAAATTTTATTAAAAGGTTTTTTTTGGGGCACATTAGGAATCAACCCCTTCAGTATTAAATTCCAGAAAAGTAGAAAATTAGTGGTTAGTACTACTTCCTCATGAGTCCACATCCTGGGTTAAAATTGCATATCTGCATTGCATGTGTGGAATGTACATGTTCTCTCAATGTCTGTGAGGGTTTTCCTCTCACATCCTGAGTTGTAAGTGAGGTTAATTAGCAATTCTAGTTTGGCCAGGTCAGAATGCTGGTTGTGCATGTGTGTGCCTTGTAATGGACTGGTGTCCCATGCAGGGTTTTACACTTTCCTTGTGGTGATACAAGATACTGAGGCTCTAGTGCCCTGCTACACTGAATTACATTAAGCAGGTTTGAGAAATTTGCTTGAAGTACAGCAGGTCTCATTCTTATTGTAATACAGTAGGCAGGTCGGGATTGCTCAAACTGTGTAAATATGAGACAGTCATCTGGTCATGTAACAAAGATGATCAATTTGCTATAATGTCCGTAGGTAATAAACTGATAAAACTGAATATCAGATGTTCTTCTGTAAAGGTGTTGTTGGGTCAATTATGAGGTCACCCATCAGCATACTTTGGTGTGAAATAGTGTGTTGGGCAGCCAGTCTGAAACTGACATGAAACTTTCAAAACATTTGATCAGATGAGCTGGAATTGGAGGGTCCCATTTCCAAGAGAAAATGCAGCTTGTTTCAAATAATGTCACAGGCAGTAAGCTTTTTATTTTGAAATTCTATTACCCCTTAAATATACACAGGTTCATATCATGTAAAACTATTTTTAAAAATGTTTTTTGGGTTTGTATCACTACTTCATTCAAAACCCTGAATCACCAATGTTGCGTAAGCCCATTTCCACACTCACATTGAGATGTATAAACACTAAACATGGTGAAATGTTATGCACATTTTCACAGCAGCCTCAGACCATGCATATGCACAGTTCTGCTCAGTTTTATAAACGGGCAGTACCCAACATCAAAGCAGTTCTAATGTTTCTGTGTGGTTTACCTTTCTTTTTTAGATTTACATCCATAATGCGGGATTTATCAAATAAACCAAAATTGCATATCGTTTACAAATTTAAGGCACCTAATTGTAATCAATCTGTAACAATATAGTGGTGCACAAAATGGCCAAACTACTCCAGCTACTGTGGCTGCTTTAGGGTTGTTAGAAGACATTGCAAATGGAAGAATTAGAAGAGAGTGCATACTTAGAGATCATACTGATTTTTTGTCCCATAATGATGACTGGCTACTAAGTCAATTTAGATTTCAAGGAGCTGTCCTCTTGGAGCTATATGCTGAACTGGGGCTGGCTTTACACAGGCAGACTTTGAGGAATTGTTTTCAATCTTTTCCTTTACAAGTTCTGTCCATTCTCAGGTTTTTAGCCAAAGTGGCTTTTCAACATGAACTAGCTACCGATTGGGTGGTTCTCAGTCATCACCAAGTCGAACCATAACGGCTCTTTGGGATGGTATTATCTGCTTATCATCCAGATATAAAAGATTTCCTTACGCTGTGGTTGAAAAGACCAACGGAAAAGCTCAATTTGTAGCAACATCCGGTTTTCCAAATGTAATTGGAGCAATCCACTGCACCCACATTGCTATAAAGGGACCTTCAGAGAATGAATTTGCTTATGTAAATAGAAAGCATTTCCATTCTTTTGATGTGCACATTATCAGTGATGTGAAAATGTGTCTCATTAATGTTGTTTTTGCGTGATGGCCTGGCTCAACTCATGATTCATTCATCCTGAGAAATAGTAGTGTTGGCATCAAACTTGAAAATGGTGTTGCGTGAGATGGCTAGCTTCTCAGTAAGATAAGACATTTAATATTACCCCTTTGCTCAAAATTGTAAGTCATCTGTATGATGTAACCATATAACACGATTACTTAGTGATGTGGGTACCAGCTGAAGACATGTCTTCTCACGTCATTCGCCAACCCACTGACTAAACAAGTGATGATATAATGACCTTCACTCCCAGGCTTGGGCAGTGGTAGAATGTACTGTAGAGCAGCTTAAGGACTGTTGGTGTTGCCTGGATAAGACTGGTGGAGTGCTGCTCTATAGTCCATAGAAAGTGTCTCAAAATGTGTAAGCATGTAGTATGCTGCATAATGTGGCAAACAACCATGGCTTGCCTGTACCTGAAGAAATGCGGTATGATGAACCTGACCCTGACCCACCAAATGATTAGCCAAATCGGACAGCGTTATAACTTCATTTGAATGTAATTAGCAAAATATTCATTTTTCCATATCTCTTACAGATTCCACTATTGCATTTTGTAAGTCCAGAACAGCGTTTGTCCGTCACCACATGGGCAGATGGTCGTCTGGCGGTTTCTGTGGCAGGGTTGCGTGTGCAGCCTGCGCGCGAAGATGTGTTCAGCAACTGTAGCACCATCACCACCTGGTATCGCGTCCCAAGCACAGGGGTCTCCTTTTGTAATATTTTCTGAAACAGAATAAATAATAATCATCTACCGCAGCTTGTTTATGTTATTAAATATGAAAATTATTTACATGAATGTGGATAATGGTAAGCGAAAAAAAATTAAAACTCCCCCTCACTCGCTGTTAAAATGCTGCGTATAAGTGTCTTGCCAATAATTGCAACAGCAAGTTGCTCAAACTGAGTGAGCTCCGGAATTCCACTACCTCCTCCAGTGGTGTTGGCACTCACACAGTGGGCTGCAACTCTCCTTTTAATGTCGACTTTAATATCTGACAACTTCTTATTTATTTCAGGCACTGTACGACTTTCTTAATGTGAACTTTTGAATGCCTCCGCCATGCTGTGCCACTCCATCAGTTTCCTTTTGTTGCTTATACCACTACTTAAGCCACCAAATAGTACGTTTTTCCTTGCCTCCACTTCACTGAGCAGGACCTCCATTTCACGTTCGCTTTTGCCATTGTCTTTTAACAATACACTGAACGGAAGGGGCTATTATTTACTGATTTGCATATTCTAATAGGCAAAATTCTGGAAGCAGTTGAAGTGGATTGTAGGCTTGTGTGTTAAAATTCACGTTAATTGGGATTTATAACGGGAAAGTACATACAATTTTGCTTATGCACGGTTTTATGCATCTGAATTTTTTTGTGCTTACACACACTTCTAGTTTTGTCCATACGCCAAGTTTTACTGTGAATATGTTATGGCGAGGCATTATACATGTGGCTCCTCCAGCACACAAAAAATCTAATTTGGTAATTAACTATATTTATCTCCATCTAAATGTTTTTCTGTGGGCCCATTATGACATTACCGCTGTGTAAATGCCCCTGGACCATTGTTCAACATATTCTTTTGTCTGTTCTTATTTGTCATATGTCTCTGATTATCTGTTTTCAATAGGCTTCTCTAACATTTATAATTTATGTTCATATTTTCTTGTTTCCTCTTCTCTTACTTCTTCTGGACTTTTCTACTCTCTGTATGTCTGTCTGTCTGTCTCTCTCTCTCTCTCTCTCTCTCTCTCTCTCTGTCTCTCTCTCTCTCTCTCTCTCTCTGCCTTCTTCTGTCTTGTGGATGTGCAGGATCCAGTTAATCATCTTCCAACTTTTTCACAAGGCAGAAGTGTGGAGGGCTATCTTTTCACTTATATGATCCTGAAAGTTATCATAAATGTGTTCTTATTCTGTTTATCTTGGTTCAATAGACATTTGATCACTAAAAACGTTCTTCTCAGTACATTTATTACCAGTGGTCTATAAATATTTGAATGCCGGCAGAAAAAAAAACTTTCTTGGTTAAGCACAAAGGCAGTTGCTCATCATCACTTACAAATCAATGACCTTTCCTAAGTGTAATGCAAATTCTTCTATTGTTACAATTCTGTAGTGAGAAGGCTGTCCCTGGTTTCTTATGATTTCTCCATCAGTGCTCGATGCTGTCCTTGGCAATCTACACTCATCACATTGGTGTAACCATTTTCAAAGATGATAATTCACTTGCGTACACTTCGGTGAGGTAAAAGAGTGTCCTCATCTTAAGTGCTTAAATGCATGTGAATATCAACGTCTATGTTAATGACACACTATTGGCAAGCAAAATAGCAGAAGGATGCAAAACCGTCAGAGTAAGGGGTATGGTGCTGTAGGTTCTCTGCTAGCTGCCTTATGAAAATGTCTTGGAAATAAAATGTACATAAAGTAGCCTTATATATACATCTGTATGTTTTTTATTTAGTAATTGAAGCATATGCAAGATAAGTGACTGGCCATAGGTCACACTGTTAGTCAGATCTGGTGATTGAACTGACAATCTTATAATTTAAACTCCAATATCTTAGTCAATGGGCTAAACTGTCAATTTTTAAGAAAAACATTTTGCACCATACATGCTCATTTGATAGATGAAAGAAGCTGATATAAGTTGCATGACATTTGTCTTCTGTTTTGTATGGTCATGCAAGTAATATGAGTAGCTTAAATAACCATTTGTATATACATTACATGTTTTGTATGTTTCACAGGCTTAAGTGGTATCAAATTTGAACATGGGCTTATATAGCATTACATAGCAAACGTAATTTTCTTCACATTAATTTAATTCAGTAGAAGTATGGGCGCATTTCCTGAATTTTATTCTTCTTCTTTCCTGTTAGGTACACAATGTTTCCTTCTCCTTTGAATTGATGCAGGATGGTGGATTAGAAAGACCAAAACCCAGGCCAGAAGGTAAGAGTTGTTTTAGCAGTTTACTACACAGTAGTCTCCAGTTATTTCTGCAAGTTACACACACCATCCTTGTGAGGGATCACATTTTGCTCATAATGATTAATACCTACATTACAAGGGCAGTGACCATAACAGTTTTGGGGTTTGTTGCAACAAAATCTGTAGTAAAAAAAATCAGTCTTGCATCATTTTCTACATTTTATAAATTAAGCATCACAGGAACAATTACTAACATGCTATGGACAGAAGTGAAGAATAGTACTACCATATTGTATAAAAAAGGGCTTCTCTAAACAAACACAAATTCAAGGTTCAGGATCCCCATTATGTTTTGACAGCATCAAGATATGATCTCCCTAAAGCTCCCGTGAAGTTTTGATTGCAAGAAACTAGTGATCACAGTAACCTTTCAAGAATTCATGCATTTCCTAAAGACGCATTTAAATGGTTATATAGATTTATAAAATTCTATCTCTGTGACTGTTTTGAATATGTCTCATGGTCATATTAACCAGAATTTCAACATTAGGCAATTTTTTATGTTTGCTCAGAAAGATAAGACATGGAAAAGAAAAGCATTTGTGAATATTAATGATCCCAAGTATGAATCACATTGTACACAGAAATTGCAGAGTGAGCCAGTATACTGTTTGTAAGTCTTAGTGGAATGGTAGTGTGTGATAGATAGATAGCTAGATCAATAAATAGAAAGAACAAATGAACAAACCAAGTAACTAGCTGAGTCCCTGTTTGCTGAGTAAGATAGAGAAGAATTTGGAATATTCAGAAGGATTCAAGTCCTCTAGCACTCTCTGTTGCTAACCCTTGCTCCCATCCTCCTTTCTTAACTCTTACCTGGTTTCTACACTTTTACTCTAGTCATCAGACCTTTAATCTCAGTTTTTTTATTTTATTTTATTTTTGTTATTTATTTATACGCCTGACCAGTCAATTTTTTCTGACACTTCCTATTTAAACAAGTCTTCTAGAAAAGGAGTAAACCTTTAAACATACGACTAGAAGCTCAGAGCCTCCGAACTGCCAAAGTCCTCTTTTTTTAACCATATAGCCAAAGAGCCAAAGTACATCCACATTTTCAATTTCCCAGTACATTGTCAACTAGATATGTGATGTGTGTACATAAACTCATTCTGCAGCCTTTCTGCTTCAGTTTCCATTTGGACTTTCAGTGTGTTGATATTTAACATGTTGATGCTTATGCCTGAAATAAAAAAAGAAACCTCCAAGTCTTGACTGCATACACTATTGTCTCAGCTGTTCACGTCCAAGTCCACAGTTGGCTCCAAACTGAAAAGCAATGCTGCTCATTGTATAGCATCACAGTCTTTAGCCTTCAGCCCAATTTAACTGTTGTTATCTGATCTCAAAATACATCAGCAGTTCACAAAGAAAACCAAGACAACTAGTGATGCTGGAGCATTCTGTCATGGAGCACCGTTCAGAAATTCATAATTATGTTTACTAGAGGCAACTTAGGATCGTCTTCTTAGTACATTTTTTAGCATATTTAGCAAGTGCGATTGAGGAACACATAAAAGTACAGCATGTTGGAGTTTGAATAATTTTGAAGCTATTGATTTATGTTGAACTGAATATAATATTTGTTATTGCTAGTTTTATAACTCATCATAGGCTTCTGTTTATAGTTGCCTTGCTTCTGATAGTAGATTGGATTTTTTATTTTTTTTAAGCATGACAGATGTATTTGTCTATGGGCTTTGAGAAGAGGACTGTCTCCACTACAGGCTATCAGCAAATGGACAGCTCAGTAAATTTAAATCTGGCTGGTTAAGTGCAATCATCTCCACAATGCTGGGTGTTGGGGCAGATTGGAGTTTGTGTTCTAGCAGTTAACAGATTTGCCAGCAACTACATTGCAGTACATTCAAGTGGAATGCTGTTTTCACCTTTGGTTGTGATTACTGGAGTGGAGATGAAAGCTGTCAGGCCCTCTGGGCTAAAAGTAGGTGTGGAATATGCAGCTTTTTGTTATTCATTTTTGACCATCAACCCCATCAACCTTCTTACTAAGCCAATTTAGTTTACCCTTACTGTTCCTACTCTTTTGACACATGCCATCAGCTTCTGCAATTGAGAGGTGCCATTGCAGTCTTTGTTGTCTACTTGCATTGTACACTTGATTGAAAAGTGTCTTGTGAAGTGTGAAATGCTTGCTGTAGATCAGAATAAGGAAAGGTTTGTGTTTTTTGTTTGTGAGCTACTGATTTTGCAATGTCGAGTACTAAAAGTAATGCTAGTACTTAATTTCTGTTTCAATTTAGTGAAAAGAAAATTAATATCTAAAGAAGTGTAATCCATCGTAATTTTATAAATTAAATCGGGTAAAGATGTTTTCCAAATGTAAAATAATGACAAATAATATTATAAATATTGTAAGGATAACAGTGGTGTAGTGATTAGTACTGCTGACTCACAGGTTCAGAGTCCTAGGTTTGAATCTCAGCCCATTGTTGTGACTGTGCGGGTTGGCTCCATGCTCCCTCTTTGTTTTTGGGAGCCTCTTGAATCTGACACCGTCGATAGTCATAACCGGGATGAGCTGAGCAGATGAGGATGAACACACCAAGCAAGGGGATGGTAAAAAAGTGCTTTTATTAAAAAACAATTTCCCAAATTAAGGTTTCCAAAAACCGTAGTGCTCCAAAAAAAATGTCCATAAATAGTAGTCCATAAAGTAAAGTGAACTGTGGAGGTTAAAATCCCATAAATAGAAAATCCATTAAAAACAAGAAAAGGTTTAAAAAAAAAAAAAAAAACAGTGCAGGAAACTCATTCAAGACCACAAGCCCTGGTGCTTTCCTTTTAAACTGACGCCTCTCCGGGTTATCCTATTTGAACATAACAGCCTGGGGAGACATCAACCAACAGGTGCAAACACCCGTTTCATCTGGCCCATGTTTCCGCCGCCAATCCCACAACATCTGCGGGCAACCACTGAGCCCTGCTCCACCTGAACCTCTGCCAGTCCTGGCTCCATCCGGCATGGGCGCTCTGTACTTCTACTGCTGCCATTGGCTCCACATGACAAAAGCGCCACCAGTAATGGTTGCTCCTGCTCCCAAGATGCTCCACAGGAGCAACACACAGCACGATCCTCCTTGGGGCTCTACTCCTGCCCACCCGCTTCCATTCTCTACAGCTTCTTGCTTTCTTTCCTGCCCGCTTCTTCACCCGTCCTTTGACCTCTGCTCTATTTGTCTCTTTTTTTTTTTTCCTTTTTCTTCTTTCTCTTGTGATCTTGCGCTCCCCTTTTTTGTATGCTGGGGGACAATTGCAGGTGTGATCGCCTGATTGCTGCCCTGGGCTAATCCTGAGACAATCCGACCACCCGCACGTGCCGGTAAGGTAACGCACGGCCGACGGACTACCTCTCACTAACCAAGAGACAAGGCGTCTTCACAGCAGATCACTCTCACACAGATCCACTCCCCAGTATGAGCGTAACCAATTATTTATTCATTAAAACGTCCAGCTTTTCTGAGCCGCAGACCCGCTATACCACAAATGTCATTATCTAGATAGCGTCTACACCTCTTTCCAAATGTCGGTGTATGTTTAGCAGCCCTGAATTGGCCTAGTATGAGTGAGTGTGGATATATGAGTGTCTGAGCAATGTAAATCACTGCTGCCATATCTAAGTTTAGCTTCTGTCTTACACCTAATGCTAAGAGGTTAAGCTCCAATTTCCATGATCTTGGACTGGATTAAGCAGCTGTAACAATGGATAGAATATTTAAACATTTAAAGTTACATTAGTTTGACATGGTGGGACAATGGTGGGTGGAGCTTGCACATTCTCTCCATATATGTGTAAGTTTTTTGCAGGTGCCCAGTTTTCTCTCATATCTGAAAAGTGTGCAGGTTAGGTTAATAGGAGAACTCTAACTTGACCTACCTTCAGTGAGTGTGCTTTGTAATGGACTAACGCCCTGCCTCAGTGTTGTTTCCTGCATTGCATGCAATGCTGCCAAAATAGGTTGTGTCTAATCCTGTTAGAAAACAGGTAGAAGGGGGACATAAGCTTTGCATTAATATTTCAAAGCTATATCATGCATTATGGTACTTTATGGTACCGTACACCACTTAACTTTTTTTCTTTTTTGTCTGTACAGAAAAGTTAAAATTATACTGTACATTTCTTTCTAAAGTGTCACTTTGATTATTTTACTTTTGGAGAGATACATTAGCCATGAAATCTCCTGTATCCATAGTGTAATACAAACTGGTTACTGTTTGTATACTGTAAGTAGAGTATGTTTTGGAAAAATGTCTTCTTAAAAACTGGCTTGACATCCTGATGTTTCTAACATTAATTACTAAATACATTCAGAATATTGTAAAGAGGGCGGCATGGTGGTGCAGTAGGTAGCGCTGCTGCCTCGCAGTTAGGAGACCCAGGTTCGCTTCCCGGGTCCTCCCTGCGTGGAGTTTGCATGTTCTCCCCGTGTCTGCGTGGGTTTCCTCCCACAGTTCAAAGACATGCAGGTTAGGTGCATTGGCGATCCTAAATTGTCCCTAGTATGTGCCGGGTGTGTGTCCTGTGGTGGGTTGGCGCCCTGCCCGGGATTGGTTCCTGCCTTGCGCCCTGTGTTGGCTGGGATTGGCTCCAGCAGACCCCCGTGACCCTGTAGTTAGGATATAGCGGGTTGGATGATGGATGGATATTGTAAAGACAATGCATTAGTAAGAAGAAGATTAAATGTCAAATAAGGTTGGAAGTAGATCTTAGCGGCAGCTCTACAAAAGAGTAGAATTAAATGCAATGCTCGATTTATGAGTAGATGTGACACACATTGCTTAGCCATACTGGAAGTAATAAGTGATTGTAGCATAAATATGCAATAATGTTAGAAATTTTAGCTAGGTTTCAAAATTATGTGCATGTGTTTATAACATAAAATGAAGCAAAATCAAATTAGACCTGACATTCCAGCCTGTAGCTTAAAACCAGCCTTCGGCATTCACGAATAACTTTAATCTGAGTTCTTGCTGGCACAATCACACTGCCTAATTTCCATGTGTCTCCAGTGTTCTTTCATTTTTGCTTCGACTACCCTGACAGACCTGCTGTGTATGCCTCCAGATATAAACACTTTCAGCCAGTCTGTGGGTGAAAAGTCTCATGTGAAGAAAAGGGTATTTTTTATTTATGTAAAGATTTCAACCAGAGAAAGACTGCATTCATATATACTGTGGTAGTGAAAATCTTACAGAAATGAAAAATCCTAAAGCAATTCACTGAATACATTGTATTGACATTGTGTTTAAATCTCATTTAATTAGAGTTAATGCTAAACGAAACTCTGCATTTTTTTATTGAATTCTTTAAAATTAATTTCAATTTACTTTATTCTTATGAAGTAACATAAAGTAACGAAAGGCCATTTGAAAGACAATGCACTCCCCTGGCATTCTGCAATACGCTGTGATACATTTTAGTGATCGTAATTGCAGTGAGTTTGTTTAGTAAAAAAAAGCAGGAGTAACACACTAAGGAGAGTATTGGCACCAAAAAAAAGGTAAAAGAGATTAGTAATAAACTTTTTTAATGTTTCATTTTTATACACTACTAAGACATTCATACCTTTAAGCCTTAATTTAACATCTCAACTCTGAAGCCCAAAAAATCATGGTCTTTTATTATTCTGTGGGACAACATTCCTTTGTTGTGGGAATAAGCTATTATGTTGTAAATACAAGTTATTATGTTGTGGGAACTAGATTGTATTTTGTCGAACAAAATATTGTCTTGTGGGTCAAGATTCATATGTTGTGTGCACAAGTTATTATTGTACAGCATTAGCAGTGTTGAGGAGTGTTGCAGTGGATTGTGTTAAATACGGTTAAAATAAGCCGGGTAAGCCGTTTTCACATTTCTGTGATAGATTGTCATACTCATTGCCCCTGGTAATGTTATGCTTACTGAATTACACCTTCATTATCTTGTGCGTTCACTTAGAGAGAGAGAAAGAGAGAGAGAATGCATTACTTACTTTTTGTTAGCTGGTGTCAAAGAAATGACTGCCCATCTTAGAAGTGAGACAGATGCCATTGACCTTTGCCTGGAATTCAGAGAACTTCCAGGGTACCAGAAGACAAACAGTTCTAAATAGAAACAGGCTACTGAGAACACCAGGGCATGCTAGATGAAGTCTACGGACTGATTTTTCCCTGAAGTATACCTAACAGTGAGTTTAAAGGTGTCTCACTGTAGACTGTAGAGATAATGCAGTTGAGTGTCTTTGAATCCGGGGTGGGGGTATCGTGAGATTTGGAGCAATGTTTCACTGGTGGATGGAAAAAGAAGATGAGGCGGAGACCAGTGTTGTGAAAGACAAAGAGGGTGAAAAGAGAGTGCTTTTGCTAGTACTCAGAATTGTATAAGTGAGGGAGCTAACCTCAGTAAGAAGACCCTGGAATGCACACATACACACAAATGTGAACAAGGGAATCCTACTTTTGTTTCAGATTACCTGTTACTGGCTCCCGTTTTTAGTCTGTAAAATAAACTTAAGAATTTGCTGGGTTTAGTATACAAGGATAACATGAAAAACTCTTGTGACAGCGAGGTAGAAATATGCCTAGTAGCCTTTAAGGACATTAAAACCCTCTCCCAAGTAAACCTTTAAGGATCAACAACCTACTGTGTTATCATAATTCAGGTCACAACTGTATACTCTGGAGAAAAAATCTTTCCAAGACCTCAGTCCCTTCACATCAAGGCTATTACTGTTACTCCTTGACAATATATCTATGTTATGTAACAGTTTTTGCAAGACTTTTATTTGAGTAAATTGACACTTTTAATAAAAATAATCAATACTATGCCTTTTGGTTGCTGAATTGTACAAAGGATAGTCTAGCATTTATGCCGCTTGAAAGACAGAAACCAAACAAACGTCAAGATGAAAAAAATGGCCAAACTCATATCTGTAGTGAGGTCTTTACAGTAGTTTATTAAATTAAATTGACTGATATCTCATGTTTTACTTATCTGTTGGTCATTGTTTAACTGCAGCTTGCTTCCCATCAAACAGTGATCGGTGTTTTTTATTGGTAGTGATCAGTCATTTACAGGCTTGGCATTTAAATGTGCATTTGCTTTTCCCTGTCTCATTCCCTTGATCTGTAATTACAAGATATATACATTTACACACATATTCAGGTGGCTGTGTCCTTTTGCTTTAATTGACCTGACTGCTTTAAGCTATTCTCAGCTTTTCAGGATTTTGACAACTGTTTGTATACTGGACTAATAAAAACATTAAAGACACCATACTATAAATATATAATGATTTTACATCTACCTATATTAATGGATGCAAAAATACAATGTATTTAGAGCTACGGGTTTAAAGCTTTTGGTATAAAACAACCAAAACAATACCCTGCTGCGTTGCTGGCACAGTATCAGCACATGCACCATATAGGAAAGGATAAAATTCAGAATACATTAACTGGACACAGGCACTGTGCTTGTACTCTTTAAATTTCTACGAGGTCCTAGTTGTCTCTAAATTTGTCTCCCATTATGTGACTCTTATGCATTTATCTAAAAACTCTAATGTGCAACTCTTATTTCTTATACATAGCAAATGAAAAAGTAACTGTAAAACTACTGTGAGTAACCTCCAGTCAGTGTGAGCACATTCTAAAATGTGTATGTTATTTAGTGAATGTCTTTACCTAAGAGGAAGGCCTAAGAGAAGGTTTATGGATGTGGTGAGGGAGGACATGCAGGTGATGGGTGTAACAGAACAAAATGCAGAGAACAGAAAGATATGGAAGAAGATGATCCACTGTGGCAACCCCTAACGGGAGCAGCCGAAAGAAGAAGATTTAGTGGATGTCTTTACCCAGGTCAATTTATAACATCGGGGCACATTACATTCTAAAATGTATATGTAGCATCCTTAAAGTAACACAGTAGGTCAGAGATGGAATTGCACCCAGTGGTTCAATGTCCAGCATCCTACCTAATGTTCCATACTGCCTGTCTAATTAAAGCTATGACCTTTGTTTGTCTTTTCATACATTGCTATCTTATTTTTTCCTGAGTCTGATTTAAAATTAAAGTAAATATTAATTCACATGTCACAAGAAACATCACATCCTTTTAAAAATAAATACACTCATTGTGTAACAGAAGTGCTTACTAGAGGCATTTAATCACTGATCTGTAACTCATTTGGCCTGAATGATAGCATTTTGCTGTTTACCTTATTATCAGTAAATTCAAATTTTATTAAAAGTCTCATTTGTGGTCATAAACATTGGGGGAAATGTTTCTGTACATCTTAAAATTTCCACCAAGTGCTGACTGGTTCAGGCAGGCCATGCATCCATGGCTATTACTGTATCTGAATTCACTAGGGTCCCGAAGAACTGGAGTGTATTGCAGTCCTTCACACTCTGCTCTCATTCATGTAGCCACTCTCATTTCAGAAATGATATTCAGAAGTGGCACAGGTGCCCTACCACCCTAAAACTGATTATTATGATACAGTTGTTTAACATTTGCTGTATCAACTACAGGTGAGTTGAAGAGATCCAGAAATCAGTACCATTTTATTTGGTGGTCTGTTGCTGTTTAGCATTTATAAATTTTGTTTAATAACCTACAACTAACATGATAGGTTCAGCTGGACATGTTTTCAGAACACAGTTTTACAGTTTCGTCCACATGAGTCATTCAAATGAGGTTTTTAAGTACAGAGAGCTGACTTGGTAAACAGCAATGTACAACGTAGAGAATAAGGTGCAGTGAATAAATATTACAACATTACTAAGATCATTGAAAAGAAAGTGTTACAACTGCAGAGTTTCTAGTCAGTAATTTAAAAAATTTAAAATAAATCAGCAGAAACTCAGCATTTGCACTCTTGTTAAGGTCTCTGCCTTTTATGAGTTGGGCATGCCTCCTTCTTGGCTGGAATCTTAGTGTCCAAGTTTGAGGAATCTCCCATTGCACAGGTCATTGGGTTTTTGGTAAATGATGCATACAGTTTCCGGTAATACAGTTTTGGCCATCACTTGACTTGTGGCAGAGTCACTCTGCTTCTGTAATATGTGAGCCAGCACATGTGCCCTGGCAGTTGTGCAAGTCCTGCAATGATAGCAATGAGTAAATTGGGCTTACATATAAAAGTTAAGGCACACCAGCAGGCGAGGCTAAAAATTTATATGTAACTCCTCCTTCAGTTAAGGTAAGTTACATTTTGTAATAAGCTCATCTGTTCTATTAATCTGCCTGTCTGTCCATCTATTTATCTCTCTCTCTCTTTACTTTTTTTTAGATTAATGATCTAAAGCATTTTGCACTTAACAGCTGTTTTGCCTTGTTTTGTGTTATTTGGAGTTAGTTGTGGTATGCCCAAATCTATAATCCCTTTAAAACAGTACAGCAAAAATTCTAAACCAAAATATATTTCAGAATTAGGCTCTGTAAAATAGGTTTACCCTCAACTAATATGGTTTCAATTATTTGCTTTAAGAATTTTTAAGGGACCATTTTTGCTGGAATATTCAAAACACCTCCTATATGTGAAGTGAAAAAATGTTATCCAGTGGAAAACAGACTAAACAAGTTGACTCGTAGCTTACTGTCTGTCTCTTACCTTTCTAATATTGATATGACGCTCAAGAGCACATATACATCTGTCAGTTACTTTTTTCTTTTAATGCAAGATGTTGTGAAGGCATGGGGCCCTCCAAAAAAAGTACCAAAGCGTAAGTTATCTCTTTTCCAATCACATCTCCTCTCTCTACCACACTGCTTTCCTTAAGTTGATCCTCCTCCCAGCTCCGACTTGCCTAGACAAGGCAGTGCGGTCCCTTTTATTGAGGACCCGAGAGTACTTTTGGTGCCAGGGCTGTTGACCATTGGAAGCACTTCCAGTCACATGGAAGTCCCACATAACAGGGAGTACATCCCCCTGCATCGCCCTCTTGAGGCACCCACAGACCCCAGCAGGACTTAGGATTAAGCTACCTTTGTTCCAGTTCTACAAATAAATTAAATAAATAAGTAAAAACTCTCATGTGTCCCAATCTTATGAGTTGCCTTCAGTACAGGCACTTGCTGATGATTATTTATTATTTAATGATTATTTACAAAAATAAAATCATACAGCATAAACATCAATTTTTTATGGTATCTTTGAATGTTGAAAAGCATTAAGTAACTTGAAATGCAAGAAAAGGGACAGCATCAAAAATGTCCTTCTTGTTATCCACTGAACCCACTTTCTCCAGTTTAAAGTCATGGTGCCATCTTACCCACAAAACCAAGAAGGAATTCATTTGTTTGTTTGATCATTGATTTGTTTTAAAACAGCCATCTTAATTTTCACCAATACATTTTTGATCTTCACTGGTGAACTCTGTCTGCATGCCTGTTTGCCTCTTGACTTTCCTTCAACCCATTTGATTTATGTTAAATTACTGTGCACTTCTGTGCAGATCGGAGTGTAAGCCAGCTTATTTCAGAAAATGTGATTACATGATGTACTGTATATACTATGACTATAATGGCAGTTCGATTGAAACATGTTGGTAACAGTGAAAGAAAGCACTGAATCACTGAAAGACTCACTATAAGTATCAGTTTTAATTAAATTTGTTCCATAATCTAAAACTTTTTTTTATTTATTTAATGTTGAATATTCTACTTTAGTTAACTGCAGTGCCTCATGATACAATTTCTGCTTCTTTTACTGTTTGCCATGGCAGACCTTTTTGAGGCAGTCCAGTAAACCACCAAGCTCTTTACACTAATAGGGATTTCTGTGTCATCTGCTATTATAAAGCATGCTGACATCTTCAAAATCTGAAAACACAGATCTGCAGTATCCATAATCCAGAAATATAACAGGACATTATAGAGACTCTACCATGCCACTCAATGTAACAACCAGATTGTGCTTTAACTTTAATCGGCCTGTGGCTTTTTTGATTACAGATGTCCAGCCGTTCTCTCTGAATCTCCTTTGTTTAATAATTAAACACAAAACGTTCAAGTCTGCATTCTGTTTGCTGAAGTCCACGAGTTATTCTCAATGCCTCCTTCTCTGGCTGTACAAATCTAGCTCTTTCCCTGAGGTCTTTGAATTGACCTGTAATGCATGCATTATGAGGTTACTTCTCAGCAGGACTGTCTGTCATAGTGTAAATCATTAAGCTGCTCTCAAAAGTCATCATGACCTGAGGAAATAGGCCCGATTGGTACTGATGTACAGATATCCCGTGGCCATTTGAATGTTAATTGTACTTTTATCCCACAAATTCCAGCTTGCATTGTTGACGTATTGTTGAAATGCAGAAGGACAGATCCATGCCATCACTGGATTGCTTGATTTATTTCAAGCTGTGGTGACCCATGATCACAGCACCCATGACATGGTATTGTTTAAAAATGTCAGTCTGGTCTCTATAACAAGTACACTCACGCCATCCTGTGTCCAGGTTTTTATCTTTTTCTTTTTACCATTGAATAGCAACTTGTAATCCATTGTGATGACTACCTGCAGTAAATAGTGTTGGTGGTCCATGTGATGGTGCCACTAACTGAACTGTGAATTTCATGGGAAGGATGTCAGAAAGCAGCCACTCAATGTTTTATTACAATTTAGTTAGTAAAACATTTCAGTGGCTGCCTTATTGTCACAAAAGGTTTTGCTGAAAATTTGGTGAACAGGGAACAGTTGCAATTAGTCATTAGTACACGCTCTATTGTTTGGAGAAAAACTTTAAATGACTGAACTAAGGTGAAATTTGTCCAAGTATATGGTTTTTGTGCAAAGAGATGCATTTCATTTTTGGATAAATCTACTTTCTCTATTCTTCCTCTCCTTTTCTTCTAGATATTGTGAATTGTGACCTGAAGTCAACATTAAGAGTCCTCTACAACCTCTTCACAAAATACAGAAATGTGGAGTAAACAGGAGGTCAGAGGAAATGGATTCCAAAGCAGCCTGTTTATATATTGGTATTTTTTTAAAAAAGGAAATTATATGGACTTAATGAAAGATTTTTTTTTTGTTGTGCTACAGTGGCACATTCAATAAGCCCACTAACAAAACATTTTAACTATTATAATTAATGTGCATTTATGATAAGGGGAACCAATGTGGCCATAAGAAAATTAAAAATCTGAGAAGTTTTCAGATGTATGCTAAGCAGAATTGCCCCTCAAGCTAAAGGGATTTGAACAGAATGAGTAATGATTGTGTTCCTTCTGCAATTTATTCCTTTTCCATTTTAGCCACTGCTTTTACTCTATCATTTGTCAGTAATGTTTAAGGAATAAATGAGGGATAAACAATTCATATCACATCCTCATTTGTAATAATTGTCACTCTTGGCACCTAGTTGCATATACCTCTTAGTTGCTTGAAGATAACTGTGAAGGATTTATTTGCCAGTTATTAAGTCGAAGCAGTAGAATGTTTGGGGACATAACTCTGTGAGAGTGCCATTGGCTGAAGGAGGCATTCTTGCTGAAACTGGCAGAATCCCCCAGAGACAGGGCAAGGGTACAGCTGCTCTAGGACTAATGGAAGCCATTATAAGGGGAATGAACTTTTCAGGTACTCATTTTCATAATTTCTAGAATTGAAACTTATTTACATAGCATTATGTTAACACACTTTTAGTTAGAACATTGAATAAAATGTATTTGGATGAGATCATTTGAAACAGTGAAATGTGTTTGTGAGAATACATTTGCCATATTCCTTTTGAATTTAAATACATGTTGCCTAATGTTTTTGTAGACTCCCACCAGGCCACTTATGCTAGTTTCATCAGCATATGCATTAGTCTCATGCCAGTCCTTGGTGAAGCACAAAATATGTTATTTATATTTATATTTGTGGAAATTTTGTCTACCAATTGTTTAATCATCTTGTTATTAGCACAATTACATAAATTAATCTTAAACATAAAAAATGTAAAATTATAGCCTCCTGGTTAAAATAAGCATATTGAAATAATAGCTGATCGTTACTCAGAGTTTCTTCAGTTTTGGAGAAAACATCAAAATGGACCAAAACAAAAAATGATACAAAAAGCTTAAATATCTTCTCAGCAGTAACAAGAGCTTTTTAGCTTGTAAAATTATAGAAAGGACAAATATGTTTTGTTGTTAGAAATTAACAGAGTGTTCAGTTTGTTTATAAAGGCTGTGTTTCTTGACTGAAAGAGCATCAATTTCATTATTCCCAGTTTTTATTTAGGAGAATTTTATTAGAAACCTAATTTAGCAATATTGGACAACAATTTTTAAGGTTTTCTTATGGCTTAGGTTGGAAAAATAAATTATAACCAGTATAAAACACTACAAGAAAGTCAAATAGAGAACATAACATTCTTAAATAAGCTTGTCACTCCGGCCTCCTCAGATGACACAGAGGTTGGCCAGCAACTCCGCTGCAAAGCATTTTCCTCAGCTTAGTCTGTGTGTCAGGTGTATCGGCAAGGAACGTGTTCTAAAACATACTTCTTCACTCTTATGTTATCATTTTTCTATTATTATACTGCAAAGCCTGATTGTCACAGTCACTGTCAGCCTAGTACGGACTGTGTGGTTTCACAGAGTATGTAGGCACATGGCTGGAATTCTGTCTGTGTTTACACCTTCATAACATTCAGCACAATTCTTCCCATCGTGCTTAATCAAAGTTTATGTTTCTCTCAAAGATAAAATGTAATAACAAAAAAAAATCAGTGTTAATTCATATCTTGACATTTTGTTCTTGTGAACAGGGAAGTTGCAATTTAAAGATGCCCCATTTTTTACAGAAGGTGGAAAACTCCACTCTGTAATGTCTAGGTTTTTGTGTGTTTAGGTCAGCATAATATTTAAAATCAATAGTCATATGGATGGAATGACAATCTATTAGTGCCTGTATTGTGCAGATCACTTGAATAAACAGAACCTGCTACCATAAAGAATTGTTATGACTTTACAGCCTCAGCCCATTTGCAGGTCAATCTGTGGTGACAATGTGTTCTACAAAGCAGATGGAAGGAATCTTTGTGGTACTGAACAAGTGTGTCATTATGCTCCCATTGTTGGGTGCTGCATCATTGCAGCTGTGGGTATGTGGAAAAAGCAGTTCAAAAATCATAAGAAAAGATTTGTTCTTACATTACAGCTACCTGTTCCTTTATGTCAACGTGCATTTGAAAAATGACATTGATGAACTACTAAATTGCCAAGAAAATAATACTTGCCATGAGCTTTGTCTGTATAATAAAGTTCTCTATGATTAGAAAATAAGTAAAGTTGCTATGTACAGTGGGATGGGGGACTCGGTCACATTAATGCAATGAAGCTGTTAGACAAAATGTGAATTTCCACTTTGTGTCTGAATGTTGAAGAGTAAATGACCACGAGTTCGTGAAACAGTAATTGAGCACACACAGAACTAACCCAGATGTTCATTACAAAAACACATTTGTAGGTAACCATGTGCGTTTATTTAAATTCTAAAAATGTTTTACTGTTTTTTTTTTTTTACATTTCAAATTACAAATAACATTTTTATGTTGGGAGCAGATATGAAAAGCTACAGATGACTTATCCATATACAATTTATGCATTTCACTTGTATTTAATAATTTTTTAAATTGTATTCTCAGGCTTTATTGCATGAAATTATTTCTTGTGAGTCTTTAACAAATGTCACCATTCTGAGGAACATTTCATGATGCCTGATATTTTTTTTATGTTTTAGTGATAAGTAAAACATTTATTAAATACATATGCAGTGTAATGTGCCATGCCATAATAAAATGAACGCTCTTAAACTTAAAAGAGTATGTGAGTCACTGATTACTCATTGTTCATGGATCCTCTTCAAACTTTTACCAGCACGCTTTTCCAGATCAAGTAACCATTCAGTCATCGTAAAAGGAAGCACACTAACAAAAGCCTCCAGGGAAGATGGCAGGCAGCCACGTCAAATTGTGAGTGAAAAATCAAGAATTTCATATAAATTACCCAAGGGTAGTTGTTCCATTTTCCGAACTTGAAGTTACTACAACAGTTCATGCCTTCAACCAGCTTCCTGTTATACGTAAATGTTGGCATTGGCTATGGGTGCATGCGAGTTTCAGTTCTGTTTGTTCTCATATTGGCTGTCTTTCTGCTAAAGATGGATGGATTTATTTTTTCAGTGTTTTAAATCCAAGCTGTTTTGAATGAGAAAACATCCTCAGATTTTTTTTTCCACAAATGTCTAAAATAACTGCTTCAATTTTTTAAAAACACAAGTAGGGGCAGTGATTTTATAATGTTATTATTGGTGTAAATGTGATTTGTGGTAATATTGATCCTATAACACTATCATGAAAGCTCTTTTTTTTTCTCAAAAGCACAGAATGTTACTATAAACATTCAAAATAGTCCTGCCCGCTCACCATATGGCTTAGATAATTTCTGTGACATTCTGACAGCAAATGATCTTAAGGTTATTCAAAACAAGTCTTGCAAAAAGATCAATCCATCCTACCATTTTCTTAACCTTTGAATGCATGCGTTTTGTTTCAGCCTAGCCCATTTCTGCCGTAGGCCTTTGCACATATTAGTAAACACCATCTTATACCCTATTAAATGCCAGTCACGAAGCAGAAGGATAAAAAAAAAACATTTTTTCAAACTAAATAAGTCATGTGTATTGGAAAATGTTATTTCTTCTATCAATTAGTCATTTCCCTTCTGAGCTGGTTTGATTAATTTAAACATGATTGTCCTGCCTTTCTTTGGTCAAGAAAACTATTGTTAATATAAAAATATGTGTTTCCTCAGCTGAATTCCAGCATGCTCAAGTGTTTATCCTTGAGATTCATTTATGGTGACTGCAAAGACAGGAGTGATCAGTAAACTAGGCAGCCATGTGTGATTAATGAAATAAATGACTCAGAATAGTAAACACGATTGTGCATGGAGGTGGTGGTGTGGGGTAGTCTTAAAGGCTGAGACAGAGTGTAAAGGGAGATAGAAGGAGCAGGGACTGTCAAGTGAAAATGAGATCCAGAGGGTTGGATTCAGAAAGCGGAATCTATTTTATTCAGGTGTCCACCAGGTAATCCTAAGCAGGCTTAGTGTTGTGATAGCTCGTCCTGAAGATACTCAGGGCTACAAGGGAGTACAGCACACTGCGCTCAGTCTGTGCCTTTAGGGCATCCACGCTGATCCAATGGTTTCCACTTTGTGAATAAATGAGATAAGTTTAGGGCAAGTCGATTGTCACCATCTATTGGTGCACAATAATGGAGGTTGTGCAGCATGCTGTGCTTTTGTTCAATTCCGGCCAGCACTGCATTCACTCTTTGTCTTTAGGATTTGGCATCACAGAGAGAATACAAGTGAAATAATTAAATGAAAGAATTATACATTTGGAAGTGAGGGGTACATGGTTACCTACCCAACGTGTACCCTCAGCAAACAACAAATAGCATATTTGTGTAGCTGACTCACCATTCAACACCACATTCATGTGTCAAGACACAGTTCTAAGAGACAGGCATCAGAAAGTAACTACAAGAGCAACATATACATGGTAACCTCCATCATCCATGCTGCCAGGTATTACATACACTGCTGCTGTGAAGGCTGTCCTCATCCATCAGCCTGTTACGGTAGTGTGCACAGGGGTGGCACATTCTCACATACACCCTTTGACGCCTTCCAGTAGATTAATAAAACAGACATACAAATCTTGAACCTTTAAACATAAACTGTACATTAGCCTTATTATAGAGGTCAGTTTACAATGAACAATTGAGCTGAAGTTTTCATTTATTACAACATGATCAGAATTCACTGAAAACTGTTGAGTTACACTTAGAACAGTAGAGTAATCTGAAGAGTTCTGCACTTTATATTCCCTACACAAAGCAACACCTTTTAAAAGATGTAGTACTCCAGTTTTCACATTTTAAATAATAACAATTGTATCTGGGAACATTTTTATGTGCTACAGGTTTAAAGTGAGCTATATATGCTAACAAAAGGAAGTTTGGATTCTTGGAACAGTTTTGATCTGAATGCCAATTAAGTATAAGGCTCTCAAGATTTCATGCCTTACCAAAGCAAAGTGAATCAATGTATTTAGTAGATAGTTAGTAAGTACTTTATTTATCCAAAGATGGAAATTTTAACAGAACCTCAATAAATATAGCAAATAACAACCCCCTTAAATATACGTGTAACAAGAATGATTCAATCAAGAAAACTTCTGACTTGGCTGAAGAAATGGAGGCAGTCACAGTGAGACATTATAAGCTTATATACAGTATGCTATAATAACTCCTTTTTATGTTGTTAAGAAGTAGTGAGTTCTTCCAAAGTGTGTTTATTCTTCATAGGGATGTTGCAAATATTTACTTATTAGTATTTAAAATAACCTGTGCTGTATTTTTTGATTATTTCTGTATTACCGGATCTTTGATTGGTTGCCATATTTGTATGTTAGCTTCATTCTGCATTTGGTGTTTACCTGAAGTAAGTATTGAGTAAGCGCTGTAGGGATTGTAAATGGTAAAACATACAATAATATTGTCATTGCGTTGCCTTTTTTAAGCCTCGATACAAAATGGTGCTGAAAACTCTTCTAGTAATGTGGCTACAATGGACCTCATTTTGTCTGTTTATAGTTATGTATAACTACGTAATATTTTTCTTTTCATGCATGATTACATTTTAAGATAGATGCAACCTAAGGAATCTCTTGGCACTTTACCTGTTTTACACATGAATGGTTTGACTTTGTAAATATACATTTTTAAAAACCTTATTAAACATGAGCATTTAATAATTTTGTATTAATATGAACTGCATGTACTTAACTCGTAAAATCCTTAGGAATTGTTTGGACTAATGTATCTCATTTTTGTTAATGGAGTCTCATAAGAATGTCAGTGTTTTTCATAGGCTGTCCTGAATGCTTCTTAACTTGTGAGTGCAGAACATAAGGAACGGTCTTGATGGGAATGGGTCTGAGTTTTCAGAATGCTCTAAATTTGGGATCTCAAGGTCCCAGAGGTGCTCTGTTGATTTCTCAAATAAGTAAATCTGGGTGGGGGGGAGATCAGTATTTATAATAGGTGCCCACTTAAAGCTCATTTCTGCCTTATGCCTGAAGCTGCTAGGATAAACCAGTAATGGAGAAAGGATTTTTTCAAAATAGATGAATGGTTGTTACTGTTCTCATTGTACACATTGCTGATGTACTTATACCTTACTTACATGACTTTTAGAATGTGAAACTTTGTTTAATCACCAGCAAACATTCATTTTTCTTCATTAAAACCCAAAGATTTATACAAAACAGATTTTCTCTGGGACTAGGTTAGCGTGTTTCATTTTCATCAGTATCATCCCAAAAGAAAGTTGCAATCATTTCTACCTTAAATAAGTTAAGTAATAACAATTGTTACATTGGGACAGAGTGAAGTGAGCAAGGTTGCAGTGCCTGGTGTTGCAGCCAGACTAGTCCAGGGCATGGCAGAATCCCAGTCCAGTTGTTGTCTGAGTATAGTTTGTATGTTCTTCCTGGGTGAGAAGTTCTCCTAGTCCCACATCTTTTCATGAAGATTATGTTACTTGGCAACTGTAACTAACCCCATAAAGAGAGTGTGCTCTGCGGTGGGCTCACACCTCTACCAGGGCAAGTATCTGCCTTGTATTGGAATTAGCAGGTTTGAAATATGAATGAAGTGATCCTGTGAAATGAACCATCAGATTAAAAAAGACAGCAAGATGAATTCTTCTCATCAGATTTACATGCATATGATTTAAATGTAACAGTTTATTAGTGAGTTGAAATCCAGATGTTCTTTTAAAATAGGGCATTTGTCAGTTTTACACTTCTAAGTTTTATTCAAAGGCTAATTCATAGCTTAATTTTTTACATCCATCCATTATAAAGAATACGGTGGAACGCCTTGGAAGTCTATCAAAGCAGGAATCGATGCCAGCCAGGGTACCATTCACCAGCATGCACAGATACACACTTGGTAATATAGGGCCAGTTTTGAGTCATCGGTTCAACTAACCCACAAGTCCTTAGAATGGAGAGCCACATCAACGCAAACATGAGGAGAAGGTGCAAATTCCACATGGACTGTGAAGGGCTGGGATTTGAAGCCAGGGCTGTGGAGCTGGAAGGCAGCAGCAGCAGCACTGATTTGCACCATCATGGTACTCTTTATTCATTCCATTTTTTTTTCTTTCCCTTTTTGGAGTTTTTTTATGGCCTAAACAGTCTACTGCAGTAACATTGATCAGATCCCCATACAGTAGTTACTGTCAAAAATTTGACTGCAAACTGGGTTTTTAAAAATTGAAAGTGGTAGTTTTAACATTTTTCTATTTCCATTACTTATTTTACAAATGATTACTTTACATATTCCAGTGTATCTTGTATGTCTAAGTGCAACCTCTACAATATAGCTTTGCAAAAATGTAAAAATGGCCTTACACGATTTTACTATAGTCGTCCAACCAGTTTTTGTACGCAGCTGATTCCAGCACAGGGAGCTAGAGCCTGCATCATGCATAAGGCAGGAACCAACCCTAGATGGGATGCCAATGCATCGCACCACCTACTCACTTCAGTAGATCCAAATCAGCTGTCAACTTAATAAGCACATCTATGGGATATGGCAAGTAAACCAGACTGCCTGGGGGAAAAAACGCTTTACAGTGAATGGGCCAAGAATTGAACCCGAGTCCCTGGAGTGGAGAGGCAGTAGTGCTGACCTGTATACCACTAGGCTGCCCTCCTTTAAGTAATAACAAGCAAAACAAAATGCTGTTATTTTTCAGACTTGTTCCTTTGATACATTATTCTTTTGTTGTGCCTCCACCGCCTCTGTACATGTTATTGTATTAAAGGTGCTTTGGCAAAGTAAAGATATTTACTGTTTTACCTTCTGGTCTGAATAATAGAATGGATGTTTAAACTGGGTAAATAACAAAAACGTGAGGGGGAAAAAAATGACAATTGTTATGTGTTGATTTCTGCCCAAGACTTTAGAATGATAAACACTGACAATTAATTTGTTCGTGTGATGTGCGGACATTGGCAGTCCACAATACGGAGCCAGCATTTTAAGTTGTTTAAGCAAAAATGCATCCCGTTTGGTGGTCTAAAGCAGAAATGCCTTCTACCCGCAATAGAATATAGCTGGTTTAGTTTGACAAGAAAGACTATTTATGGTTTTCTTTGCCAGCTTTGAGTGAAGCTAAATTTCCTGCTTTAAGTGGGTTTTAACAATACCTTTCAATACCCTATTTTCCCCGCTATATTATCTGGCTATCTATTATTACTAAGCCTTTGGGATTAAGAGCTTTTAGTCTTTTTATATAAGCTGCCTTTTGACAGTGAAAATTACAGAAAAGAACACCTATGAGTAATTGAAGAACTGGGTTAATGTTCCCTGAACAGGAGAGAAGCACCATTATTTCACAATTACCAGTTCTTTTTCCACTATATGGATCCTATGTTATGTATATGGCGGCGGCTTTACAACACTGAGTCACTTTAATGATGTTACCCTGGAAGGGCCGTCATAAAGTGGCGTGCTCACAAAGACTGCATTTAAATATAAAGTCATGTGAAGGTCCAGAGGCTCTGCATCCATCCGTCACTCATTTATAATGATCAGTAAGCTCCGTCTAAAGGACATAACGGAACTGCTAATTAAGAACCTCTCTGTGTGTCTTTCCTGTTTTCACAAAAAGATTATCTAATGAAATAAATATCGGCAGTTCTTCAGTTAATGTGGAAGGTGCAAGATGTGACCTAACTATCCAGGTCTGGTTTTCTTTGAAATAACATTGGGAAAGATAGTTTTGCTGCAGTTTTGCTTACTTTACATTTGTTTATATCAAAGACAACCATCCATATTCTGCACTGTTTTTTCATTTGAAGCTTGAGAAGAACCTAAGGTGAGGCTTAAGCCAACCCTGTGATGGGCATGGGTGCACCCACTGGACAATTTAAAATCATCTTGACAAACATATTTGGGATATGAGAAGAAAGGTGTAAGCTTGGGGCGCCTTACTGCCCTCATTTATAATGCAAATGTTGTAGCCCATTTCGCTTATACATGGATTTATTTTTAAATTCTGTCACTTCACTGTTGCACAGTATCACAGAAGCAGCTCGTCCAAAGATGGAAAGAATACGGAGCAAGAATAAAAGTAAGGTGGAAAGGCCTGAGAACTGGCCTGTCTCCATAAATGTGGATTAATTGATTGCTTTTAAATAACCTGAATGAACTTTTACATGTTCTAGAGAGTCACGGACTGTTCCTGGTACTGCAACATTTGTCATCATCAAGTTCTTTCATGAGAACCCTGAATACCATGAGGACTGATTGAGGTCATTGATGTTAGGTAGAATGCCTAGAGGGGGCTGGGTGGTCTCGGGACCCCTGCAGATTTTTTTTTTTCTCCAGCCATCTGGAGTTTTTTTTTTGTGTGTGTGTGTTTTTCTATCCAACCTAGCCATCGGACCTTACTTTTATTCTATGTTAATTAGTATTGCCTAATTTTAATTCTTATTTACTTTGTCTTTTTTTTCTCCCTTCATCATGTAAAGCACTTTGAGCTACATTATTTGTATGAAAATGTGCTATATAAATAAATGTTGTTTATTGCAGCTTAAACGTATTTTGGGTGCTATTTAAATACAGGACAGTGGTAAAAGCAGGAGAGGGTCTGGAGACCTATGAAGGAGAAGTGAGCACATTAAAATTAAAGCTGATAAGTGTAATCCAGACTTTGAAAAACAGACAGAATTTGTCCATATTACTGTATAGGAGGGGTTTGCATCATCCTGCTGATGTTTTTTTTTTTAAAGTCGACAACAGAATAATGAATAATTCTGAACCAACGTCTAATGGCGGGTTCCTTTTTTCACATACAACAAGCTTTACCTGGTTTATTCAAATGTTAACACCTCCAAATGAACTTCTGGACAGGTCTGACCACCTTACTGCCACCTATATTGATTATTATTGATTGCAGACGTTCTCCAGTATCCAAGCCAGATATTCTTAGGTGTGTTTGGGGGATTGTTGTTTTAATATTTATATATTATTTATATATTTCTCTCTCTTGCTCTCAAGCTTCTGTTAAGTTCTAATTTCTCCTTGGGGACAGATAGATAGATGAACTTTATCTATCTATCTATCTATCTATCTATCTATCTATCTATCTATCTATCTATCTATCTATCTATCTATCTCTTATTCAGCTGTGGGGTTCATCCTTGGGAGACATTTCTGGTTTTGGATATTTGTGCATGAGGGCATCACAGTGTTGATCTCTTTATAGCTACTTTTCCAGTTTTGACATGATTTATGTACAGATACTATACAATATATATATATATATATATATATATATATATATATATATATATATATTGTAATCTAATATATATTAGATTTTTTAACAGTCTTTATGAATAAGATGTGGTAAGAACCCTGGCCCTTGGAGTGTTGCAACACCATATCTCGCAATTTTATTGCCCCATCTCTCAATTCCCTTACCAGGTTTCTTTGTTCATATATAAAAACTATATTTGTTGTGTGCCTAAAGTATGGTCTTTGTGCCCAGTTTTTTTTATTGTTTTATATATTTAGAATTGCCAAAATGTAATTGTGTTTCTTACAGGAGCTTAAGTAATTCTCTTAGGGCCTCACAGGCAGGAAATGCAGAACCAACCTTGGGATTTTAACTTCTCCTCTTATTCTCAAGCCTGCTTAGACCAATTTGGAAGCGTGGGGTGTCAGGACCTATCCCAGCAGCACAGGATGTCAGGTTGGCAACTTTCTTAGACAGAATGCCAGTACACTACAGGACCACTCACACCATCTTACACAGCCAGACCAATTTCTAAATAGCTTAACCTCCCAGTCCGACACTCAGGCAGAATATGCAAACTCTATAACATTCAGGCACAAGATTTGAACCTGAGGATATGATGTGACATCACTATCCATTACTGACCTCTGCCACCCACATCTTGACATTTGAAAATCTGTTTAGTCTAGCTTATAGTTGGCAAAGTTGGTAGGTGGTAGTCCATCACAGGGGCCAAGTTAGGACTGGTAGTTCAACTGATTTGCATGTCTTTGGGATGTGCGAGGAGAACTAGGGTATGCAGAGAAAGAAAAAAATTCCACACAGCAGACATCCAGGCTCTCCATTCAAACCAAGGGTGCTGGATCAGTGAGATACCAGAATAAACCCGGGCATATCCTTTACTGACACTTAAGTGACTTCACCATGGCTTTGTGTTTGGATTCTCTGGTGTGCATTTTTACTGCCATATCTTTTTTGTTGGATGCCACACAACAGGGATTTCCATTTCAACCTTGAATAGTTTCATTCATTCCTCTAGGGCTCTTATCTAAATTTATATTTACTTTGTTTTGTTTAATTTTGTTTTAAATCTGAAATACCCAAATTTTGTCCCTACAGCCATTTAGGAAAAATGTATTTGTTTAACAAAATACAAATGTTTGGACTGCTATACCTGAATTTGAACAATAACGGGAGCAATAAACATCCATCTATTTTAAAACCCATGTAGTCCAAACAAATGTGAGTGTAAAGGTCGGGTATTCTCACATTCTTTAACAAATGAAGAAGACCATCCTTTCACCGTCTGTACCTCCGTTACTGACTTTCTCAGCCACTCATCCAGACTGAAATATTCAACTGTGTGGATGCTTTACTGATGATCAGTTACTGTTGTGTCTGGACATTTCTGAACACTGGGTGTCTGAGCATTGGAGGGAAAGGACGAGGTTCTGATCTACTAACCTTTAGATTCTGATGGTTATGTTAATATTTTTAGTACTTCACATTAAGAAATGTTAATTTGGATGAATATGTGGGTACGGCAGCAGAACATGTCAAGAAGAAGATGGTGAAGTGTTAGTAGTTAGTTAGGAAGCACGTCGAGCAATGAATGCAAGGTCTTCTTTTTGAATATTAATAGCTATTAGAGCAACATCTTTGGAAATACATAAAAGTGAGGCTTAAAAAGAGAAATCCACCAACTCTTTAATATACAGAATGCCATCAAATGCTTTGATTTCCTGGCCGTTGATTTCTTTATGGCGTCACATGGAGACAACTTTGGGCAAAAGGATGGGACAGGACAATTGTTGGACTGAGCCCAATATCTGGCTGCACAGAGCTATTCCTTTTCATTCATTTTCCAAACCTGTGTATTCCAACATGGCATCATGGGGCATTGGACCTCTCCCATTTCATTTCAACCTTTATTTTATGATTATCACAAATCAACAACAACAGTATGTTGAGCTCCATAGATGCATCCGTCCTCTGTTGACTTGGTCATGTCTTCATGAACTTGTGATTATCAGGCATCGTGTCGACTAAAGTACAAAAGTAAATCTAGCAAGGAGAGGAAGGGGGGTGACTTATGGGAATCCAGGGGCAAACTCCAACTTTATTTAAATCTACCTCTAAATATCTAGCTGTTGGACAAATGAAGGAGGATCAGAAGACCATTTTTGCATGTTGCATCACCCACATATTTCAAAATGAGATAATCAAAGCTTTCTTTTGCAGTTGACATTTTCCTTATCCATTTTAAGTGAAGATCAGGGTACAGGCCACATAGACATAAATGTCTGCTCTTCTTTCTCATCTCATTCCAGCTTTTTCTCAATTGTAGACTTACCAGTGCCCTCACTTAAAATGTAGAAGTCAGCCATTTTTCTCAAGCTTACACTCCAGTAATATGTGCAGTAAATGGCTCACTGGAGACCACCATTTTGTTTTCTTTCTAAAGGGCTCCAGCAGTTAAAGAGCCGGAATGCACCAGTGTGTGGCCTTGAGCAAGTCACTTAACACTTCGATCTCAAAATGTTTACTACTGAAAGGCGCTATATAAAAGGGAGTGCAGCCGCCTTTTCAAAGTGTTTCCTTCTCATTTGTTTTCATTGCACTTCATTTTCATTTCATCAATCAACTGGTCTGTACTTCTGTGATTTTAGCCCACGACGCCCAAGTGTCTAATGGTGGTCCTGAATGCCAAACTACCATTAAAGGAGTCATCCAAAGGGGCAAGGCTGTGGGTTCAATACGGAATATGGGAGTTTGGAAAAGTGAGATTATTGTGTTAATATTGGGTGATCCCATTTTTAGTGGACACAGCATATCCCAGAGTATCTGTAGGAGGTGCTATAAAAGTATGGCGGTTGTAAAGGCACCATCATGTGCCATTCAGTCTGCTTATTTTTGTCATGTCTGCATTTTTACTATGAAGTCGTCCCCATTTAAAGTGAGTTTGTGCTTTTCATGGATGGGATAATAAGGAAGCCAAGATTTGGAGAAGGCAGGAATCATTTTCTAGACCAGAGGTCAGAGTTATCAAACTTGCATGTATATAAAAAGAGACTCTACATGTGTGTATGCAACTTTCCATGTAAAAGTTGGGATTTATAAATGAAAACTTGATGATACGTGTGTATATTTACAACAACACTGACTCGTCCGTATGCCAACATTTTGAAGAAAGCGAGAAATGCAGCCAAACCAGCTAAGTGACGACTTGCACACATAATAATTCATATCACCCAGTTGTTGTTATAATGTACAGTGAGACGACAGACATATTAAACCTCAGAAGTGATGAATACGATGCACTGAGTCTATTTTAGTTGCCTTTTAAGAGGGCCAGTGCAGCATATTTGCACTGAAGAACATTTTTGGGTTTTTTTTTGTCAGTTTATATTGGCATCCTGTTGTCACTTCTTAGGATTAGAGACAAATACAATGTCTTGTTGGCAAAAATTGCATGAAGTAAAGAGACGTAATTCACTCCCTGCCTACAGAAATCTGTAAAAACTACTTGAACACTATGTGAATGGTCAGATATGAAGAGAACAAGTGTTTAGAGACCCTCCAGATTTTTTCTGCCCATGATGATGACTGGCTTATGAGCCAATCTAGACCTTCACAACCCATTCCCTTGGTACTATGTGCTGAGTTGGCTCCAGCATTAGAAAAACTAACAGCCCAAAAGTGGGTACACCTGTCCATCTCCAGGTTTTAACAACAGTTGGCTTTCTTGCAGCAGGCACCTACCAGAGGGAACTGGCCAATGGCTCAGGAATATCTCAGGTAGGCTTCAGTTCCATCATGCCTGCTGTGTAGGAAGCCATAAACTGACTGTCAAGACGCTGTTTTCTGTTTTCATATGATATGAGTACACAGGCCAACATTAAAACTGGCAGCAGTGTCTGGTTTTCCCAACATATTCAGAGCAGTTTAATGCACTCATACTGGAATAAGGGCACCTAGTGAGAATGACGCTGCTTTTGTTAACTGTAAGCAGTTCTAGTCCATTGATGCACAAGTCATCTGTGATGCCAAGATGAGGCTGACAAATGTGGCTCAGTTGGTTCGGTCAGTCCATGAACATTTATTTTGAGGCAAAGTAGCATGGAGCAGATGATTTGCTGATGCTGCTGTACATGATGGCTGGCTTGTCGTAATGTAACTAGCTGAACCCTCAGTGTTTCATATGGCTGGTACTATTCATTGTAACAGCAGTCACGTCATTAAATGTGCCTGGTGACAGTATTGGTGTCCAAGCCATTGCCAGTCTCCCCAGGGCACAGGGGAGAGGCGCTATAGAGCCACACATGATCTTGCACGCTCAGTTATAGTGTGTCAGTTTGTGGTGTAGGCTGTTCTGTGAGCCAGTGAAGGTCTGAAGCATCCTAACTGCAGATGTATGTGGGTCCATATTTGGTTGTTTCAGGATGGTACCCGGGTGGGTTCGAGGTTCATTCTCATATGCATATTTACAAGACGGTTGTGAATTATAAAGGTTAATTGCCTACAAATGAGTGTATGCCAGGTTTTATAAATTGGTTTTCTTTTGTTGTGCACATTTTCCTGTTTTTATGATGTATGCTTATTTTCACACTGTAACCCATACAAAGTTTTATAAAAGAACCCTTGGGACATTGCATTTTTAAGGGTTGCTGTCATCTTTTCCTTGTCAAGACAGTGATATGCAGTCTGCTACAGGTGAAGATGAGAACTGGTATCTCCGAATTTGAGGCCATAGTCTTCAACTGAAAATGATGATGATGATGGGAGGTCAGTCAGTTTAAATGGAGGAGTTCGAGGTGACCATGAGATTTGAAATAAACGCATTATCCTAGACAGTGCATGCACTGACAATTTACCTTTCAGACTTTATCCCCATCAATTATGATCCTGATCAGAAAAATAAGTTTGTTGGCACAAGCAGCTAAAATAAGATCCCCCAGAGAGTCTTGAGTCTAATGGTCTAGGATGGCATCACCTGAGGATATTTGGGCACCAATGGGGAGTGTCAGGCACTGGGAGGCGGAGCTTAGAGATAACTACTGTGAAAGAAGCACTGCAACATCATGTAGCACATGGCAAGATTAGACAGCGGGTTTGTGTTTGTTTCTGTTGTCTGGTGGACTGACTGGCTGGCCGCCTATCTTTGATTGTTCACTTTCAGTTCCAAATATAATTTGCATGATCCTGAAGTTGCTGCAGATTTTTGTTTGTACTCAGCATCTCATGCTTCTACTTTCAGTCTCCATTAGTAGCCAGCTACCATTGATGGATTCCATCTGCCCTGATACCACTTTACCATCTTTGCAATGTCCTGGTGATATCTTACACCATGTTCATCACCGACTGCACTAAGATTAGCAGGGAAGAAGTCCACGTGTAAATGCAAAAAATTAAAATTTAACAACACGTTGCTCTTCGTGGTTTTGTATACTTGAAGCATGTTGTCAACCAGCTTGCTGTGCTTTGGTGCTCTGTAGTTGCCAAGTAAGCTATCAACAACATCCTTGAATGCCTTTTGTGTGATTTCCTCCGACCCCACTGGAAGATCTTTTTGAACTGTTTGTCATTGATGACGTGGGATCTGTGGACAAACAAAAATGTCTTCCTTAATTTTGGCATCAGTTATTTATAAAAAAAAAACATCTGTCTTAAATATAGAAATCCTTCACCTTTTTGTTGATCACTTTCACAAAATATTTCATCATTCCAGGTTTTATATGAAGAGGAGGCAAAAAAAATCTTTGTTGGGTCAACATCTGGTTTATATGTCACACTTTTCTGCCCTGGATCCAATTGCTTACAGAGCGGCCAGTTCTTTTTAATGTAACAAGAATCTTCAGCACGGCTGCCCCATTCACAGATGAAGCAACAGTACCTGGTACATGTCAGCTTCATTTCTAGTCACATTGCCACTACTTTTATATCACCAGAGGTGATCAGTTGTACTTCTTGTACTGTATATTGTTACCGTGCCTGTCAGAGGGTCAGTTTCTGGGCTGATCTGACAGAAGCAATACCACTTGGAGACACGAGGTGGCGCTGCTGCTAATGGTATTGTCTCTCTCTCTCTCTCTCTCTCCATCCACAGCTCAGAGAAGCCACCCAATGAGAGCAACTGACTCCACCCCTTCTGGCCAGAGAGCTATAAAACTGAGACGCTCCAGGACGGTGGCGTCTGGTGCCAGTCTCAGGATGGTGCTCTACCAAAAGGACAGACTGCTTAGCCAAGCTAATACTTGACTTTCTGTTTTCCATAGTGTCACCTTGCGCCTGTTTTTTACATCATTGATAGGGATGACCTGGTTGGTACCCCAACATTTATTATTTAGACTTGGCTCATCCCTCGCTTGACCACAATATGTATACTTACAACATGAAAAGAAATCACAATAATAAGTGATTACAATAAAATGGTACATGATAGGAAAATTTTAAGGTGATCTTTTGTGATCAGCAGGCCAAATCCATAAGATACCCCAAACATGTTCAGGAAGCAAACTCTTTGCTGTGAATTGATACCAAGCACATCTCAAAACTGGAACACATCATGAGGCTTGAAAAGAAATGGAGGGCTCAGTCGCTCCAAACTCAGCTTTTCATATCACTGTTAATACTCTTATTTATGTTCCTACTTTCATATCTGCCTCTCTTCCTTTTTTTATATAACACACTATTTAGATCTAACTTTCTGCTTTACACAGAGTCTTTTATTTATTAACAGTATTTTTATTTTAGGTGCCTTTAAAATCAGTGTCTTTTTTATGCACTTTATCCTGTCTTTGTAAATTGGAAGGAAACCAACTTAAGTACTGGGAGAATATATAGACTCCATACAGACAGTGACCAAGCCGCGATTTAAACCCTGGAGCTATGAGGCCACCATAAGAATGGCTGTGCAGTCCAGCAAATTGGCACCCAGTATAGGGGCTTCTCTGTGCTTTGAACCCAGTGTTGTGGGATAAGCTCTGTGTGACCCTTAAGTGAATTGACCACATCTGGAAATCGCTGGACGATTAAACATCTATCAGTCTTTTATTCAGCACTTTTTTGCTTTTAATCTGTCTTTGCTATATAATGCATTTCAGATTTTATTTTAATATCGCATCATTCATTTCTAGTAGTTTTTGTTTTGTGTGGCACACCTGTTAGTGCTGCTGCCTCACAGGCCGAGTGTCCTCGTTTGAGTCCTGCGTCTGGTCCTTGTTGTAATGTGTGTGGACTACAAAATGAATGGAATGCTGAGTGGGCCCGTGATGGACTGGCACACTGTCCAGGGATACTGCCAGCCAGGGTCGGCTCTGACACCCTACAGATCTGAACTGGAGTATGGGGGCTTGAGGATGTACAGTATGTAAGTATGCAACCTTTATTCGCTAGCCAACAACATATAGCATCTTTCATGTACTATAAAGTAGCTTCCAATTTTATACAGCACCTTGTATTTCTATCTGGATTTCGTTTCTGTCTGCCAGCTGACTGATTTTTAAGTAGTGATCATGACTGCCATGGCAGATAGTTAAAAAGCTGAGGTAGTGTACTGTACTTCCACAGCAATCAAAATGTCCCTCTTGACGGCTGACCCTTGTAAAACAGCAACATAAAGATGGAGGAGAAGACACAACTGCTGAAAAATCAATGCACACAGAGGAGTAGGATGTATGCAACTGGGCTGATTTTGATTTTCCTGCTTATTTAATAAGATGCCAGAAAAGTTTTAAAAAAAAAAAATGTTCACTGAGCTGCTCTTAATATAACTGCTGTACATGACTTTGACGGCAGCCCTTCCTGGCATCTCCTCCTGAGTCATTTTCAATAGATTTCCCGTTAAGGCCTAATGTCATATACAGAACCTCCTTTGGTTTTCATCATGTTGCAGGCTGGGGGCTGGCAGTCCTAGCAGGAAATCCAAAAAAGAAGAAAGGCTTTGGTTTCAGCCCTCCTTTAAGCTCTGGAGATGACTCACTGGGCCACATCACAGTGACCTTCCCAATTATGTCCCTGAGCAAAAGCAGATGAGAACCAGATGGGCTGGGGGGCCTTCATCCTTCAGATCTAGCAGGTAGAAAACAAGACAAACCGGCAGCACAGCGCTTGGAGTGATCACAGCAAACGCAATGGAGTTTCATGTACTGTACGATGGTCTAGCAGGCAAAACCTTGGATTGTCAACCACAATGATGCAAGTTCAACACATGCCCTGACGCGCTGTGTGACCTTTAGTCAGTCCGTTCATTTCAATACAGGGAGAAAGTGTGAACAGTTAGACTTTACTGCTGTGACTTGTTAGACATTTTAGAGGGCAGTGGCATCTAAAAACATAAATGAAGAAGAGAAATGTTGTTACTGCTGATCCCTGTGGATATGTCTTAGAGAATCTGCTGTCTTTGTCTGTTTAAAAGTCCAAGCATCTTTCACACTTGTTACTATTGCAATTGTTCCCAAGTCTGTCTTTCCCTTCCTCAAATTTCAAATACACAGGATGAGATGTTTAATATCCACAGTGCCTGGGGACTATGCAAGGCAGGGGCGTCCTCTTCCCTGAGCCAAGCTTACACCTGACAGCATACCTAAAAGAAGGAATCGCACTATGTTTCCGATGTTTTGAGGAGGCTGGACAGGCACATCACTGGGGTTGTCAAGAGGGCTCCTACTTTCATCAACGTTTCACTGACTAGGCCCACAATGTCTCCAGTAGGCTCAGCAGTGGTATCTGGCGTCCCAGAACCTGCATTTGTCCAGCCTTCTTATTTGGGAGACCAGATAGGGTCTTTTCTTTTAATCCATAGCCACTGGCAGCTCCATTCTGTTACCCTAGATATTTCCTTAATGGTATAGCGTAGGGCATGCCTGTTAATGCCAAGGTCCCTCATCAGCCTTACAGTAGATGTTGCAACAAAGCCCATGCATCCAACCTCCACTGGGTAGATTTTTACATTTCATCCTTGCTGTCCTGCCTCCGCTGCAAGCTTGGAATATCTCAGTTTTTTCCTTTCAAAAGCTTCCTGCACTGCATCTTCCCAGGGAACTGTGAGCTCAACAAAGTATACCTTGGGCTGTGTGCTTCACCACAAGACCAGGTCAGGCCTCAGGTTGGTGACTGCTATTTCTGGTTGGACTGTGAATCGTTGGCCCACGTCCACCAGCATTTACCAGTCCCGCGCTGTCTCCATCTTGCCCAATCTGGTCTTCAGGGAAAACTTGTGTTGTCTTTGGTCCCCTTCCTGAACAAACAACAAAGGCACATTTAAGTTGGTCTTTCTGGATGGCAGGCCATTGATGGCACTTCTCTTGCTTTCCAGAGTAGCTGCAAGACATTTAAGCACTTGGTCGTGTCTCCAGGTATATCATCCTTGAGAGAGGCTTACTTTGCATCCTGTGAGGATGTTGCCGCAGTGTACCTGGTGTTGAGCAGAGGGGGCATGATGGTTCTTCGCCTAGCCATTGGTTGAGGTTTTGAGGGGTAAAGACGACATCATAGGTAGCTCGATTGAGGAAACTTATCCTACTCGTTGCCATCATCCACATGTCCTTCTAGCTGATCTTTCGCTTTTCCAAATTCTCCCACCTCGTCCATTGGCCCTGTTTATCCTATGCCACAGCCTTGGTCCACCTTCTCTCCTCCTCATGCTGACAGACTTCAGCCACGACCATTTTCCTCCGGTCTTGCCAATCCCCAACCTACTTCTTTCATGTTGAACTTGTCCGAAAATGACGCTGTGGTAGAGTGCAAATTTTGCCTGCTGGTCTGCATTCTTAGCTTTCCATTTCCGTCCAGTTTCCCGTGTTGGTGCGGCAGCTCTAATCACCATATCTTTTGACTCTGAAAGCATCATCTCAAGTCTCTGTTTAGCGCATTTAAATTCTTCAGTGAGGCTGGAAAGGGGCAACTGAAGTAGCCCCTGGCCATACAGGGCTACATTGCTCAGGCATCGAGGAAGGCCTAACCACTTACTCACATCCTTTCCATCTTCTCAACTCTTGTGAGGGTGATGTCATACATGGTTAATAGCCACAGCAGGCGAGGTAGTAACCCAAACTGTAAGCATCATATTTTTTGTTTGCCAGGCAGCACTGAATCATCAATGCTCTTCAGGCCTTTACTAAGTTCCTTCCAAAGCTCACAAGCCTAATCGGTATCCTTAAGCGTTGAGTTGTACCACCTCCCCAAACTTTTGATTGGTTTCTCTAGCACTGTTGGAATAGGCTCTTGATCGATGACGAACCTTTGCCCCACTAGCTTGCCTTTAATTATAGAGATGCTCCTTGATTTAGATGGCTTGAATTTCATTCTCGCCCCAGTGATGTTCTGTTGAAGCTTAGCCAATAGGGGTCTGGTGCATGGTGCTGATGTTGTGTTTGTTGTCATGTCGTCCATATAGGCCCTGATGGGTGGCAGACGTACTCCAGAAGTTAACCTCTCGCCGCCAACCACCCACTTGGATGCCCGTATGATGACTTCCATTGCCATGGTGAATAGAAATGGGGAGATGGCACATCCTGCCATTATGCCATTCTCCATGTGGTGCCATGCAGTGGTAATGTCTGGCAAGGTAAAACACAATTGCAAGTCATGGAAGTACACCTTAATCAGGTTAATCAAAGCAAAATAATCTGTGGATGACTTTTTTCGTATTGTCGCTGAATCGGACTCTGATTTGTCGGACTCCGATTTTGATGCAAGTGATCTGGAGATGTACATCGAAAAAGTAAGTGAGGTACCGGCATCAGCTGATTGGTCATGGAAGTACGCCTTAATCAGGTTTGAGATAGTTTCAGGAATCCTAAACAAATCAAGACATGCCCAGAGAAAATTATGTGGAACAGATCCAAAAGCATTGGCAAGGTCCAGGAATACCACATGAAGATCCTTCCGCTCTTCCTTTGTGCTCTGGATTTGGTACCAAATCATGCTAGTATGATCAAGGCATCCGGAGGACCCTGGCATCCCTGCTTTTATGGACTGTCGTGTGCACAACGATCTGGAGATGTACATCAAAAAAGTAAGTGAGGTACCGGCATCAGCTGATCGGTCCCCAGCTGATCGTGGTGCTGAACACGTTCGTGTAGCTGATGCACCTATGGCAACGTTCCCCTACGAGGACAGACACTTACGATGGCAGGAGGTACAAATCATATTGCATCTCACTGCAACTGCCACCCCCGCGCACCTGTCTCACAAAGACAGCCAGGCAGCCAGCCCACCGTGCATTCCTGCTGGCCGTCAAGCCGCACTCCCGTGCAGCCGCTGCTGCTGCAAACTGCAAACAGGCACTGATAGCAGGCACAACAGGCAGCAACAGATGTTTTATGTTGATTTATGTGTAAAAACATTGCTTTGTGCGCTTTTCAGAAAACTGCGTTTTTTAGAAAAAATATTAGCCCTCAAAGAGTTGCTACTGAACATAGACTGTTTATGCTGCTCCCTGATAAAAGAAAATGTTTCTGCTGGTATCTGTTCAGATAATAAAGAAAACCGATTTAGAAATGTTAACTTGCTGTTGCTCGGAAGGTGCCTGTTATAATGTTATGATCGTGGATAGATAAAACGTTAATGCCCTGGCAGTGGCAAATAGCTTTGGTTTTATATATTTGATTTGATTACATTAATGTTTAAGATGAGATTTAGAAAAAATATTTTAACTGCTGCTATGTAAAGGTAGTACTGCTGTTAATAAGCACATTATTTGTTTAAAGTGTTTGCAAACCAAATACATGCAAAACACTACTTTTGAGTTTATTATTAAATTTTGCGCATAACAATGTTATTGCGATTGTCTGCGATTAAAAACTTTAATCACTGCCCAGCACTAATAGATATATATATATATATATATATATATATATATATATATATATATATATATATATATATATATATATATATAATCTGTCTATTTATGTATTTATTTATTTAAAGAAAGCCACATTTCCTCCTAGAGACAAAGTTCCATCTACCTGTATATCTATCTGTCTTAAAGTATACTAAGTATATAAAGTGTATATTAAATGTATATTAAATATATTAATGTATAAACTGCACATTACAGTTTATTAAGTATATAAAGAGTATATTCAAGTGTATTTTAAGAGCACTTTCATCAGCACCCTTCCTTCCTCTTTTATGGAGTCTGGCAAAGGCGCCACTGGTGATCAAAGAGGGAAAGTGCCATGTTTAATAAGGGCTCTGTAAAAGCTCCATGGTCACTTCATTGTCTTGTCGCTGCCACTCAGTCCAAATGCATTACACTGGCTTCCTCTGGAGCCTGGCCTCCTAAGCTCACCCGTTGTCACTCACGTCCCCTCATTCCTAATGGGGGTCTAATCCATATCCTGAGTCCTCTTTTGAGATTTGGAGTGATGATTCAGTAACCAGCCATCCACTTACATTTTTTCATTAGGGGGTCTCAGGGATCCTAAACCTCTTCCAGTAACAATAAATGTGTCCTTGGAGGAAGGCGACACTGTGTGACCATGAGTAAGTAACTTGACCTGCGTGAGCTCCAATTGGAAAAAACAAAAGAAATGTAACCAAATGTGTGTCAAATGTTGTAAGTCACCTTGGATAAAAGTATCAGTCAAATAAAAACGTATATGTAATATACAACAGGGCCACCCTCTCTCATACTGTGCCTAATAACATCTGATATGTGAGGGGGGAGTCGAGTCACCATGAAAAAGCCGCACATCCTCAGGGACAAAGTGCATACTGATTGAGAACAAGCCGGGTCCCCTGAGCTGTGAGACACATGCGTGTTGATTTGATGGCAGAACAGTCAAGTTTGATTAACTGAGCTTTAAAAGGGTTCAGTGTCTGGCATCCACTGGCACAATCATGTTTTAGAAATAATCATTGTACACTTTAGAACACTTTTGACAACAACAGGTCATTCAGCCTAACATTCAGCCTGTCAATCATATTCACGTAATTTTGTCAAAATAATGAGTGTTAGAGGTCCTCAAAGTACTGAAGTCAGCTTATCCCAAGTGTCTGCGGTTCTTAGTGTTCCAGTTAGCACAGAGCTGACACTTTTCTGTCGTTTCATCCCTTAAGGTGAAATATAGGAGGTGAAGATGGTAGTAGTAGCAGTAGTTGTAGTTTTAGTATTGTCTTGCTTATCTGACTAACATGCAAGACACTGGCATCATGACAAACAAGAATGCATTAAAATACTGGTGCATATCATACCCCAGTTAAATACCAGTATTAAAATATACACTGCAACTCACTCCAACGTCTATGCTCCCATATCCTGAAACCTTGTGGGAAAAATCCCTGAGAAAAACCCCAGTACATTACAGGTAATGCGTATCCTGCCCAAGTCCTTTTTAAATAATCCTTGATATGCTGTCAAGTACTGCTAAGGCCATGTGTGTATAACTAACTAAAAGCTAAATTTCTTTTCTGAAATCTCCATGGCTCAGAAGGTCCATTCACTCGGTGATGTTGTCCCATCCCTGCTTATTTAACTCAAGGTAAGAACCTGCTGAGGGTGAGGCGCCAGTCTATTGCAGGGCACAGTCACCCTAACAAGGCCTTTACATACCCACCAGTCAGATGAACCCACATTTGTTCAGTCACTGTTCAGGGATTCCATGACTGTCCATCACAGAGGACTCACACTTTTGGTCTGACGCCATGCTACTGGACTGTAGAAGTAGTTTTATTTTTCTGCTCCCTCTGTATTTCTGATCCCGATGTTATGGTGCCATCCTCTTCATACAAGTTTACTTGCTTGTTCTGTTGATATTCTGGTGTTCTTCATTATAGTATAGTCATATTTATAATCATAATTGTGTAACATTTTTGCTCGGTTTATTTATGATGGCATGCTGCCCTTTCCTTGCACCTTGTGCTGTTGAGATAAGCTCTGGCCCTGCAGCTTTTCTACTGGATTAGGCAGTTTAAGAACATTGTTTGATGGATGGTTTACTAGTGGCAGGGTTTCACATTCATTTTATCAATATAAATAACAGTTCGAACATTGATTCCCAAAGGAATTTGTGGATAGCCTAAAGGCCATGGCACATTATGTGACTTTTCCGGTGATTTTCCTATTGTGACCATACCCAGTGACTCACTCCAACGAGTCCATGACTCACTCCGATAAAATCAATTGATTTTGTGTTTAGTCACAGGGGTGGACTGTCCGTGCAGGAGACTGACAATCAGTGAATACTCGCAATGAATTTAATGCAGCAACAAGTTATAAGGAATGGGGGGCTTTGGAACAGTCAAACAAAAGAAAAGCTCGCCTGTCTGATGTCTTGCGTTTTACATTCCCCAACAGAGTGGAAACAAGAAAAAAAGGGCAGATGTTGCGGCCGAACTTGCCATAGATGTTAAACCTTCATGCAGCCTGGGCTCCATCAGGCACCATGCTATTGCCTGTCAGAAGAAGGGGCGAGCACAACTGTGCTGGAAGGTTGGCATCTGTAGACTAAATGTCACATGGTCAGCGATTTTCTGTCATCAAAACTGACATGGCCCAGCGACAAGAACAGTAACTGCAGTCAACAAATCTGCCATACCTCATGACAAGACGTTATATAATGTGACATCGGCTTAACATTAGCCTGTTTTCTTTTTTACTGCTAGTGACTGGATTATTCACTTATCTTGATCCATTTTTTCCAAGGCTTTTGGAGCTCCAGGTGTGCTATACCACTGCTGCTTGTACATTTCTGATATCCTTTTCATTTATGTAGTAAAGTTGCAGAAAGTATTTTCAAAGGACCCTCCCTGAATCCAGAGGTGACTAGCACACTACTTTGCAGGACGGTTTTACAGATCCAGGATCCTGAGATTGATTCCCATATCCACTTGTTGTTTGTGTGGAATTTGTCCCCACATCTGTGTGTTTTTTTCCTCTGGGTTCTCTGTTTCCTCCTCCTACGTCCCCAGAGATGTGCTGGTTAGGTAACTTAATGATTTGAAATTGGCCCACAGTGTGTTTAAGTGCTCCCTGTGATGGACTGGCACCCTCTGCTAGGTCACACTTTGTACCCAGTTCTGACAGAATAGATGCCGGAGTTGGACTACGTGAGTGTGAGGATGTGGGTATGCTTCTTGATACCCTTCTTGATAACTTATTAAACAGTAAGGACGTTTGTCAATGGTGTGGGCTGCGCAAGGTGTGGAGGGCACTAGCTTCTCTGCCCCAAGCAGTAGCACAAAAGGCTGGTCATCAATAATATTGGCAAATCTAATTTACTGTCACATCAAATCAAATTTTATCTGTCATTTACAGATTACATGTACAGTGCAATATGCAGTGAAAATAATCATTTTAGACCTCAGTGTCCATGGTAGGATTGTGAGACAGTGTCGATTTTTTTCCTTAACATCAATACTTTTTCTCTAAGGTCAAATATTTATTTATTATGGTTTTGGATCTTGGAGAATTCCAATTTTTTTTGTTTAAGCTTTGTTAATTTTATTATTATGTTTTAAAAGTTATTCATGAACCCATTTTATTTTCATAAAGGGCACTGCCATTTTATCGGCGTCTGCCTATAAGTTAGTAACCCGTGACTAGGAGGTGTGATGTTAAACACTTTATGCAAAATCGTGGATACTTCAAAACGTTTACTGAGAGTGTCTGTGTGTTAAGGAGTTTAGTTCTAAAAATGTTGCCTCATATAAAGGATATTGAGCTTGAGATTAACGTTTACGTTTAGGTACACAGTCATTTGTCTTTTTGGTTTTGGCCCAATGTCTTGCTTAATTAGAACAATTTTAGCCTAAAAAATAGATAAAAAACAGATATTGTGGCCAAAGAATCCAAATGAGAACAACACAAAACACATAAATAAAGGAGCAGCTGGCTTCTCAATGTAGGGCTTCAGTTCACACGTCTTATGGACAAAAACCAAGTCATTAGGAGGTTTGGTGTGCAATGGCTTACCTCGCTTAACAAGGGTGGTTTTTCGCTTTGATAGACAGACATAGGCCTCGTCCTCACTACTACGTTTATAGTTAAAAGCACCGTCATTTGTCTTCTTTTTTCACATTTCAACCACACTACAGTATACTGGGGCTTTAAACCCACAAAAATGGATACTTTTAAAAATGCCGGTGTTTCGGTTTGGATGGGCAAAGCTGAAGGTTTCTGAAAATGTAGACTCCATCACGCTATAACTGGTTCATACTTATTATGTGGCTTTTCTCTGACTGGATCTTGCTCATTACAGCATTTCATTATCATTTCCTGACCAAGCTGGTATAGAAGGATTGCTTGGCGCTTGTTGTGTTGCTTACTTGTACGCATTAATTGCACTTGGTGTGATTTTCAGAAATCGCGGTCTAGCGACTACTGGCACTGCACAATAGAGTCGGCAGTCATATATATGCTCAAAGTGCACTAGCGTGTTCAAATCGATTGACAAGCCATGACGTACTGGTGCTCAGACTACACGTGTACAATGCCCATTCACTGTAACTGCTGCATAGTATATTAGCGGAAATTTGATGGCAACATCAGAAACTCAGTTCATGACACAATACAAGAAGGCTGACTGAAATTTTTGGCATGACGGAAATTCTTCTGATCATGTGACAGACCAATTTTAAGATTCAATTGGCATTACAACCCTTCTCAAACTGCATAAGAAACAGTGGCCAATGAAGGTGAAATCCGGGCCCACTTGGAAAATAAGTTAGTGACTGCAAATTGACCTAAAGTCATGACAAAATCGTACACTGTATGCCTGGTTAAAGATGTCAATGCTGCATGCATTCCTACTGTATGATTGTGTCAGTATGCGTTTTCAGTTATTTTATTATGGATGAAAATACTTTCATAAACAATGTGAAAATGATAGTGTAGATGCATCCATCCATCCATCCATCCATTTTCCAACCCGCTGAATCCGAACACAGGGTCGCGGGGGTCTGCTGGAGCCAATCCCAGCCAACACAGGGCACAAGGCAGGAACCAATCCTGGGCAGGGTGCCAACCCACCGCAGGACACACACAAACACACCCACACACCAAGCACACACTAGGGCCAATTTAGAATCGCCAATCCACCTAACCTGCATGTCTTTGGACTGTGGGAGGAAACCCACGCAGACACGGGGAGAACGTGCAAACTCCACGCAGGGAGGACCCGGGAATCGAACCCAGGTCCCCAGATCTCCCAACTGCGAGGCAGCAGCGCTACCCACTGCGCCACTGTGCCGCCCTAGTGTAGACGCAGGTCATTTTAATTTAAAAACGCCATTTTTAAATAAAATTGTATTAGCGTGGATGTAGCCATAGTGTGTTAGCGGATCCCAAAAGACCATCTCTTCCTGGAGTTTTATTTTGGAAAAGATGGGTATGAAGGTGGGGCTTTGGTGACTTCAGGTGTCCTCCAATTGTTTGAGGTCTTCTTGGCTGGGGACAGAAGCAAAGAATACCAGGATAGTCTCTGTGTCCCCTTTACATCAGACCGCAATGCTTGGGCATGTGACACACTTCATAGCTGAAAACAAACATGGCTGCTAGAGATTTCTAGAAACTTGGGGCAGCTGTGGTCTTACCTATCAGTCTTGCCTTAAATGTCGGCCTCAGCTGGCCTGAGTTCTTCTGTTCAGGAACAGTAGTTGAGTGATCTTTCACAATCAGTACCCCCTGTAGGGCCCATGATGCTACCATTAGGAGCAGAACACTGCCAGGGCCTACAGTTCAGCACAGACCAGAGGGAAAGAATGACAGTACCATAATAAACCCCAAAAGAAATCTGTTTCTCTCTGCCACACCACCCTACAAGAAGCACCATCAACTCTGGCCCAACTGTGCTATGGAGGCCCAGGAGGAAACATCAGGATAACTTAGCAATCAGCTAACCAAACAAGCTTGATGGTTTGAATGGCTTCCTCTTGTTTGTCAAACTGCTTATGTTCTTATGCTTCCATAATAAAACTACATCAGCCAGGGTACGACTACTCAGGTGAGATGAGGTCACATCCATTGAGGGTTCTCAGCAGGGGGTTGGCACCAAAGAATGCGCTCTTGTTTCCAGATCAAGCCCCTGACTTTGTCCTGTAAACAAAAGGCAGCAGTTGAAGTGAGGATGTTGGTTGTTTTTTTAATTATCTATCTGCTAGGCGCAGCAGTTTTTCCAAACATGGCCTTCCTGGTCTGCAGGAGTCAGAGCGGCTCATTGTGTCAGAGATCTGTTCCTAATCACAAAACGTCATTTTAGACTAGTAGCTTGTTAGGCTTATGGGAAAAACATGGTTTCTACTATAAAATCTGATTATTTTCAGTCTACATTCATTAAAAGGTTTCTTACAACATGAAAACAACGAAGGAAAGCGAAGCCAACCGTCATAAAACAGAACCTTCTTTGGCACCATCACACCAGAATGAGACTAACAGTATATTCTCCTTCTCATGTCAATCATAGCACTTTATGATGGCCCACTTTACAAACGTAATGTCACACTTTCACTTTGTGTTGGTGCCCATACTTCCATTTAGGAGCTCTCAAACACATTTAAATATTCCACCCAGGAGTGTCCTTCTTGTTTTCTTCTTTTTTTTTTTTCTTCTACATTTTATACAACAGATACATTCAGTTACTAAAATGAATCTCAAATAGTTTTTTTGTTTCCCTAAAGTTTGTTAAGGCCATAGCTAATGTAAATATGTTAATAATTAAATCCATCCTACCTGGCACATCACCTACCCTTAAAGGAGAACAAACCTGTTCGCCTGGATGGGCCTCAGGGGGGCCAGTGCCTGTCCTATCAGACTGCTATACCTGTCCGTTAATGATTTTTAATGAGAAAAATATTCTTTTATATTTAAAATTGATATTTAAATTATATATACTACTGGGACAATTATTAGGTACACCTGTACACCTGCTTATTCATGCAGTTGTCTAATCAGCCAGTTGAGTGTCAGCAGAGCAATGCATAAAATCATGCAGATATAGGTCAGGAGCTTCAGTTAATGTTCACATCAAACAACAGAATGTGATCTCAGTCACTTTGATTGTGGCATGATTTTTGGTGCCAGGTTTGATTGTTTCTGTAACTGCTGATCTCCTGGGATTTTCATGTATACCATTCTCTTGAGTTTATTCAGAATGGTACAAAAAACAACCAGTGAGTGGTAGCGCTATGGTCAGAAATGCCTTGTTGATGAGAGAGGTCAGAGGAGAATATCAGACTGGTTCCAGCTGACAGAAAGGCTACGGTAACTCAGATAACCACTCTTTACATCTGAGGTGAGCAGAAAAGCATCTGAGAATGCACAGCATTTCAAACCTGGAGGCAGATGGGCTATAACAACAGAAGACCATGTTAGGGTCCACTCCAGTCACCCAGGTGCAAAAAAGATTAACTGCAGATTGGAAAGCATAACCTGGTCTGATGAATCTCGCTTACACAGATGCTAGGGTCAGAATTTGGCGCTAACTGCATGAGTCAATGCACCAAACCTACCTTGTGTCACCAGTCCGAGCTGGTGGTGTTATGGTGTAGAGCAGGGGTGTCAAACTCCAGTCCTGGACGGCTGCAGTGGCTGCAGGTTTTCATTCTAACCATCTTCTTAATTAGTTACCAGTTTCTGCTGCTAATTATTTCTTTTAATTAACTTGTCTCAGGCCCTTTAGTTGTTTCTTTTTCTTTAATTAGCAGCCAAACAATAATGAGACACAAAACAAGCCGCCACATGACCAGCTCACCTGTGCCCATCACGCAATATCTGAAACTAAAGAAAGATGAAGGTCTCTGTAGGTTGATCTCTCAGGTCACTAAAACATGTTGACGATGTTCTTATGAAAAATAGAAAATCAACAGTTTTGGAAATGTCTGCTGTGGCAGAACGAGAGCAGCAACAAGCCATGGAATTAAATAACGGGTTTAATTAACAGCAAGCATCGGCTTCTCATTAAGAGACTGGTTGGAGTATGAAGCCCCAGTTTAAGCTGGGCATCTGTTGGTTCATTTCACGTCTCATTTCTGTTTGGCTGTCATTTAATGAGGAAACAAATCAATTCAGAGGACTGAACTCTTCTAACAGGGCTATTAAAATGAAGGGGGAACAAAAGTGAATTAGCACTGAAAACTGGTCACTGATTAGGAAAAGGGTTAGAATGAAAACCTGCGGCCCACCAGGCCTGGAGTTCGACACCCGTGGTGTAGAGAATGTTTTCTTGGACACTCTGGGCCTATTAATACCAGTTAATCATCACTTGAATGTCACAGCCTATTTGAGTGTTGTTGCTGAACATGTGCATTTCTTTATGACCACAGTTTACCCATCTTCTCATGGCTACTTCCAGCATGGTCACAGACCATGTCACAAAGCAACAGTCACCTCAAACTGGTTTCATGAACATGGCAATCAGTTAAGTGTTCTTCATTGGCCTTCCCAGTCACTGGATCTGAATTAAATAGAACTCCTTTGGGATGCAGTAGAATGGGAGATCTTTAGTATGAATGTACAGCTGATGAACCTGCAGAAAGTGTATGATGCAAATATGTCAGCATGAATGTTTATAACATCTAGTGGAATCCATGCCATGATGAATTACGGCTCTTTCAAATGCCCTACCCATTGGTTAGTGTGTGTGTGTGTGTGCATATATATATATATATATATATATATATATATATATATATATATATATATATATATATACAATAATCCCTCCTCCATCGTGGGGGTTGCGTTCCAGAGCCACCCGCGAAATAGGAAAATCCGCGAAGTAGAAACCATATGTTTATATGGTTATTTTTAGAATGTCATGCTTCGGTCACAGATTTGCGCAGAAACACAGGAGGTTGTAGAGAGACAGGAACGTTATTCAAACACTGCAAACAAACATTTGTCTCTTTTTCAAAAGTTTAAACTGTGCTCCATGACAAGACAGAGATGACAGTTCAGTCTCACAATTAAAAGAATGCAAACATATCTTCCTCTTCAAAGGAGCAAATAAATCAATAGCGCTGTTTGGCTGTTAAGTATGTGAAGCACCGCGGCACAAAGCTGTTGAAGGCGGCAGCTCACACCCCCTCCGTCAGGAGCAGGGAGAGAGAGAGAGACAGAGAAAAACAAAGTCAAAAATCAATACGTGTCCTTCGTGCTTTTAAGTATGCGAAGCTCCGTGCAGCATGTCCTTTCAGGAAGCAGCTGCACAAAAGATAGCAACGTGAAGATAATCTTTCAGCATTTTTAGACGAGCGTCCGTATCGTCTAGGTGTGCAAACAGCCCCCCTGCTCAATCCCCCTACGTCAGGATCAGAGAAAGTCAGCGCAAGAGACAGAGAAAAGTAAGCTGGGTAGCTTCTCAGCCATCTGCCAATAGCGTCCCTTGTATGAAATCAACTGGGCAAACCAACTGAGGAAGCATGTACCAGAAATTAAAAGACCCATTGTCTGCAGAAACCCACGAAGCAGCGAAAAATCCGCGATATATATTTAAATATGCTTACATATGAAATCCGCGATGGAGTGAAGCCGCGAAAGGCGAAGCGCGATATAGCGAGGGATTACTGTATATATATATATATATATATATATATATATATATATAATGATTCCAATTCATGTGGCCACAGAGACTTTACTGGCAAAACTACACAACGACCCCACCATAACACGAATGAAACTGACCACGAAGGACATAATGCGTATAATATCACTGCCAGAAAACTCACTTCCATTTTAATGGAAAATATTGCAGACAGAAAGAAGCCATGCAAATGGGATCTCCACTACCAACCCAGTATTCCCTGCAATTCAGTTCGCCATGGAAAAAGAAATGAACCGACGCATTAATTTCCTGGACATCTCCATTGAAAGAGGTAATGACTCCAGTTTATCGCAAAGAGTGTTAAGCAGACAAAATTTTACACTTTTCTATTAATCATCCCTCATCGCATAAACAGAGTTGTGTTAAGACATTGTTCAGAAGGATTCACACCCACTGTAATATAAAGAATACTAAAAAGAATGAAAGACGTTATCTTTCCCATCTGTTCTCATCAAATGGCTACCCAAGACATTTATCAGACCATACTTACACATTAGGTGCCACAGACCTCAACAAACAATCGACTCTAACCTGATCTAACGTCCTACTTGGCCCACCATTCCCTATCACAGTGGTGTATCAAAATAGTCCATAAACCCGCAAACACTCTGTGGACTGTTGTTTTTAATGCCAAAAAGAAGAAATCTACATCAGAGACATCGAACGCAGTATACGGTATACCATGCAGTGCATGCCCAACTGTATACATGGGACAAGCATCTAAAATGCAACACGTATACAAGAACATTGCAGCTCTGTCAGAAGGAAGGACTCAGGGTCTTTGATATACGCACATACAAGTTCAACTGGAACTCATATGAACTCAAATGAATATATAATGAGTGTGCAAAATACAAAGAATTAAACAGGCATTTTTTTGGACCGAAAAGTGCCTTTGTAGCAATCATGATGTTTTCATGTACACGTTACATTTTCGGCACTGGCAGTAAATCAGCTTTACATTCGAGTAGAGCTTGTGCAGATTAGCAAAGTCATTAATGCAGATATTTAATAACACAAAAAACAGAGTTTTTAAAAAATGACAGTATGAATGTTAGAATGTGCGTAAAATCACTCCTGTAACTTTTACTGCAGGTGAGATTGAAAAGGACTCTCTCTGCTTCCCAATCTGTTATCATAACAAAAGAAAGACACCCACAATGGTGGCAATTGGAGATGAAATGCAGCTAACAAGTGGGAAGAATAGGACCTGAGCTAAACTTATGTGAAGGAGGCGCCCAGTAGAGTCAGATTAAATCAAAAGTGCCAAGTCGGTTCACTATGGATGACTAAGCACAGACAATCCTAAACAATTCATTTTGAACACGCACTGAGGGAGTTCCACAGACTGAGTTATCATTTTCATCTCTGCTTTGCTCCGTGTGTGCGTTCTGCACCTGTCATGGTGTTTGTACTGCTTATACTCTCTACCTACATGTTTGGTTTGCCTAGTGATGTTCTATTCTGGAGTTAAGTGTGTAATTATTAAAGAGCATAGCATTCGATTAATATAATATTTGATTACTATATTTTTATATAGTACTTAATGGTTTGGGTGATGCTTCTGAAACAGACACATTCTGCATGCCTTCAATTACAGATTAATCTACTGTTTCAAATGTAGTTTAAGAGAAATTTTTCAGATTGCATATTTCGTATTATTATCTTTTAAGCGTACGTCAGCCACTCCTGTCAGCAAACATTTCCTCAGGTATTCAGTGGAAGCTTCAGCTCATCTGCTGTCTCAAAATGACCATCAAGACCATGTGGTCACACCTGTAATACCATGTGATACCATGACATGGTGGCCCTTTTGGGCCACTGAAGGGCCTGGTGCTTGTGCTATTTGTTGGACTGCCAGTCCATCAACAAGAAGGGTGCCAGCCTTTTTACACAGGTACACACTTTTAGAATACAGGACCTCCAGTGGCTTTGTGGCTGACTTTGGCCTCTTTCTCACTGTGGTGGGTTGTTCTGATCACATGTGGCCCCTAGCTAAGTGCCAGCACAGTATCTTCTTCCCCTGGCAATCTGGGTAACCCAAGTAATAGTTAGACTTTAAAACAAACAGGTATTTTTACTAGCTTAAAGTTTTACTCTGCTGGCCTAGCTCTCTTTCTCAGGGGGTGGGGGTCGATTTGTTTCAAACCTCTTTTTTTTGTAAATGTTATTGGATTTTAATAAAATCTATAAAATTAAAAAAAAAACAAAAAAAACAAATAGGAGCAAAACCATGTGCAGAGTTTTTTGATGATGATAGCATAGTGCAAACTGATCGTGTCTCAATAGGCCTACGTAACTGGACAATTGTACACAGATTTACTTTACTCCAATGTCACATTACAGGAATATTGGTCTTGTCACCTGACTTTGTCAATTTAAACAACTGAAAATTGTTAGGCATTCTTAGGCATGACACATTTAGCAACTGCAAGCCGATCCTCCATTATGGTTGAGCGCACCCCTTTTTGTGACAGCCAATAGTGTCCTGCCTGGCTAGGCTGGTGCTCTACAAAGGGTTAACAGGTACAGCAACTTCAGCTGCAACATCTGCCTCTTTTTTCTTTTTTCCATTCTGTCATGGTACATAAAACATGAGACATCAGACAGACAAGCTTCTCTTCTGCTTCTGATGTCCAAAGCCCCCCATTAAAGACAAAATAAAACCTGTTTGGTTGTATTGTAGTGAGTTCTGGACTACTTGGTGTGAGTTGCTGGGTATGTCACAGTAGACATCTTACCTACACGTCTGCACAAATCACTGGAAAAAGTCATATACAGTAATCCCTCACTTATCGCGGGAGATAGGTTCCAAGGCTGACCGCGATAACTGAATTTCCGCGAAGTAGAGACACCATATTTATTTAATTATTTAACGTGTATTTGGATGTTTTTAAACCCTCCCTGTATTGTTTACAACCCACCATTTACTCTATTAATAACAGGGACGACTGCTAAGCAATATGAAATCGGTAGATAAGTTTACACTTACTGTATGGCGAAGTACACGTAGCAGCTTGTAGGCAGTCATGATGTCGTCGACCTTGTTGCAAAGATTCCTAAAGCAGATTCCATCCAGACTACCGCTTTATCATGTCCACTTGCAACTCGTTTTGCACCCTGCCTAAAGGACACTGCGGCCGTAGATCTTATATGCTTTTCCTCCTTTTTAGATAAAAAGAATCGTGGACTCATTTATGCTGTAATGGTGTCCTCCAGCAGTGTAGCTGTTCCCTTCCTTCAACATATCCAAAACTTTTACCTTTTCTGCAATCATTTGCATCTTCTGTGCAGTAGCACGTTAATGCTGCATGAGTGAGATGAGACTTCCTGGTTAATGCAATGCTCTGTCACTGAGCCAATCAGCAGCACACAGGAACTTAACTGCGTGCTCTGATTGGGTAGCTTCTCAGCCATCCGCCAATAGCATCTCTTGTATGAAATCAACTGGGCAAACCAACTTAAGAAGCAAGTAAAAAGACCCATTGTCCGCAGAAACCCGCGAAGCAGTGAAAAATCCATGTTATATATTTGGATATGCTTACATATAAAATCCGCGAAGTCGTGAATCCGCGAAAAGTGAACCGCGAAGTAGCGAGGGATTACTGTAATGTGACATGGCCTTTAGGCTATCCAGAGATTCTTTTGGAAATCAATGTTTGACTGTTATTTATATCAATAAAATTAATATGAAATCCTGCCACTAGTAAACAATCCATCAAACAATGTTCTTAAACTGTCTAATCAAGTGAAAAAACTGCAGGGCTAATCTCGGCAGCACCAGGTGCAAGGAAGGGGCAGCCATCCATCATAAGTAAACTGAGCAAATACAATTACACGGTCCTTCAGAAAGCAAATATGACTATCTGTATATATAAAAGACCAAGTCACCCGACCATGGGGTGCACACGTACGACAGAGCCCCGCCTGCCAAGTGTAACCCTCCTCCCGTGTCCACCGTCGCTCTCGAGGCGTGCACACTGCCTGCTCATGTGCCCGCCCCCAACTTCTCACCAAACACATCCTGAGTCGCTTTGCTCTGTGCTACGGTCCACATGCACCTCTGAGCCATGTTGACTGTTCATTTTCCTAACATGGCCACCGCTTCACATGTATTTCATGGAAACAACTCTTCTTTCACAGTTATACAAATTCCTGCATCAGGTAACTGTTTCTTTCTATCAGTCGGATATTTCTGGGAAAATGTCATCGACGAAACTATTGCTCTTGAACTTCACAACATGGCTGTAACCTTTGTTTGCCAACATTGCGATAACTTTGGCGACATGCTGTCCGTTGTTCTTAGTCAGTCTGCTCAACAATACGCTGACTACATGAATACTTCCAGAGTTTATGGTGGTGAGGCAGAAACTGTGGCGATGTCCCAAATACTTCCAGCTACTATCACCATTCACTTCCGAGAACGTCCTTCATTCCCTGAGGAATTTCTTAGCAGTCTTACTCCCACTGGCATGCCTCCGCATAAACTCAAAATTAAAATTGGTTCAGTCATCATGCTTCTCAGAAACCTCATGCCAGAAAGAAGTCTCTGTGATGGCACTAGACTGACTGTTACCCACATTCACCGCAATGTACTGGAGTGTAAAACTATCGCAGCTGCTACCTCACAAACTGTCCTTATTCCCCAGATATCCCTGACCCCATCAGATTCAAGTTTGCCTTTTACATTTACACGCAGACAATTTCCTGTTAGATTGGCCTTTGCAATGACAATTAATAAGGCACAGGGACAAACTTTCAAAACGATATGCCTGTATCTGCCACAACCAGTTTTCAGTCACGGACAATTGTATGTTGCTCTCTCCAGAGTTCTACCTTTTCTTTCACTCACAGTCGTATCCTCAAACCCACCCCATTTGGACAACTGTGTCTTTCAGGAAGTGTTCATCCATCAATAAATAATTATGGGGCATATACTACGCTGCGGGTCGGCTAGTACTAAAATAAAGAACACCAGAAAATGAACACAGCAAGCAAGTAAACCTGTAAGGTACCATCACATCAGGATCAAAAATACTGAATAGAAACAATAAAGCTACTTTTACAGTCCAGTGGCACTTCATCAGGTCAAAAGTGTAAGTCCTTTGTGAAGGACAGCCACTGAATCAGTGAAGAGTAACTTAAGAATAGTGGGTTCAGTTGATTGGTGGGTCTAAACTGACCTGCAATGGACTGGCACCTCACCCTGAGTTGGCTCTTACCCTAAATTGAATGAGCAGTAATGGGACATTATCAACAAGTGAATGGACATTCTGAGTGCCATTACTGAGGTAAATGAGTACAGTGGGTGAAGGCATCTGGCCAACATCAAAAACATGCATGTTTCTTATTCTACATTGCTGCATTCTAGCCATTGTACTTCAAGATGAGCATTCATTGGTTGTCAGTGCACACACAGCCCACCTCTACAACTAAAGACATAATCAATACCTGTCTGATTTTTTTGAACGATTTCCTGGGTATGTCACATTAGGCGACAGGCTTCACAGAAGCACACCACCAACTGCCTCCGAATCACACTGAATAATTTAAATGAAGACAGTGACTGAAAAATCACTGGGAAAGTTATCAAATGTCACATGGCCTTTAGCATTTGTGGTTTTTGATCAGGGAGAAGTGGTGAGGAAATCCTACCCTTTCTGCTTCATCACACTGTCCTGTTCACTCAGCATGGGTTACAAAGGCTGCTTTACGAAACTGTGGATTTGAAAAGTTGCTACACGCACTTACTTATTCTGCAGAGCAGACCCAGGACAGATAAAATGTGTTGCCGATCTGAAGGGCTTCCGGTGTGCAGCGTGGTATGCCAGTGAAGGCAGCATGCAGAATGGCGCAGTGGTAGTGCTGCTGCTTTGCAGTAAGGAGACTGTGGAAGATTGTGGGTTCGCTTCCCGGTTCCTCCCTGTGTGGATAGCGCTTTGAGTACTGAGAAAAGCGCTATATAAATGTAATGAATTATTAAGAAAGACAAAATGTGCATTTTAGATAGATAGATACTTTATTAATCCCAAGGGGAAATTCACATACTCCAGCAGCACCTTACTGATACAAAAAAAAACAATATTAAATTAAAGATTGATAATAATGCAGGTAAAAACAGACAATAATTTTATATAATGTTAATGTTTAACCCCGGGTGGAATTGAAGAGTCGCATAGTTTGGGGGAGGAACAATCTCTTCAGTCTATCAGTGGAGCAGGACAGTGACAGCAATCTATCGCTGAAGCTGCTCTTCTGTCTGGAGATGACACTGTTTAGTGGATGCAGTGGATTCTCCATGATTGACAGGAGCCTGCTCAGTGCCCGTCGCTCTGCCACAGATGTCAAACTGTCCAGCTCCATGCCAACAATAGAGCCTGCCTTCCTCACCAGTTTGTCCAGGCGTGAGACGTCTTTCTTCTTAATGCTGCCTCCCCAGCACACCACCGCGTAGAAGAGGGCGCTCGCCACAGCCGTTTGATAGAACATCTACAGCATCTTATTGCAGATGTTGAAGGACGCCAGCCTTCTAAGGAATTATAGTCGGCTCTGTCCTTTCTTACACAGAGCATCAGTATTGGCAGTCCAGTCCAATTTATCATCCAGCTGCACTCCCAGGTATTTATAGGTCTGCACCATCTGCACACAGTCACCTCTGATGATCACGGGGTCCATGAGGGGTCTGGGCCTCCTAAAATCCACCACCAGCTCCTTGGTTTTGCTGGTGTTCAGGTGTAGGTGGTTTGAGTCGCACCATTTAACAAAGTCCTTGATTAGGTCCCTATACTTCTCCTCCTGCCCACTCCTGATGCAGCCCACGATAGCAGTGTCATCAGCGAACTTTTGTACTCAGAGTTGTATTGGAAGTCCAATGTATATAGGCTGAATAATAGTATATATTAATATATTAATAATAGTATATATCAAGTAATAGTAATTTTAGCCTGGGCTTGTACATTTTGATCGCTTTGTATAAGCTGAGGCTTGAGGTGACCATTGAACAACCAAACTAGAGAAAACCATTATGAAAGGAAACAGTGGAGGCTGGAAGGAGAAGAACTAAAATGTTACCAGCTTGAGCATTCAGTTGTTTCATTTTGGATGTGATACTAAAATCAGCATAGAGATGTGAGTGAGTTGGCCCGGCAATGAACTGGCAGCCCATTCAGGGTTGGTTTCTGCCTTGCACCTGTTGCTCTAGCCCTCCACAACAATGAACTGGTTTAAGAATGTGATTACAGTAAATAGCGAGCTTGCGATGACAATGAGTCAACGGCACAGATAAACAAGCCCCACTTTGAAGGAAATGCCTTTGCATATTCAAGGTAGACTCATAAAGCACAGCTACACAGCTTTGGTTCGTACAGAGTCACAAAAAAGAGTTAATTAAATTGACAGGCCATGCTTATTCAGCAGGCATGGTGGGCCTCTTCTGTATTCTCATTTGTTTAACAGGAGAGGTGATGATGAAGGAAAAAAACTAAAACCAAAGGAATTCCAAAGGAATATTCTGGTGAGAACGAGAAACAAAATATTACTAAGTCAGGGCAGCATACTGAAGAAATGGGAAATATTAGAGCCTGTAGCTACGTTCAGTGAAGGGATAGAATACAGTTCAGCAACTGAAAATAGGAAGGCCATGCAAGTACTGCACAGTGGAGTGGTTGAGACTGCTAAGGATGCATGACAGCTGAGCAGTGAGCTGTTCTAGTGAGCGTTTAGTGTGGCAGTTTTTTATTATGTGATGTGATAGCTACTGTGTTAATAAACTCCAACTGAACTTTCATATAGGCACATGCAGAAAATGGAAGAGGGGCAGGAACATGTGCCCAATGTTGTGATTGATTGAAATGACTACTGTTGTGTATGGACTGGACAAAGGAGTGTCCAAACAGACAGTCTGTGATACCAAGTAGCACAGATTGATAAAGGGCTCATTTTAGGCTTTGATAGATAGATAGATAGATAGATAGATAGATAGATAGATAGATAGATAGATAGATAGATAGATAGATAGATAGATAGATAGATAGATAGATAGATATTTGTCCCCAAGGGGAAAATAGAACTTTACAGAGGTTAGTGAAAAATATAAATATTATAAGAACCCAAAGTCCCCACCAAGCACCCCCAAGAGCTTCCTGCTTGGATAGTAAGGGTGCTGGCTGCCATCTTGCATCTCAGTTCCTTGAAGAATGTTTGTTCGTGTTTCATTTTATGTCCCAGGTCTTGGGCTAAATAACAAAAATGTGAAAATATCCTGTCCAAGTCTGGGCTCCTTGCCTGTGAACAACTAACCTTAGAATTAGACTTGTAGGGTGTGCTTACTCAGGCAGTACATTGGCCGTTGTCCTCTTACAAGACAGCCTGCTAGTGGAGGCTCCCTTGCTGGCCAATGCCATTAAGCTTCCAGCTCTGCTATTATGTGGCGTTCATGTCAGGTAACAGAAATGTGAGAAATGACTTGTCAGTTGGAGTGATGGGAGAAACTGGTCTTTTAGTGGGAAGTTTCATGTCAACAGCTTTATAAATAGGGTCTACCAGTGAAAGAACTTGTTTTTTTAACTTATTTCAGTCTGCCTACATTATTAGTATTGCTTATTACTTTATCCAAGGCAACTAACATTTGAGAGATACAGTTAGTTACACTTTTTTTTATTTCAGTTGGAGCACAGACAGGTGATTTGACTTTGTCATGGTCACAGTGTTAGTAGCTGGTTTTGAACCCACAACCTCACAGTTTTAACCACTACGCCAGACCTCCTGCCATTAGCTTGTGAAAACAAATCAAATAATCAGAAAAGAGATGTACTTTGAGGTCTGAAATCATGGAGCCCCTCTCAGATTCACTGAGTAATACCATTGTCCTTAGTCACATGGTCAACAACACTGAAGACGGACCTGTGAAGGCTCCCTTTGTTCATGAATGGTAACTGGCTGAGAATGTCAAAACACCACTGGAAAAACTGGAGAGCATTAACTTGCTTCAGACTCCTGAGAGTCACATAAGATGGCAGGCTCCTGACTGCTTAGACTGCAGATCTTCACAGACATGGCTGGTTTTATATCACATACCATTTAGATCATTTACTTGGTCTTTTTTCCATCTCTGTTAACATTGTATCAATATAACTTGTACTTGTACTTGTACTTATGTTGTGTGCTAATGTAATGCATCCCAAAATATTGTTTAATCCAGGATATACACCCAAAAGCATCATCCCTTCCAGCAATGGTTTTACACCAAATGATGTATTTGAAATTTGAAAAAGATGTGGTAACTGCAATGGATAGAAGCCTAAACAACACAACATGTTCATGATGGCTTTTGGGTAGTTCAAACATGTGCAGCACAATGCTCTAGTGTTTTGAAGCCAAAGTCAAATGAACATGGACGCTCTGCTATGGAATTGCACTGTTGTTGAACAATATGTCGTAGTGAGATTTCTTTGGGCAGAGGGAATGAAACCCGCTGAAATTCAGTGTTGTGGTTGCAAGTAGATGTTGCTCCACTAGAAACAAAAAGAAAATAAGAGAGAAGCAGAGGCAGAAGTGGTGCCCTCTGATCCAAGACCAGCCAGGGGTCACGTAATGGCATCATAAGGGGGGTAAGTATGACCCCACCCACTCTTCAAATTTCTTTGCTTTGGTGCTTAAAGTCATCCAGTACCTGTCAGTTTTTGATTTCCTATACTCTTACTTGCGTACCAGCTCTCATTGTGGTTACCTGTTCTGCTCCATCTACCTCCAGCACCACATATGGTGAAGGTAACTCCAAAGGGAAGTCCTGATACCCCACCTGTGCTTAAGTCGCACAAAATCCCAACTCCTTTCTTAGAACATGACTCTTGAATTTCTAACGAGGCGCCAACAAAAAATTGTGTTGCAATGCTCGAAGCTCCTGCTCCCCACTTCTCTCATTAATACATCAGTGTAACACATGGGATACCGGCACTTATGTGTGTCCACTTCAACCACTACTTTGCATATACATTTTTACCTGCGGACATTATAGCAAGACCCCATACACCTAAAAATAATACTGTATGACATAAACAAATGAAAATTGTCAACATATAATAATAATGATAATATATACTCAAATTACACATTATTCCTACTGATGCGCTGTGCAAGAAAGGACAGAGCCGGTTATACTTCCTTAGAAGGCTGGCGTCCTTCAACATCTGCAATAAGATGCTGCAGATGTTCTATCAGACAGTTGTGGCAAGTGCCCTCTTCTACGCGGTGGTGTGCTGGGGAGGCAGCATAAAGAAGAGAGACGCCTCACGCCTGGACAAACTGGTGAGGAAGGCAAGCTCTATTGTTGGCATGGAGCTGAACAGTTTAACATCTGTGGCGGAGCAAAAGCGCTCAGCAGGCTCCTATCAATTATGGAGAATCCACTGCAATCCACTAAATAGTATCATCTCCAGACAGAGGAGCAGCTTCAGCGACAGACTGCTGTCACTGTCCTGCTCCACTGACAGATTGAGGAGATCGTTCCTCCCCCAAACTATGCGACTCTTCAATTCCACCCGGGGGGGTAAACGTTAACATTTAACATTATACATAGTTATTGTCTGTTTTTCACCTGCATTATTATCTTTCTTTAATTTAATATTATTTATTGTATCAGTATGCTGCTGCTGGAGAATGTGAATTTCCCATTGGGATTAATAAAGTATCTATCTATCTATCTATCTATCTATCTATCTATCTATCTATCTATCTATCTATCTATCTATCTATCTATCTATCTACTGATTACCAATTCCAATTCAAAAGAATACACTTTCCTGTAAATCTGTGTTTTGTAATGCCCATCAACAAAACCCAAGTCACTAGAAAAAGCAGGAATTGATCTAATGCAGGAATATTTTACTCAATTGTGTATAGCATGTTCAAGAGGGAGCAAATCCAGTGATTATTACTTACTGTATGTTTTGACTGTTGCATTTATCCAAGGCGACTTATAACACGTGAGAAACAAATGGTTTCGTTTCTTTCGTTTTTCCGCTTGGTGCAGAGGCAGGTGAAGTGACTTGTTCATGGTCACACATTGTCAGTCTCAGGATTTGAACTTGCAGTGTCAGGTGGTGAAGTGTTAGGTCCAAAACCTTAACAACTGCACCACACTGTCTGCCAAACATATCAGTCATTGTTAAAAAATAAAAAAACGACAAACATTGCATACAGAAAATCACTTTGTTACATAGTACTTCTGATACATCCGATTAAGAGGCAGCACCATATCGGAAGCAGACTGTCTGGCGAAATTTCCCAGGTGAAGGTAACACAGCTAGTAGCAAATAATGTTAACTTCCACATCTTAATAGCATGTTATACAGCGATTTAAGAATTAGTGTTTTTGACTGTAAATTATAACCATGTTCAAATCTCTGACAGAAAGAAGTGTACATCATTCAAAAAATAGGTCTGTCCAGTAACATTTACCATTTTTAAAACTTCTTTGTTCATTTCAGCACTGGAAGAAGCCACACTCTTTTTCCCAGTGCACAAGCACCACTTTGGGATGTGAGAGGAAACTAAAGAATCTAGTCCATGCAGACATTGCAGAGCATCTGTAAATTTTTTAACCCTCTTCATCCATTTTTAGAGGATCAAGACAGAATCAGGTCATGCGTTGAATGCATATTTTCAAAATAATACAAAGTCCTTTATTGTCCTTTTCTTCATACTGGCTGGCACACTCTGCGGGTATTTAAAGTCACAATACGCATATTTGTGTATAAGGTAGCCTCAATTCACCTTCAGCATTGTTGGCATCAATTGGCATTTAATTACACCATTCATTTATCTATTAGCTGCGTCCACTTAATCCAGTTTAAGTTCACACGGAGTCTTATTCCACAGAAACCCCATGGAGTCACTAATAGTGATTGGGATGGTGTTTGAACACTAGAGCTATGCAGCATCTACACTAGCTAGATAGATAGATAGATAGATAGATAGATAGATAGATAGATAGATAGATAGATAGATAGATAGATAGATAGATAGATAGATAGATAGATACTTTATTAATCCCAAGGGGAAATTCACATACTCCAGCAGCACCTTACTGATACAAAAAAAACAATATTAAATTAAAGATTGATAATAATGCAGGTAAAAACAGACAATAACTTTATATAATGTTAATGTTTACCCCCCCGGTTGAAAAGTCATATAGTGTGGGGGAGGAACAATCTCCTCAGTCTGTCAGTGGAGCAGGACGGTGACAGCAGTCTGTCGCTGAAGCTGCTCTTCTGTCTGGAGATGACACTGTTTAGTGGATTGCAGTGGATTCTCCATAATTGATAGGAGCCTGCTGAGCGCCCGTCGCTCTGCCACAGATGTTAAACTGTCCAGCTCCATGCCAACAATAGAGCTTGCCTTCCTCACCAGTTTGTCCAGGCGTGAGGCGTCTTTCTTCTTAATGCTGCCTCCCCAGCACACCACTGTGTAGAAGAGGGCACTCGCCACAACCGTCTGATAGAACATCTGCAGCATCTTATTGCAGATGTTGAAGGACGCCAGCCTTCTAAGGAAGTATAACCAGCTCTGTCCTTTCTTACACAGAGCATCAGTATTGGCAGTCCAGTCTAATGTATCATCCAAACCACTGCACGTTTAAAATAACAAATCAATCCATTTGCTAAGCCCGCTCATGCATTGTTTGGGATCTGAAAGGTTCACAAAATCTTAACAGCATTACTTGCATGGCAGGAATCAGCCCTGGATGAGGTGCCAGCCCATCTGAAGACACACACTCGCTCGTATAGGGACAATTCCGTTGTTTTATTTATCAGTGCCCTACAATGTGGTTTAATATAACAGAACACAATGCACACTAAATAAATCCTGTTTGAGACTACAGTGGTAACTTGGAATATCTGTGTGTCTTCTTTCTGATATACCGTACAGTAATGCTGGGCGGTATGACCAAAATTCTATATCACAGTATTTTTCAAAATTATCCCGGTATCACGGTATTCAATGATATTTTTTTCCCATGCATGAGTGGATGTTAACCACATTTTCCACTGCAATTACTGGCTAAGAATAACCTATTCCACTGTCATGAGAATTGTACATTGTACAAAAAAACATTTTAATGTTCATACAAGTATTAATACAGGTTTGCATAGCCCTGTAAAGTGATAGTTTTCAAGGGGGTGGCACTAATGAAGAGAAAGAATCACATTGCTTGACAGTTGCTTTAAAAATAGAGAACCTTTTTATTGAACAAAGTTTGCAAACAACTTAATCTAAAATTTTGACAACATATTTTCAACCATCCAAAGAGGCATTTAGACTTAGTAAAATATCCAGAGGTGCTTATCAAAAGTTGTATTGCACTGAACGTCTTAGAAAAGGAATAAATAATAAATGTTTTTTGTAAAACAACTACACTTTCTGTTAATGTTATCAAACTCTGTCCACTGACACGTTAGCTATATGGACTGTAATGGCGTTGGTTATCTTGATCCGCCGCTTGCTTTTTTTTTTCCATAGACAGTACCTCTAGCAAATGCGTCTACAAGTAATGTCTGACTCGAGTGTCCTCCAGCTTTTTCAGTTTTACCTGAGGCCGTGGAGGGTGCCAATCTTAGTTCCATACATTTATGGTACTCCAAAGCATGTTTGCGGCTAAGGTGGTGCAGCAATTTGCTCGTGATGACACCTTTGGTGACAACTTTAACTCAACAGCATTTGCAGTAGATAGTTGTTTGGTCCACATCTGACCTTTTAAAACCAAAATCACCAGACAACAGACACTGCTCCTTTTTTCGGCAAAAGTTCTTTTATGTCATCATGTCAGCTACAGGTTCAGTTTCGGAAGGTTCTCTGTCCATTTTCACCACATAATACCTCCACTAAGGCATGTACTCCATTGCATGCGTGTTTAGCGGTGTAGCAGTGAAAAAGTTCCCCCCTTAAACAGTTTCCCGCTGCGCCATGTTCTGAACGTTGTTTAGGCTATTTAAACTGGTATTGCAGTATAAGAAAAATCCATATCATGACAAAAATAAACGGTTTTCGGTATGAACCGGTATACCTCCCAGCACTACCGTACAGTATGAAAGCACTCAGAAAAGACCGAGATGCTTGCCAAATCTCCACCACTACACCATCTTCACCTTCATGGACACACTGCAATGGACAGCACCCCTGGATCCATGTTTTCACAGAGGCCAGAGCTGACTACATTTAACCAAGCAAAGGAGTAGCATGGTGGCACAGTGAGTAGCTCTGCTGCATTGCAGATTCCAGAGTCGTGAACTTGAACCCTTTGCCTGGCCATTGTATGTGTGAACTTTGCCTGTTCTTCTTGTGTCTGTGTGGGTTTTCCTTTAGGTACTCTGGTTCTTCTCCTACATCCACAAAGATGTGCCTGTTAGATGAAATGGAGATTTTGATTTGGTTCTGTGTGAGGACGGGCATTTGGGTGAAAGGAGTCCAGCATTGGACTGGTGCTGACATGAGTTGCTTCAGGATTTAAAATTTTGTTTCTTTTTTTGTGATACTGCTTTATTTATGAATTTTTTGCATTGCCGTTTTGAACATTGTTGATCATGTTGTTGATCCCAATGACACCCGTTTGCTGGTCATGATGGAAAGTGTGGTAGTTGCTATCCTAGCTTTAGGATAAATAAAAAAAAAATATGTAGGTTATTTATGGAATTTGTGGCTTTGATTTTAGGAAGCGGGCAGCACAGTGGCACAGTGGGTAGCACTGCTGCCTTGCAGTTGGGAGACCTGGGGACCTGGGTTTGCTTCCCGGGTCCTCCCTGCGTGGAGTTTGCATGTTCTCCCCGTGTCTGCGTGGGTTTCCTCCGGGCGCTCCGGTTTCCTCCCACAGTCCAAAGACATGCAGGTGAGGTGGATTGGTGATTCTAAATTGGCCCGTGGGTGTGTTTGTGTGTGTCCTGCGGTGGGTTGGCACCCTGCCCGGGATTGGTTCCTGCCTTGTGCCCCGTGTTGGCTGGGATTGGCTCCAGCAGACCCCCGTGACCCTGTGTTCGGATTCAGCGGGTTGGAAAATGGATGGATGGATTTTAGGAAGCAGTTCTGGCTAGCGATTTTACTATCTTTCTGTGTTTTGACCACAGCCTTGTCTCATTCATTTGTCTTGACCCTTGTAATGTCCTTCATTCTCTGGTCCTTTCCCATTCTTGGGGAGGTTATCTATTAGCTATAGAAACAAGTCTGGTGCACTGATTGATCTCCTCTTGTTTGTTACGTTTCCTATGTGTGTTCATATTTTAAAATAGATCTTGAGACTTCAGGCTACCCCACAATTGTAGGGCTGTTTCTCTGCCTTCTGTCCACAGCTGCCAGGATTGGCTGTGGCACCCCATAACCCTTAACTGGATTACACAGGTTTGAGAGTCTTATGGTATGTTATGCTATTTTACAAGGGTAATTACTTCCCAAAAAGTAACATTTTTCAGACCAATTGGTTATTTAAAATGTATTATACACAGTGTGATTTATATCGAGGACACTGCAAAATATCTAATTAAATCAAATGACAATTACAAAACACAAAACATACGCAACAAGAATAGAACCAACCAAACAAAATAGCCGATTGAGTCAAAACAATATAAAGCTAACGCTGATAAAATATACTGGTTGTCGGGCTCAATTGTCACTTAACAATTTCTGGAGAATATCGAGAACTAAACAGAAATGTAACGCTGTCATACCCTGACGCTTGCCAGACTTCACTATCAAATATGTTTGGCTTCAGTGCTTCTGAGTTTGTCTTTGGCTTTACATTAACTAAGCTTCAGGCTGTTTGTCTGTTAACTGATTTTGCAGTCAGTTACATTTTAGCTCAACAACAGTTACTCTTCTAGCATTACTGCAGATTGAACTGACAAAGGCAGAAGGAAACTAAGGTCAGGCAAAAACTGGGACTGGAAGAGCAGGCTGAGGCAAAAAGAATAGAGATGTAAATCTCTCAAAAAAGCAAACAAAACACGGGCTAGGAAAATAATAAGATTAAGACTGAAAACAAGACACACAAGAAGTATGAGATATAAACGCTGTCACAAACTCGACACCGAGTCATGTAAAGGTTTGGGGCAGCCACCCGTGTAATTGTTTTCCTGGCTGCAAAAGTTGCTTTCAAATGAATACTGCACTGATGTGCACACAACCGAGTCCAAGACCGAAATGAGGGAATAGGGAAAAGGTGCAGGCTTTTAAAGGGGAAGACAGGAAGTGAGATCATAGGGATCGGGCTCATGGTCTTCAGCCATTGGTTCGAGCCCGGACGTGACATCACAGGGGCCTGAGCCGGCAAGGTTTCCTTCCATTGGCTCGGTCCCGGAAGTGACGTCAAGAGAGCCTGGTGGAATCTCAGGCTACAGGCAAGGGAGAAAAAGAGTCAGTGCACTCTGCCACATCCCGGCATGCCTCAGAATTGCCTTTACTCAAGCCCTTTAGCTGCCTCCCATGCGCACGTGTGTGACAACACTTAACTTCAAAATGAGCAGGGGGCTTCTGAGAGAGTCACTTTTAAATATGCACTGACCAAGACTGAGTATCTTCAAGTGATCTGGCCAATTAGCTGAATAGTGTGTGGCACAGAATGAGTGTCATCAACGCATACATAAGTTTTCATTTTTGATTTATCATTTATTTTTAATTGTATTGTTATGACACTGACATCATCGGGTCTAATCTGTAACATTTTTTTGTTTGACCGGAAGGTGATCAACATGCGGAGAATTAAAGTCAAAATGACTTAGCAAGTGTAAAAATACCAGGAGACAAAATGAGAAGGAGTAGCCAGAACAAGATGGCAAAACAAAATTGTACCCAAAAGGTAGCAGGGGTCAAAACCAGAGAAACAAATGTGATGCTAGGGCCTGCCTGAATTAAGCTAAGTAGCATTAAAGAGTACAGGGGATAACTGAAAATGCAAGCGTCAAAATATTTGTATGTCACATTCCATGATATCACAGGCTCGACCGATGCAGTCACAAGATCCACAAGGCCGCTTAATTAACGAAAATCAAGACGGTAATAAAACTTTTTCATTTCAACTCAAAACACAAACTAGTAACAGTAAATAACTCTATACATAAAATCCCAAAATAATTTGCATTTGCATGTAAATGTTGCTGATAGTGACTAATCCTGTAATACACATGCAGCTTAACGTATGACTTTATGGTATCCATGCTTAGAAAATCTTCACAGGATTACAGAAGTGTCCAAACTGTTTTACAAAATACATGAAAGTATATTCTTGTGAAACTTACCTTCTGAAAGAATATTGCTTACAATGTTACATTTTTGTTTAGTGACTACAACTTACTAACTCTTTGAGCCTAGATAATCAATCACCAACTGTTTTCTATAAGAGCTTTGGTTACACTGCCCATTTTTGCTTGAAATAAAAAGCACTTCTGTAATAAATTAGTTCTTTTATTTGCTACTAGCAGGGGATCCCCACGTTGCCTGGGGTAGGATAACTTGCAGGTGCACTCATGAAATACATTTCCGTGGGGAAAGTTTTGGTCCCAAACCAAAATTTAAAAGACAAATCCAGCTCTGGGGAGTAACTTTGCATGACTGTGCCAAATCCCAAAAGTGCCCTACTAAAGTACAGGTACGGTCACGGTCACTAAATAGAGTTCCTTAGGGGAGAAAGGTCAGAATGAAACATAGCCTCTGGTCTTTACCTGGCCAAATAGGGAATCTTTGCAAACTTTGACAGGTTCAATAATATTGACTTGCATAATGGACAAACACACATTCAACATTATATATTAGACAGGTAGTACTTCTTGTATCAATTTGGATCATTTTTTATTGTCATTTTTTGTTCATATTTTTGCCACCAATTGGTTTCTTACAGGTACCTCAATTTTGTGGTTTCGTGGTCCTGTTGTTATTAGCAAGCCTTGTTGTTGCTACCATGTGATGTGTCATGATGTCAACTTCTAGAGCCTCATGTATAGTAAATGCTGTGTACACACAAAAATGTTGCGTATGCCCGTTCCCACGCTCACTTCGAGATGTATAAAAACTAAACTTGACATAAAGCCATACACATTTTCACAGTAGGGTCTCCCCTTGCGTATGCAATTTTTTGCTTGGTTTTGTAAACTCAGCGTAAAATCAGTGCTGCTGTTTCTGTGGTCTGCTTTTCTTTTTTAGATTCATATCTATGATGTGGGTTTAATGAAATGTATATGTACCAAAATTAATTGCCTATCATTTACAAATTTAATTTACTTGATTGTAGTCATTCTGTAATGATATAATGGTCCACAGAATGGCCAAACTATTTCAACTGCCATAGCTGCATTAGTGTTGTTAGAAGACATCGCAAATGGAAGAATTAGAAGACCGCGTATTTATAGATGATGATGATGATGACTGGCTTCTATGTAGATTTTGAATTGTGCTCAACCTGCTCCTTTGCAAGTTCTGCCAACTCTCAGGTTTTTAGCCACAGGAACTTTTCAATGTGAACTTGCTGACGATCAGGTATTTCACAAACATCACAGAGTTGCTCCATGCCAGCTGTATAGGATGGTATTATCCGCTTATCATCCAGATAGATAGAATTTGCAGCAATGTCCTGTTTTCCAAATAAAATCGGAGCGGTCAACTGCACACAGGTTGCAATTGCAATGCCGCTGAACAAGTTACATCAGCTAGGGATGAATCACCAAAAAGAATGAGCTGGCATTACATCATACATCACATATCAGCTTTTAAAGGCAGTGATCAGCATGAGCTCAAGTGCATGCAGAAGGAACTCCGAGTCCAGCTCAGGGCAGCGAAGGAGCAGTACAGGAGAAAGCTGGAGCAGAAGTTGCAGAATAACTGCATGAAGGAAGTGTGGGATGGGATGAAGATCATCACTGGCAGCAGCTCGAAGCGGGGTACCACCATCGAGAGAGATGTGGAGAGAGCAAACCAGATGAACAACTTCTTTAACAGGTTTGACCACCCTAACCCACTCTCACCTCAGAGTACTGCACCCTCCACCCATCCTTCTGCTAATACCAGCATAGGAGAGACATCCCCACCCACAATTACAGCAGCCCAGGTAAGCAGAGAGCTGAGGAGACTTTGTGCGAGCAAAGCAGTGGGTCCAGATGGAGTATCGCCACGACTGCTGAAGGCCTGTGCGTTGGAGCTGGGGAGTCCTGTACAGCGCACCTTCAACCTGAGCCTGGAACAGGGGAGAGTCCCGAGGCTTTGGAAAACATCTTGCATCACCCCTGTCCCAAAGGTATCACATCCTAGTGAGCTGAATGACTTCTGGCCTGTTGCTCTGACGTCACATGTGATGAAGACCATGGAGCGGCTGCTGCTTCACCACCTGAGGCCACAGGTCCGCCATGTCCTTGACCCTCTGCAGTTCGCATACCAGGAGAAGGTGGGAAGCAGAGGATGCCATCATCTACATGCTACACCAATCCCTCTCCCACTTGGACAGAGGCAGTGGTGCTGTAAGAATTATGTTTCTGGACTTCTGTAGCGCCTTCAACACCATCCAACCTCTGCTCCTCAGGGACAAGCTGGCAGAGATGGGAGTAGATTCATACCTGGTAGCATGGATCGTGGACTATCTTACAGACAGACCTCAGTATGTGCATCTCGGAGCTGCTGCTGGAGTATGTGAATTTCCCCTTGGGATTAATAAAGTATCTATCTAGCTATCCAGCTCTAGCTAGCTGGAGAATCTATAAAAATGGCAGCTCCGCACAGTTGCAGGTGCTTATTCCAACTATTGCAGCAAAAGGCAAGCAGTCCTTTTAAGGACAGTGAGTTGCCTCAAAGTAAAGAGCAGAGAATCAATCCGTTGTGGCACTCAGTGCTGTTGCTACACTATAAAGGCGCCTTCAGAGAATGAATTTGTTTATGTAAATAGAAAGCATTTCCATTCTATTAATGTGCTGCTCTATAGTCCACAGAAAGTGTGTTGCAGTGTGCAAGCATGTACCTGAAGAGATGCCCTATGATGAACCTGACCCAGGCCCACCAAATGATCAGCCAAGTCGGACTGCGTTACAACTTCGTTTGAATGTAATTAACAGAAGGTAAAAACAGGTAATCAGATGCAGCATTTATTTTTTAACGAATTCATTTAATTTGTTGTCAATAACACATAGTATAGCCCTTATATTCCTTTGTTCATTGGCCACATCTCTTACAGTATTCACTATTGCATTTTGACTCTAGAACGGTCTATCAGCACACAGCCAGATGGCCTCCCAGCGGTTTCCAAGGCAGAGGTGTGTGTGTAGCCAGTGCCCGAAAATGTGATTGGCACAGCAGTACTTGGAGTTGCGTCATCGGCACAGGGGTCAGCTTTTGTAATATTGTCTGAAACAGAATAAACAGACAATGGGCTGCGACTTGCCTTTTCACGTTGACTGTGATATCTGACCACGTTTTTTTCTTTCAGGCACTGTGCGACTTTCACAACTTGAACTTTTGAGTGCCTCCTCCTCGCTTTTGTTGCTTGTAGCACTGCCTAAGCCAACAAGTAGTATGTTTTTCCTTGCCTCTTCTTCACATTCGCTGAAATTCTTCATTTTTTCACATGCCTTTTCCATTCTTTTTTAACTAAACGCTGAACGAAAGGTGATATTCATATTGATTTGCATATTAAAATATGCAAAATTCTGGGAGGAGTCGGTGTAGTGCTGTAGGTGTGTGCACATGCATTAAATTTCAAGTTTATTGGGATTTGTAAAGGGCAAGTATGCACAGATTTATATATCTGGCTTTTTTTTGTGCATACGCACATTTCCACTTTTGTCTGTACATCATGTTTTTTTTTTGTTTTTTTTTTAAATTTTATTTATTAATTTTATTGTAATCATTCCATACAAATAGTTCAATTTATAACAAAAAAAAAGAAAAATTGAAAACAAATCAAACCTCACCCCTGAGAAGGAGAGCTTAGCCAAAGGAGAATTGCTTAGGGCTTTTTAATAAGGCAACAATAAACAAAAGAAAGGTAGAAATATATATAGATATATAAAACATGGAGAAGGAAAATAAATGTGGTAATAGTTATTTCTCTTATTCTAAAATAATATTGATTAGATCCTGCCGGGTTTTGAAAAAGTTCCGTATAGATCCTCTAACTGAGAATTTGATTTTTTCCAATTTCAAATAATATAAAACATCGGTTTCCCACTGACTTATCAGAGGAGAGTTAGGATTCCTCCAATTTAACAAAATAAGTCTGCGTGCCAAAAGTGTAGTGAATGCAATCACAGTTTGTTTGTCCTTCTCCACTTCAAGTCCGTCTGGAAGAACACCGAACACGGCTGTTAATGAGTTAGGAGGGATTGTGACCCCAAGGCTGTCTGAAAGGCACTTAAAAATTTTGGTCCAAAATGATGTTAGTTTGGTGCAGGCCCAAAACATGTGACCCAGTGAGGCAGGAGCTTGGTTAAAGCGTTCGCAGGTTGGATCTTGCCCTGGAAACATTTTGGACAGTTTTAAGCGAGACAGATGAGCTCGATATATAATTTTTAGTTGAATAATTCTATGCTTTGCGCATATGGAGCTCGAGTGAATTCTCTGCTTTGCTACCTTCCATTCCTTTTCTGATATATTGATTAAGAGATCTTCTTCCCAATGTCCTCTTGGGTCTTTGAAAGGTAGGGACTATACCTTATATAATGCGGAAATGGTGTTTAATTCCTCGAAATTGAGCAGTATTTTTTCCAACATGGTGGAGGGTACGAGGTGAGGAAAATCGGGCAGTTTCTGTTTAACAAAATTTCTAATTTGAAGATAGTGAAAGAAATGTGTAGCTGGGAGGTTGAATTTGGAACGTAATTGTTCAAAAGATGCAAATATGTTGTCTATATATAGATCTCTGAACATTTTAATCGCAAAACTTTTCCAGGTATTAAAAACTGGATATGTTTGCGAGGGTTGAAAGAGGTGGTTCTCTTGCAGACTTGCCACAGATATAAGATTTTCCATCTTAAAATGCTTTCTAAGTTGGTTCCATATTCTGAGTGAGTAAAGCACAATTGGGTTATTAATATATTGGCGCTAACTTGCATTTATTGGAGCACAGAGCAGGGAGTATAAAGAAGTACAACAGGATTTTACTTCTATTGCGGACCAAACCTGTGTATGTTCATTTTTTTGTGTCCAGGTTTTTATAGCTTGTATGTTTGCTGCCCAGTAATAAAACTGAAAATTAGGTAAAGCCATGCCACCTTCTGCCTGAGGTCTTTGTAGAGTCGCTCTTCGGATACGTGGGTGTTTTGAGTTCCAAATGAATGAGCCTTTATCTGATAAGAATTTCGATAGTGAGCCACCAGTGGTTCAATGGCAATTGCAAACAGCAGTGGTGACAAGGGGCACCCTTGTCTGGTGCCACGTTCTAGTTTAAAGTAGTCTGAACAAATGGTATTAATACAAACTGAAGGTTCTGGATTGGTATACAGTAGTTTGATACATGCACAAATATTTGGGCCAAACCCAAATTTCTCCAATGCAGTGAAAAGGTAATTCCATTCAATCATATCAAATGCTTTTTCTGCGTCTAATGATAGTAATATCTCTGGGGTGTTTGATTTTGCTGGTGAATGTATAACTTTAAATAAGCGTCGGAGATTGGAAGATAGGTGTCGGCCTTTAACAAATCCAGTTTGATCCTGTGATATTACCGAGGGCAGCAGTTTCTCCATCCTTCTAGCTAGAATTTTTGAGAGTATCTTAACATCATTATTCTATAATGCTTACTTTAATAAGCATTAAAAAAGCTTATTAGCTTTTTCTCCGTGTTCTTAGTAATGATGTCTAGACTTATAAATAAGTTGTTCAGTTTCTTTAGTTGTTAAGATGTTAAGTTCTGTATGCAGGGCCTGGCTTTTCCTGTGAAGAGCTTCACTTGGACGCCTGGCTTGTTCTTCATCTATTCTAGTAATTTCGCTTCTTAGCTCTGACACTTTCTTGGTTTCTAATTTATTTCTGTGGGAAAGATATGAAATAATCTGTCCTCTTAAGAAGGCCTTTAGAGTTTCCCAGAGTGTTCGTCATGTTTTAGTGTGAATTCTATGCACGGTGTTATACATGAGGCCCCTGGAGAGTATTTAAGATGGTGGCATGCTGCTCCTGGTGCCCAAGATCATAAACTGTGTTTTCTAAGACTCTCACAGTGTTGAAACTTTGGGGTATTAAAGTTTGTGTGACCTTTTCATCTTAAATTTTTGTTTACAAAATCTGGGCTTTAGTAAATTTAGCATCATTTATCTTCTTGGCTTTTAACCACTGATTCGCACTTTACTGTTTGAAAAACTTAAAGAGTTTTTAGAATTGATTGTTACTGACTGAGGAGGAAACATGATCTCTCCTTTGCATGGCAACACCAGATTAAACTGTAGTGGCCACATTCTTAACATGATGCTCTAGGTATTTAAAACATACTGGACAACAAGGCAAGCATATCAGGTCAATCAAACAATCTGTGGAGGCAAGATATAGTGCTGAATTCAGTAATTCAGCAATTTGATGGTTGACCATATCAACAAAAGGATACTCACAACTGTGGTCTTTTTTATGAAACCTTTCAGTGATGCAACGACTGATCTAGATTCAGAAATTACAACATCTTAAAAAACTTGTCAACAAATTGTTCAGCACCAACTCTTACTCACATGCTCTACAAAGGAGCAACATTTCTCAGCCCAAATCTACTGTTTCTATATCTTTTATTTAAGAGGATTGCAAAGGTGCAGGAACAAGAAGAGATTTGTAGTAATCACAATTTAATGTAATTGTGCCAAACCAAAGAGTGCAGTGAAGTTCATTGGTCAGCTGTTAGTAACGCCCTCTCTCCTCAGAGAGCTTGCAAGCATGCAAGGAGATGCCAGTACATTCACAGTGCTTTGCTTGGTTAAAGTATACTTGTACTGATAAGCAAAAAGTACTGTGAGAAAGTGAGGGGTGTTTGTTAAGCTACCAGTAATATCGCGACTAGAAAAGCATATGTTTAAAGCACCCACGTTCCATGTCTGTTCCAAATTTTTGTGGAATGAATATCAATTATTAACATACTGTAGATTATATTTATTTCAGCGTAGAATAGTAAGCAGTTGCCTACTTACGAAGCTTTAACAAAACATTGCTTATCCAGGTACACTGCTCATTTTTGTTCCTTTCTGTGAAAAAGACATGCAGACTTGTTCTTAGAAATTATTAAGTCCCATCAGAAGATCTGTATTAAATACTAATGAAGTAGAACCGTCAAAAAAAAAGTGAAACGGGCAACTGGGCCAAAGAGGGGAACCTGCAGCCACCTCTTTGTACAAGATCATCTTAAACAGGCTTATCAACCATTCATGACTTTCTTCCTTAATGGAGGCAATGTGTTTCTGTGGGCAGGAGTGGGACAAAACCATTAGGGTGCGGGTGAAGGCAGGACAAATGAGGCCAAGTGGGTGCGGTTTGGAGTTCTGTGGGAGTGGGCTGGAGCGGGTTTAAAAAATCACTCCCGTGCAGACCTTTGGTAACAGGCATTAGTAGAATTATTCACAGGGTGACTAAAAGTCAAAAGTCGGGCAGCTGAAGGATGAGGAGGTTTTGTTAATCACTACATGGATCGGGCAAAATCTAGAAGAGCAAGCAACATCAAGTTGAAACAAAAAAAGAAACAGAAACTGATCAAAACTCAAAATGAAATGAATTAGAATTAAACTACCAGAAACAAAATCAAACATTTAGAACAGGGAAGTTAACTTTTACTTTAATAAAAAAGAGTGATCTACCAAGAGCAGCCATTTGAAATATTCTGCCACCTCAGATGACTACAGTGTAATTACTGTTGCCTGACAACAGCAGACACATTAGTAGAGGGTGTAATCAGGCACATGTGCTTCTTTATAGGTAATCTGCTTTTAATTGCTAGAATGAAAAAGGATCTTTCATTTCCCCACCATTGTTTTGTTTTGTTACCTAGTCCAGTCAGAAAATTTTAAAGATTCTGGGCAGGGGTAAAAAGCTTTAATGAATATTTAATGGTCTGTAAGGGCTCATATGTCTATTTTTTTTTGTACCATGATATTAATTGATACTTAATTTGGAACTCCGTTGTGTATTGGTCTCAACAAGGTCAGTTCATGTTTACACAATACCTGAATGTCTGCCACAGTCTAGTGAAAGTAACTCAATGCCAACATTAGATGATATGCAAACACCAGACCATATACAAGAATCACACACCAGGGATCCTCATGCAGTTTTCCATATGATTAGCTGTTGGGTAATCTTTTGACCTGAGGGGTAAAGATTGTCCTTTAGTTTAATAATATGATTGCTGATAGTTTGATACTGTTTTGGAGAAAGGGAGAGATGAGACTGTCCAAGATTTCCGACATCTTTAATAATACGGTTTGCTTTTCCAATGCTCTGAATAGAAGGGACCTGTGTGCCGATGGTATGGTGAGCTGACTTTGCCAACCTATACAGAGCTTTGAGCTGCTGTTATCCCAGGATGTTATGCAGTCAGTGAGGATAGCCTTCAGTGTGTCTACAAATGTGGGTCAGCATAGAGGGAAAAAGTCATCCAACTTTTCCATAAATTTCTTGACTATAGCCAAAAAGTTATGTATCCATTTCAGTAATGGTGACTCCAAGAAATATAAAACTGCTGGTACTCTCCACAACATCTTCTCTGATGTACTCTGCATTTTGATCTTCCTTTTGCTTCCTGAAGTCTATGATTAGCTCCTTGGTTTTGCTTACATCAAGAGAGATTGTTTTTGTGGTACCGTTGTTGCAAAAGGCAAATCTTTTTTCTGTAAGTTAGTTCATTATTGTGGGAAATCAAGGTGGAACTCAGTGCCAAGTTTAGGAGTTTGACGCTCAGCTTTGATGATACAGCAGTGTTTAATGCTTAGCTGTAGTCTATAAACACGACTCTGGCACAGCATTGCTTATATTCCAGATGTGCCAGAATGTTATGAAGTGCAAGGGATATGGCATCTTGTATAAATAATAGCATGAAATAGGCCACAAGAACAAGCAAGAATGTCTGTAGAGTGCCAAGACAAGTGGAAAGACACAAGCGCAAGAAAGCTAGAAATACAACAAACAACTACAACGACAACTTCCCTCAATCACACACAAGAATTACAAAAAAGAAGAAAAAAATGTAACACAGCGAGATGTATTGCAGGGGGGGATTCAAGTTTTGACTTCCTTGAGCCCATCAGGGTCCTTATCCAAACTGGGTGTAGAGACGCCTGCCTTCTTTGGAACTGAAACAATACACAATGTTTTCCATACTTTTTGGGCACTTTCTGGAGATTTAGTGACAGACTGAACAGGCAGGAGAGGACATCACAAATTTGGTCAGCACAAGCCGTAAGTATTCAAAGTGTGAAGCCTGCTCACTAGGTCAGCAGTTATGGATGGCACATACTAATTGTCAGAGGTGGACTCGCCCCTGGGCATTACTGTTAAAATGGATGAAGGAAAATACGTACAGAGAGTTGTTGATGCAGTAGAGATGGGAAACTTGCTTTTGGAAGAAGGTGGTGGAAGTGTTAGCTTTATCAATTTCAGTACAATTTCATAAAATTACCTTTTCTTGGAAACCACCATTTTCTGTTTTTGTTTTTTTTTTTGTGTGGTGGCATTTCATGTGTCTGGGTATGCGGCTGCTAGGCGTGTAATACATATGCCTTATGACCTGTGATGTCATGGCAGAATTATTATAGAAGATGGCCCCATGCTAGTAGAGCACAGATTTAGTTGCAAAATTAAGGTAAAATCTGTTTTGTTTAGAACATTCTGGTTTAGTTCAGCTAATGACTGAAAACATCGATCTATTTGACGTTTAGTGTTTCAGCTTTGTTCAAGTCTTACAATAAGTAAATATAATAATCAGTCATAATAATATAATAATAACAACCCCATTACAATTCGAAATGCCTGAACTGTATGAAAAGCTCCCAAATGACGTGACATTCACACACACAGGCCTTCATTACAAGAAGACACTGGCAGGATCTTTAAAATAATATTTCACTAGACACACCTGTACCAGCCAGGATGTCAGGAAATGCTGTATTTGTTGTTGAACTGTAAGGAAGGGCATTGGGAAGGACATCTAGTGAGTAGCACCTCCAACCTCCAACTGCACTTTCAAAAGGTCTGTCTTAGTTCAAAGCTTGTGCCGTTGTGTCTTGGGAAGTCAGTTCTTTCTTTAATCAGATGCTTGTGACTTGAACTCATCTGCCACTGACTCTGTGATGTTTGCCATCATCCTCTACACAGACACTCCTTGAATCTGAACTTGAAGTGTTTGCCCATGCTGTGCTGCATGCTTTTTCCATCCACAGCTCCAGAGAAGTTTGTAAATTTATGCATTTATTGACTCTGGTAAGCAGTTTGCTCAATGGTCCTTTATCCTTTACTATTCCTCTGTGGTTTGCCTATCTTTCTATCCTTCACTCCTTTTCCTTCATTTTACCTGCCATAATCTTCCAAATTTTATTCACAACCAAACCCTTTCCTTTCCCTTTGTTTGTATTCTTTTTTTTTCTGTATCATTTAGGATGCAAAATTAGATATCATTGGATGTGCTGTTGATGGATGAAATCATTCTAGCTATATAGTGGTTACCAGACATCCATATTAGATTAGATTAGATTAGATAAAATGTATTAATCGCATGGGGAAATTCAGAGGTGTATACTAGACTTGAAAAATTATATTAAAATATATTAATATGTTATTACTATTTTATACATTAAAATATATAAAAGTTAACTACTTTTAACATAAAAGTAATGTGTGTGCTACTGAACCATACTTATTTAGCTGTTTGTCAGTTTTCCAACCGTCCTAATCGCCTTTTTTGAGACGCCTGTTATTTCTCAAGCATTGATAACACCAAAGTGAACTCATACATTTGATTTGTCTTTGACGAATTATTAATTATTGAATAGTTCCGTCACAACATTAAGTAAAATGTTTCTGTACTAATGCTGGTGATGCCTATACGAGTGTCTTTCCTATTTCCCTCTCCACTGCCATAGGTGCTATTAGAAGTCACACGTGACCTTCACCATCAACTGAAAGTTAACTGCTGCTTTATCAGACGGAGAGAGAGAGAGACAGAAGAAAGCAAAACAGCGTGTTACAGAAAACAATAATACATTCTTACTGTATCGTTATGTCGGTATTAACCTCCATTTTAAAATTGTTGGATCATACCCGAAGCCACAAAAAATAATAAATGATAAACTCTAATAAATAAATTATTAAACAAATGATAAAATAGTAGTAATAGGACTCTAGTGTGATACTGGCCTTAGTGAAGCAATTATTACTGGTGGGAATATTATAATCAGTCGTATGTGTAACTTTGTGCTTTAAGGACTTCAAATAGACGGTGGTGAAGTGATTTACACTGCTGCCTTACGGCTATTGCCTTTGGTTACCGTAATGGTGCCACTTGCACATCGTTTCTGTGTCTATATGTTTCACTCCAGCGTTAGATGAGCTGGTGACTTTAAGTGGCCCAGCTTGTGAGTGTCGGCATGTGCCTTCACCTTGGGTTCCTGCCTTGCACCCAAGGGTTTGTTCCCTGCCAAACTGAACTGGATTAGCAGATGTGTAGCACAGATGAGCAGAAACAGCACAAACAGGTCACATTGCTTGAAATCCAGACAATATATAGCAGGACTCCATTTCCCATGATTATGCATACAATACTTTAAAAATATAAAATCAGGATATGATTCAAATTCAAAATCCTAAATGATTAGTTTGAATTTGTTCAGATCAGGTCCGTTGATTCTTGATTTTATTCACAGATAAAAATGGACAAATTGTTTACACCCCATGTTTGGATCAGAAGCATTACTTTGCCCCTCTAATGTACCCCATTAGTGAACGGTACCTATGAAAAGCTGGCGTGATCTACTTCAGTTGGTTGCTTACAGTATGTTACAACAGCCTGCCTAAAATGCTGTGCTGACCTACTGTGCTGAACGCCAGTCATCTGCCTCTAAGAATTCTTCATTTCAAAGTGCCTCTGTTCAGGGATAATTATTCATTAGGGTGAAGATTTCTGAATAGCTTTGCTTAATGTGCTCTGTGATTAAAGCCAATTTCTAACAATCATCTATCCTGTGTGCCGCACTTCTAATTGCATTAGCAGCCTTTAAAATCTCTTAGTAATGAATCCTCTGAAATGCCCCTAAGATGTCTTAGCTTTGTGTCCTAATTACTGCTTAGCAACTCGCCAGTGGGCCATTGTCCATCAGACTCAATAAACTAGAATGGTCATCTTTTCTGATTGGCTTGCCAGTGCCTACATATTCCATCAGCAATGCATTCTCACAGGGCGAGCCTCCGATTATAATAGTGCGCCCAAATGCACCCATATGAAGCAATGTAACGGCACTTCTCCATCTGATCCCCTCAGGAGATGGACACCTGTGGCCAATGTGCTTCAGTGCTCAGTGTCAGCACTTGTGAGTCCTAATTTTAACAACTTAACAAAATTTCATTCAATGTTGAGGCCTGCATGTTTTAGCCTACAATGCAGGTTTTCTTTAAGTAATCCGCTGGGTTTGTCGTTGGCACTGTTTATGGCTGCACACAATCAGTTGAGAGCTTTCAGAATTTATCCAGAAACGAGAACAGAAATCTTTTTAGTTTCACTTACTTTTACTTAATATTGACTTTGTTTTAAATAACTCATTATTACACTTTTATCTAGTAAGCAGTTAAATTCTCTCACCATTGAATACAGTGGCACCCCATCTACTGTTGGTCCTGACAGGAACAGGTTCTGACTACGGATGATCTTACACTTTTATTAAACTGGTTTAGAGGAGGGATAGACTGACCAACTATTATGCCCACAGATTTGTTTTAACTCTGTTGTTTCTTTACAGTATCATGAGGAGAAAATAAAAAACAACCATGGATGGGATGGTTCTCTTCATACACGTAGTGCTTCTGTCATGAGGTTTTTCTCACTGTGCTTCTGGGACATGAACTCCGGTTCTTGCTCAAGCAGAGAGCACCCATCTTAGCCGGTCACTTCCAGTCAGTAGTCCACATGTCCTTTTTTTCACAGCAGGGTCATTCATTCCACACAACCAAACAGGCATGTTTTGGACTGGAATATCCAAAGAAATTCCACATGGACAAGAAGAGAATACAAATTATTGGGCTGGGCATACAAATCTGGTTGCTGAAGCTGTGTGGTAGAGGTAATCGGAGTGCCATGAGACTTTTCAGGACCCATTACATAACTACTCGTGGGACCCTCCTCAGCCTCACAGCGTATTGGCCTTTTCACAGCACCGTTACTTAGAGAACATTATCATTGTGTATTTTATAACATTTCAACTCAAATGCAAAACATTACCAGCATGTGTTTTTTCACATTTCACGCCAAATGCAAAAGATTGTCGGCTCTTATTTTCTAACACTGCAAGCCAATAGCAACAAGATATTCTTTCGACATCATATAAAACAAAATTAGTAAAAAACAGGTCCTGTCTTACTGCATTGATTTCAGCTGCAAAGTCATTAATGGCATCAGCAAAATTCACTTGACTCACAAGCTCTCACTCCATATACAGGACTGCAAGACTGTTCAGTGTTTCTTGGCACGTCCATGCATGTAGGTAAGACATTTTTCATGGATTTCAGATTGCTATCTTTATAGGGACAGCTAGGTCAGTCGCTTTTACCCTGAGGTGGGCAGTGGGACATTAGCAGCAGGGAGATAATTTAGTTAAAGTTATTATGTCGCCTCCTGTAGCCCCATGCAGATGTCACTGCCGCTTTTGCTGGTAATGTTACTGATGCCACCATTACAAAAACAATGAAGTTCCACATAGGCCATCCTTGGTCCCCACAAACCCAGGGGCATTCCTCCCAAGCTATCATCCCTGTGGCACCATGCCATCCATCACTATTACCATCTATCCAAAAGTTAATTTTATCATTGAAATGATTTAAAGCAATACACAAAGAAGCCCACACTATTATATTCCACACTGTCATTGTGGAGTCCGTGTATGCTCCCTATGTGCGCTTGACATTTTGTCACACATCTTAAAGACGTGCATTTTAGGGTAACTAGAGACTGAGACAGTAAATCAATAAATAATAGGAAAGAAAGTATGTCTGAATGGGATGTTCAGTGGATAACTGTTCCTAACTTTTGAAAGATTTTGCTAGAATGGGCTTTGACCCTGAAACCCTGAACTGGACTGAACAGGTTTAAAGATCAATTAATTGATTTTACATTCATAATACAACAGCAACATCACAAAATTATATGGAACAGATATCATGAAAACCAATAAATATAGAAATAGCACAACCAAAGTTATTACCCATTCTGTCCATAAAGTCAAGGAAAATTGGTGGGTGGTATCACTTGTTTTCAATAGTCATTTACAGTAACCCCACTCATAAAAATGCTGACAGTTTATTTCTCTTTGGCAGCACATCTTCAGAGAATGGCTGGATTAATGTCGCCTATTAACATCTAGGGTTTATTACTTGGACCCAGAATGGCCATTTAAAATAGATGCTGGGCATGGACAGTTTTAATGGTGTGTGCATAGTGGAAATCCAACTGCTCTAAATTGTTCATTCACTCACTGTCGAAATAATAACATTGACTTAAACAGCTGCTGCCATTACATTGACCCACCTCGGCCCATCTGACCACTAGATGGCAACAGCAGGCATGCAACTACTGCCCTCAGTCCTCTTGTGAGACTTCAGCTAATCTGTGCATTTTATTCAGTTTGAATCAGACTCACTGCAAGTCAGTTGTGAGCTGATGACTGTTAGATACAGAAATAAATAAATAAATAAAGAGGAACATTATGGGCCTGCATGGATCTCTTTTAATATCAGGTTATTTTTTTTATTATTATTAAATTACCAATAGGGTTTGAAGCTTGTCTCATTCATCAAGTCAGATGAAAGCTAGTGCCCTTTTTACTTCTTACTTTTTCATTTCTTCATTTCAATGTACACAAAATGCTTCTGAAAAGCAAGTTTTAAAATTAATTAAGTTCCTCAGAGACTAGATTACAGGCAGTAGGCATGTTTTCCGGGAGCGACTCTTATCTTCCAACTTGGCAAACATGGGCCTTCAGCCATTTAGTCCCTTATTATCATAACTGCCTTCTGGAAAGGCCTGTTAAAATAATGGTAAAGCTGTACACTGGATTGTGCTGATGTCACCGTTTATCACTCCTATCTCAGAAATTATATGCTCCTCTTTACTTTTGTACGCAAGAAAATACAAACACTGGGTTGTACACTGTATTCCAGCTCATCATTTGCCACACATCAGAAAGGTAACAAACAAGCCTGCTTACAAGACAGCATGATAGGCTGGAATCTTAATTTGATATTCTTGTTAAATGCCCCGATTTTTTTTTTTATTGTTTCTAACGAATTGTTTTTTTTACTGTCAATTTGTTATCATAATTGTTGCCAATTACATTTGCGTGTACATGTGGGCTGTTCCTTCAGGTTTTATTTGTCAGGTTAATATTAGATGGCTGCTGTGTTATGAAAAGCCACACTGAGCAAGAACAAACAGTTTATTTTTCTTTCCAGATAACCCACTATTATTTTATATAACACTTCCTAGAGTTAAGGAGCTGTACAAGTAAAGAACTAGAATACAACATCATCCATCCATCCATTTTCTGTCAAGCAGCCGAAGGGCATACCCACAGCAGGGCATGCTGGCCAATTAACCTCAACTGCACAGCTTTGTGATGGGGAGGCACACAGGAAGAATGCGTAAACTCCACAAAGAAAATGGAACCCAGCTTCTTAAAACCGTGAGGCAGCAGAGCTAACCACCATGCTGACCAGCTGTGTTTATGCTGTGCATCTAATTTAGAAAGACGAATGTCTGGTTGTGTCTGTTTATCTGGTATGCAGATCCACACCATTGATTCTGTTTCCACCAAATTTCTCACAGATCCTCCATTTGTACAGAATAACACCATAGGCTATGTTTCATTCCAATATTTAGTTGTTGCCACCATTCAGAGCAGTGAGCCTGCCAGTTACTATAAAAAGGACAAATTGACTGAACGGAAGGAAAGCAAAGAGGCTGCACTGAGACACTGATGGCGTTGAGCCTGTTTTGTGCACAAACTTTATCTTTTCCCTAATAACAAACAAGTAAAAATGGCGAACAAAATGTAAAGCTGACACACACTGTGGGAGTCTTTAATGTACAAAGGGCTCTGTAACAGACAAACAGTGCACTGTCATGGGCTTCTAATTTTTATTACATAGTGTGAAGAAAGAATTAGAGACAATACACTCATAAAGATTTGGGGTGTTAGCCCTGTGTAGTGTAAGGTCCAAAGCAGCCTTTCCCAACTGATACATTCAAAAAAGAATCGAACAGAGGACAACATTTCAGCAGGTGAATGGATTTTTATAGTGAAGCTGGCAGGAAAATAGATACTGAGGGAATGCTGGGAAAAGGGTCAGGCGGAAATGACGTGGAACGTTGAAGCTGGAAGTGCAGTCATCAGGTGTGGTCGGAAGTAATGGCTTTGTTATATTGTGTGTGTGGCATCGTCTGCCAGTCTTCAAAACGGTGCGTTTATTCTTCTGTTTTTCCGTTGAATGAGAGAGAGATATTACTGCTCTGTACGAACCCCGCTTTCTTTGTGTTATCATGCGTCGCTGAACCTGTCAGCTGCTCCCCAACCGCGCATGTGTGACAATTGCTAAACATTTTTTAGAGCTTTTTATCTCATAAATGTTTATAATTAATGTGGATGTTCTTCTAAATCTGCCCATTAAAGTGATGCTGTAAGTAGCCTGCTGTTCTACTTTTAAGCCAAGCAGCTATGCGATGTAAAAAGGAAACAATATGACATGGACATGGGTTTATGGGGCACTGGGGCTCCTTTCTGTTCCATTATGTTGGGTTACATTTAAACTAGCAAATCGGATTAACAGGGACTTTAGGACATGCCAGATTTATACTTTTAACATGATGGGACGAAGTGTAGTGTAAAGACATATACACCCCAAGTTAAACAGACAGAGTAAAGCATTAAAAAATCACCTGATATAAGGCTTGGAGGATCAAAAATAAAACAAGCGAGTATGTAGCCCAGCATAATTATGGTACTATAGTAATAAGAAAAACCTGGCAGAACAAAAGTGATGTGGACGAGTGGAACAGAATTTGAATGCACATCTTCTCTAGTTGGATCATAAGTCACATCTTAGTGAGGGTGTCTGCAATCAGCTAGAAAGTCAGAGGGAATGAGGCCTGATATTGTGATAGACCTCCAATGTAGACAATAGTTTCAATGTGTATTTTTTTATAATATTAAAAAAACCAAGTTTACAGAAGGTTATTATACTCAAGGGGGACTTTAATTACCCAAATATTAACTGGGCCAATGTTACAAATAGTGGAGTACAAGAGCAGGGGCTTATAGACGTAAGTAGTGACTGTTTTATAACACACCAGTGAGGGAGCTGATAACAAAGCAGGTGGGATGGCAGATAATCTAGAATCAGCTTATCATTACAGGGAGACTTGGACAGATCTGTGGCAGACCAAATGTAATGTAAATAAATCTAAATTATTGCATGTAGGACATAAAGATGTTAGATTGGAATACACAATTGGAGGTCTGAAAATTGAAGTACTGCTTAAGAGAAGGACCTAGGAATCATAGTGGTCACTGTCTACATCAAGACAGTATACAGCAGCTGTTAAGGTGGGTCCAGCATGATGCATGGAGTACAAATGAAAGGAGGATATGCTTAAGCTACTGTATTTGACGCCCTAGTGAGGTGTCATCTGGATTACTGCACACACTTTTGGTCTCCAGGCTACAGGCTGCCAGTCCTTCACAGGACATACTCACTTGCACACCCCACACCCAGCCAACTTAAGTTACACATCTTTGGAGTGAAGACCAGAGATGCAAGTAAAAATACTCACATGGACACAGGGAGAACCTGCCAGCTCCGTGCTCTCAGTACAGTACTCCGTCTTCCAGTATCCACTGCGTTATTTCACCTACACATGGTGCGTTATCTCTGAATTACACCAAATTCATACACCTCATCCTGGCTTATTCACTGGCTCTCTCAGAACACAGCGCCACTCTTCATCTTCTCTGTATGCTAAAAGAAGGCCTTGGAGGTTGAGATATGGTTGTGTCATTAACTGATAACATGTAGAAAAATAATTATTGGAATTCAATTAAAATGATGTTAAAGCTATGGTAAGGTCATTAACTTACTTTTAATGTTGCTTCAAGCAAAACGGTTAATTAAATTGAATCTCGTTAAAAAAATTGTGCCTTCACTTATTGTTTCATGTGATCAGTTGCAGATGACAAGATCAGATGTTGCCTGGTGTCATAACCTCAATATTAGCCCTGTTCTGGATGGCCAAAGAACAGAAAAGGCATCAGGCATTTACGTCCAGAGCACAGCCCTCCATTTAAACAAGCCAGCTGTTGTTCTCACATCAAACTACAACAATGTGCAGCTGACTTCTGACATTGCCTATACCCTTTACAAAATGTGCTTGCATACGTTTTATATCACCTTTCTTCCATGTACAGCGTTAGAGCCACTAGCTGAGTCTGGGTGTCTGGAGATACCGTCCCCTCAGGCTAGAGACCCACTCCACCAACAACTCACTGGGCTTATCACTCATTCTACAGGCAAGGGGAAAAATTGTGGTGGGCACTTTGTGTTCTAGTCATTTCTGAATTTGCCTACCAGGACACAGTCAGAATAACATCTGCTGGTCTCTGAGAGCATGGCACCTCAAAGTTTCATCTAGGGCTGTTCCTCTGCAATCTGACATCTCACGGGCTTGGCAAGACTTCAGCTGTGGCGGAAGTGCTGGCTACGCACCCAGAAGCACTCCAGGTGTCCGCGCTTCTCTTCCCCCCAGCACTTCCGGGTGTGGCAGAAGTGCTGAGGTCCAGGGCTCCAAATGCATTGGGGCACCCCCTGGCGATGACCACTGGCCCCTACAGGGTTGAGCTTCAAAGCTCTGTACCCGTGGTCCCCATAGGTTCCAGGGCGGTCGCCCCCACGTGGTCTGGGGAAGGCGCAAGCCCTCTTCCGGTCCTTCGGGGCGTCCCAGCCGGGTCACACCCCTAAAGCCACCTGCGACACCATCTTTCAACAGATTGCCAGATTTCACAAATGTAACTTGCATACTACTTTTTTCATCAATCCATCCATGCTCTGCAGTTGACCTTTAAAAATCCTGAATAATTGAATGAGTGTAAAGAACTAAGTTGTCTCCTCTGGTTTCCCAACCTTTTCATATTCAATGATTCTTATGTTCAAATCAGAAACTCACCAGAGGTAAAACCCACAAAGATATGAACAGGCATGTAGACAGTGACTATGTTGGGAGTCAAACTGATTATGGCTTCTGGCAACAGCTTTGATCTTGATTGTGCTGAACATGTTTCTGTCTTACATGGTGTGTATTCCGCTTCACTTTTGTGTTGACTGTTGGCCTGCGTTACACCTTTGTAAACTGGTTTCTGAGGCGCTGCACAATGGTTAATGCTTGTAACTCAAACATCCAGTGTCCTGGGTTGACGTTTGAAATCTCATTAGTGTGAAGTTTACACATTGTCTAGTTTTACCTCTCACATCCCTAAGATAGGTTAGGTCAACTAGCCACAGTAAATCGGCCCTTGTAAATTGTAAATGTGAAGATGTGGTTAATCCAGTTCAGGAACATGGTGGGGGGCAGAGTCTATCACAGAAGCACAAGGCTCAAGGAAGGAAACAACCCTAGACAGGGAGCCAGTCCATCATAGGGCCAGTTCAATCTCACAAAATAACCTAAGATGCATATTTTTGAGATGTGGTTGGAAAATGGTGATACGCAGAGCATGACACATCAAAACCCACAAACTCCACAAAGACATACAGTACACCTAGTATAAGACTCAGAGTCGGCGCACTGGGTACAGTACATAAGGCAGCAGCACTAACCACTGCACCACTCAGAATCTGGAACAGTTGCTCAAGGCTATACAGATCGAGCCCTTTGACCTACAGAGGTTGGTCTAGTCTTTCAGTCTAAGGATTTACCTTGTGAATTTTCACCATTCTATTTCTTTGGCAGATAAAGCATGGAAGCCAGTATTGCATGTGATACTTTGATTCAGTCTGGCTTGGGTATTGTTACAGCATAATAGTCCTTCTCTACAGCTGCTTCCACCCCTATCATACTGAAAACTCTCTCCTTATTTCACATTTCCTTAGACTCCACTGCCTCTGCAGTGATAAAGTTGACTTCTGTAATGAAGTAATGAGGATGAGGGGTTTCTTCATCGATAGAGGATACCCTTCTCAATCAAGCCAGGAGCAGACCTTGTAACATACACATGAAATAGAAACCCCAATAATGCAACCCACGTCCTGCTGGTCCTCCCATTCCACCCTAAAGCTTTATCTCTCCCACAAGTCATTAAGTGAAATTTCAAAGTTTTGCAATCCTTCTACCTTTTTCTTAATCCTCCCTTGATCTCCTCCTGTTGACCACCTAAACTACTCAGGAGCATGGAAGGCCCAGGTGCGTGATTAGAATGCTCATCTGCAGCTTATTGTCACAGAGGAGAGCCACATGCCTCACTAGGCACTTTTAGCTGTGACAAAAATGTCACTTCTAATAACCTTGTATCTGGTTCCTCTGGTAAATTCAACATTGGGCCACTTGCCAGTCTAAAAATGTTACCTACTGTATTTCTTGTAGGAAGTGTCCAACCATCTACACAGGTGAAACAGAGATAGCTAGCACAAAGCTAGTTTGAGGGAGGAAGTTTGAGCCATTAAAACCAAAAACCTTATAAAGTCTATTGTAGAACACTTCACAATCTTTGATCATAGCTACATTGAATTTTCTGTCTGTGTTCTTTCACAGGACTTTACAGACACTTTCAAAGATAAACAGAAGATCCTAAGCTTGTTCTCTGCCTGGGATCACATATATCGCCAGGTCTTAACAACCAACTAATTTTTTAAGCTGTCCTTTCAAATTCTCTAAAGGCAGCTTTTTCTCTCCTATACTCTCAACTTTCTTCTTTCATCTTCTCTGGCTTTGTTCCCCCCATACATGTCACCTGCTCTTTCCTTTAAAGTTACGCACCTGATGAAAGCTAGATAGCTGAAACATTCTATTTTTAACCTTCTTTCCTTTTTAATGTGGGAATAACCTTTAACCTTTTTTTTCTTGATTTATACTTGTTACTGTAGACAGTCCTGTTACACACGAGCAAGTGTGAGAGTGTGCTGTGATGAGCTGACATCCCTTCCAGGGATGGTTCATGACTAGCGGATGATGCTGCAGCAGTAGGTGGCTCACCAAACCCCCATAAACCAGCTAGCTAATCTCTTTGACCCTGCCTTGCACCTAAAGATGGCAGGATACATTGAGGCCTTTAATTAAATGGATTACACTGTTATTATTTATTATTGTAACTTTTTATATTATTGCCAAGATCTTGTTTTCTTTACAGTTACTTAAAAATATGTACAGTATATATATACTATATACATATATATATCTACTCTGTATATATAAAATCCTAAGCCTAAAAGTGCAATGATTTTGTGCAATGATTTTATGTGACTTTTTATGTTACATTTCTTGTCACGCTTTAAATCGGGTTTATTTTGAAACCTACATATATATGTTTGGTATCATTCTTTTCAGAATTTATCAAACTTTAATGTGACGTTTTTAGATTTTCAGATTCTTATTCTGTTTTTAAATTATAAACTAAAAAATATCAAGAACTCATGTCCTGTGAGATGAGACTTTGTGCCAAAAGATTTAATCACACCCGGGGCCGGAAATAAAAGACAAAGAGCAGGACAGCTGCTGTACAGGATTTTAAATGTTCAAAATGCCACGCGAGATGCAAATCACACAGCACGGCAGCAAGCCAGCAGCTGATCGAGCAAAAAGGAGGTAAAAAAAACCAACTATTTGTTTCCCATTGTATCACCGTTTAAGAGGGGGTTTCGGAGGAGCGACTGCATCTCCTTGGGGTGCGTTCAGCCCCCCTCTTCATAACGCGAGCGGCAGAGATGCAAAGTGGCTGGCGTATAGCGCATCTTGGGAGGGGTTGGCAAGCAAGGTGAACAGGGGTGGATACACACACACGCACATACACATATTATATATATATATATATATATATATATATATATATATATATATATATATATATATTCACGGCGTTCGAAGTCTGTGTCACAATCTGATTGTATGGGTGGTTACCTACCAGGTAACGCTTGTGGTTGGCCAGCAATCTGCTAACATCCGCCACGGTGCCCTCAGTTTGTGAAGAGCAGATCATAGAATGGTTGAAATAGTTTACTGTCAAATAAATGCAAAGAGTACGCGACACGTGTTTCGCCCTCATTCTGGGCTCATCAGGCGTACACACTCCGCTGCACTCCCTCTCGGGAATCGAACCTCGGACGTCAGCGCCAGAGGCGATGCCCCTAACGTTGCGCCACAACCACACGCCGTGGCGCAACGTTAGGGGCATCGCCTCTGGCGCTGACGTCCGAGATTCGATTCCCGAGAGGGAGTGCAGCGGAGTGTGTACGCCTGATGAGCCCAGAATGAGGGCGAAACACGTGTCGCGTACTCTTTGCATTTATTTGACAGTAAACTATTTCAACCATATATATATATATATATATTACATGAATAGGAACATTTCAAAGTGTAACATACTAGATAACATTTATTTCATATAGGGTCTTTTTGTGCTGAGATAATCACAAGCCGCTTGTTCAAGTACAGGACTTCATTTCGAAATGTTTTATGAGTAGACTTGATCCTCAGCGTCATTGACTCACAGTCCACTGCCTTAACGTGTAGGCCATCCTGTGTGCTGAGCTTTATGAATTGCTCTTATTTTACAGAGAGTATGTCTTTTTGATTCTTCCAAAGCGCTTTAGCATTTCTCTTTATTTAAGTCTACAAATCATAGCACGGTTGGCTTAACAGATCGGGCCGACGACAAGAAGGTGCTAAATCCCAGTGAGCATTACCACTATTGTAAGCGCATCGGAAAATATTACCAAAGAGGCGCAGAGACGTTTGCATATATTTGTGAATGGAAAGCCAATGTGGGAGGAAGAAGGCTTTGCAGCTGCTGAGGGATGCAGTGACCCTTCCCTTAATGTGTTTCTAGTGTTCACCAGAGTTGGACTTTCCTCCTCTCGTACTACACAAACAGTCTAAGTGGTGTATTGGATGGTTTGAAATAACAGGACTGTGATTTTTTTTTCAAGGCAGCCACCTGGCTTTCAGATTATTAAAAGCAGGTGCTGTGTTGTTGGGTGGCGAGGCGCATCTTAAGAATGTCCTGCTCTTATTGTGTCCTTCTATCCTTTTAAACTTCAAAGGGGTCGACTTTAAGCCTAAGGGTGCTTTCTTTTTTATCTCTGGAGTGATACACCTTAGCTGCTGCTTACGCGTACATTGCACTCTCCTGTGGGTTATGCACCCCCCCCCCCCCCTTAATAACATTCAGCAGGCCATTCCTGTTTAAAGTCATGCTTGCTTCTTCCATTATAGAGTCATGTGCAGATGGGGCCTATGATGGCGGCATCAAGTGCAAACTTGGATTTGATGCCAGTCAATCCCAGGCCTCATTCACTCATATGGAGTCAGTTTACTCTCTTCATGTAACCCAATAAATGCATCTGTTGGATGCACTGACAAGGGGAGAAGGGGCAAACTCCACACAGGCAGTAATTGAGCCGGCAGTTGATCCCAGGGATGCAGCATTAAAAATGGGAAACAAATTAAAGATTGCACTTCACGCTTTTATCAGCAGTTTGTTGAAATGTATAAACACCTTTGTGTTCCCTGCTTAAACAGAATGCTCACATAATGTTGTGGGTTACTTTATAAATTTTGATACAAAATATTTAGTTTTCTTTTCTCTTATCAAGACAGCACATGAGAACAGAGTTTACTGAATGCAGAATTTTCGATATCCTGGTAACTTGATCTTTGTTGTATTTAAGACATTTCCCACTCGACTGTATTTGTGACAGTTTAAATTCTAATGCTTTTTAATTTCAGTTTCAGCAAAAACAGATTTCATTTGCAAGTGTTTCTCAGGTTGAATCCGTGCCACCCACACTGCTTAGCTACATTTAGGCTGCTGATAACTAAAAAATGGAAAACATAGAAACAGTGTGGAATTGGCGACAAAGAGACTTGTGGAATGGGCATCAGCAGGGATAAACTGTTTGCACACTGGCGAGTGTGGTCACCAGTGTGTGAAGTTTGCATGTTCCTCCTGCATCATTATGGGTGTTCTTTGAAACTGATACATCTAAACACACCCGGCGAGAGTGAGTAGGAGTGTGGGTATGTGAGTGAGTATCCCATGTTGCAACATTTTTTATCTTAAACCCAATGGAATGACTCCAGCCATGCGCCAGTACTAAACACTTCATGAAAATGGATCAAAACTGGTCAGAAAAGTCAGTCACCAATTCATGGAATTGGCTGTAGCGTTAATGTGGCACGCCTCTAGAATACTAAGTCTAAATTCTGGCCTTGTCACTACTTTTGTTGCATGTTTTCCTTGTGGATGGGTTGTTGTGTTTTTTCCAAAACTGCAAATGCAGATGTATGCTAGGCACACTGACAAACTTCAGTTGATAATCTATTTTGACCTGTGATGGGCTCGATGGGCCCTGAAACTTAATGAAGCGGGTTTGAAAATGAATGGATGGGTCACTGGCACTTGATCGTCTGGTTTGACTCTCACAGCATCTCACAGATAAGGGGCACCACATTTAATTAATACATTTATGTAATGTCATGCCAATGTGTACAACGTCTCATTTTTGCCCCAGATGTGGGCTCTGTGGATTGAAGATGCTGAATAAAGTAAATAAGAAGAACTTAGAAAAGACCCAACTCAGAATGTAGATGGTTGTTTAGTAAGCAACACAATTGCATCCAAAACTGGCAGAAAGAGGGCATCACAACCACAACTGTTAAACACATAAGTCCATTGTACAACCTGTTGAATGCCCAACTGGGAGAAGCCATCTGCACTGATGTCCTCTGGTCATCATCCTGAAACTATTAATAATGCAAACAGTGCTCTGACTTTTTCTCATCACATAAAATACAAATATATAAGCCCAGAGAACTGACAGTATAGTAATGTGGCCCAGGTATGAGGCCACATCTGAAACACTTTGTGTATTTTGGGTCTTGGTACCAAAGCAGCAATGCCACAAGCAGACCACCTCTAAGAACTCAAGGGCAGGGCTTAGACCACCTTACACAAACGGAGATAAAGAAAGGATACGAGTGAATGGAGTGCTGCCCCTGTGATTAGTGCCACTGCTGCCTCACAACTCAAGGACGCCCAGCCCAGTCACCATCTGTGTGTAGCACGTGCATTCTCCCTGAGGTTCGGTGGGTTCCTCTCTGGCCGCTCTTCTCTGGGCTTTCTTCCCAAAGATATGCACATTAGGTTAGCTGGAGGCTCTGAATTGGCCTGCTGTGAATGCAGCCTGTCCTGTGTTGCTCCCTTGTACCCCAGGCCAAGCAACCTTGACCATGAGTTAGCAGGCTAATGAATGAAGAATGAAGGAGATATGATACAAGTGTTAGAAGAAACAAAGGCAAAAAATATAAAGCACCAGTGAGACTGAATGCTTTCTGTGACAAACTGGTGCAAAGAGCCATTCCATTTCAACCAAGGATCTACGAAAACAAGACCCTCAAGGCGGTGCTGCGGCTGAAGACATTTTGTCCATACAGCAGATCAGTCACCATGACAGCAGCCTGCAGCCTACCAAGGTTCCTCCTGGTTATATTCTGTGCTTTAAGAGTAATTCCGACGACTCGCCCCTTAGGAGCAGGTGTGCATTGTTTGAAGGGGGGAGGTTTGCAATCCGACACTCCCAGAAGGAGCAGTGTAACACTCAGCATGTCGGCGAGCTTTGTCTCAATTAGCGACTGCTGGGTTCTGCTCCTCTTTGTTTCCCACCTTTTGTAATTCCATGGTTTTCCTTCGTTTTTGTATGCCCAAGTGTGAGTGAATATGCCCTGCGATGGACTGGTGCCCCCAGTGCAGCCAGGAGCAGCTTACCCTCTGGCGACCCTGAAATGGATTTAGCTGGTTTGCCGATGGACTTTTAAAACTTCCTTACAAAATGCCTAAATGGGGTAAATAATATAAAAAGAAGTAAAGTGTCACCATCTTGTGCAGCTTACCCCGCCCTCCTTTGCCAATATTAACGCACTCAAAGATTGTGTGTTTCTTTTCTCCTCCATTTGAACAGTTCAGTCTGTCTGGGTGGTGGTCTTCTTCACTGTTACACTGGCACCATACTGTGCTGTAATTTCAGGCATTTTGCATAGACATGGAGTTCCCTGCCTTCCAACAGCAATAAAGTAGCTGGGACTGGGAGACACCACAGAACTGGGTTAAAATGGTAGCACCTTTTACCAGCTGCCTTCATAAAGCAGGTGGCTTCTAAGAGAAATTATGCTGGACTATATAGACAGGGAGAGCGGGAAATGGAGGAGATGTTTATCAGGTACAGGTGGGACAGTGGGGTGTCATTCATTGACACAGATGGTGTGTAGAGAGGGAGCCTTACAGCCAGAAGTGCTCAGCCAGCTGGCTTTTTGCTTTTAGCTTTGAGGACGTTCACGATGGGCCTTACTGTAGGTTGGGGATTTTGTGTGTTCCCTCCACTTGCCCACTCACCCCAGGCTCAGGAGCACACGATACAAACATGTCCACTGATTACTGCACCCTCACAATCCCATTCAGGGCCACGGGGGCTGCAGTCTATTTTGGCAGCAACCAACCCTGGAAAGGTCAATGGTCCACCACATGGACACTCATACTGGGTAACTTAGAGTCACCAAAAAAACCTAACCTACATATCTAAAGGGGAAACCCAGAGCATTCAAAGAAAAAACAATGGGGAGAGCATGCAAGATTCCTGCAGCTAGGGTCTGAACTCAGGACTCTGGAGCTATAAGACAGTACCGCTAGCTGCTGCACCGCCACGCTGCCCACATGTATGCATAAATATATTTTCACATCTGTTCAGTCCAATTGTGGGTCATGAGGGGGGAAAGTCCAATCTACATGCATGGGGCCCAAGGTGTTGCTCCACTCCAGGAACAAAAAAAAAAAAAAGCTTTTACCACCAAATTCTTTCTGGGTTATTTTTGCACTGTACTTGTGTTTGCCCACCTTCAGCAGGTCTGCCTTGTTCTTATTTCGCTCAGCTAAGCGCAAGTAAGCTGCCTGACTCAGCCCTACTAAAACATCTGCATTCATGCTGGTAAGGTCAGAGCATCAACTTCCCAGATACTAAAAATTGCTTGTAAAAACACCTGAGGGAGGCTGTGGAGCCGAGTTCTGTGGTTTGAAGGGTGGAGACGAGGGTCTCAGATTTCAGCAGTTAGCTCTCTGACCTCCGGGGCATCTTGGCTTCTAGTGTCTTGGACCCCACCCAGGTGCAAACCTCCTGTGAAAAACAGAAAAACAAGAGGCATGGAAATGTGGTGCACTTGTTTTGAGTAAACAGTTGTCAGAATGTGTGCTTTTGTTACAGACACCTCGTTCTTTTGATGTAAGTAACGCATTGCCTTTTTGTAACGTTATTGATTATTTAACCCACATAACAGGTCTCCGGAGACGCTTGAAAGTGCAGGCATTTAATTGTTTTTTAAAGAGCCCTACTCAAAACATGCTGATGCAGCAGCCCCATGAATGAAAAAGTGGACTTCCAGGTAGTTCGTATGGCGACTGGAGTTACAACCGGACTGAGGCAAGCGGAGAATGAACTGCAGCTCATTTTACTTTTTTGACACATAGTGGGCTAACCATGAAACACTGGACATCACTGCATCACAGTGTACATCCACTCACAACCCCACACAGACTAATACTGGAACAGCTTAACTGAGATGCATGGGATGTTTGCATAAAGCTGGACTACATGATAGATGGGGTGAGGGAATAGACAAACATCACACCGCCAGTCCCTGGGCCAGAATTCAAACTCTGTTGACTGTGAGGAAACAATGCTAAGTGCTGTGCCACCCTTGATTCTGGACAGATGGAGTCCTGGCAGGCTAAATGACTTGCTCAGGGACTTAAAATGACCATCAGCCAGTATATCACAGTACATGACCCAAACGCTCTGTAGACATGTTACCACACATAGCAGTAGAGTAGAGCGCCCCCCGCTGGTAACTCAGGTAGGCTAATTGACGGCATCTCTCTGTACCCTGTCCTTCTGTCATAGTGCACTGCACCCTTGCCATAAGTTTCCAGCTGTCTGTTTCTCTATTTTAATACTTCTAAATCTTATGATGATTTTAGGCCATGCCACATGTTGCAGGTCAAACTATAAGAAAGTGCTTTAAAAAAACGAAATGCATGGAATAACACCAAGAACATACAGTAGAGGACAGATAAAAATGGAGAAGGCTTGACAATACTCAAAGAAGGAACTGTGATGCAAGATTCTTTCAATGGTGAGATGAACCAAATATGTAACTATAATCATAATTATGTTGCTGCATTTTTGCAGTTGTCCTCAGCAATATGCAGTAATGTACATCAGTGTTAAAACCATAAAGACGAAATCTAATCGCCAGCCAGCCAGCAACATGGGAAGAGGCCAAAGCCACTCACTGTGCATTGAAAATGGAGTGCTGGTTTGAAAGAGATGATAAATGAGTTCAAAGACAAAAGGCCATTATATAGCACCCACCTAAACTGAAATGTGGTACAAGCAAGCAAAGCTGCAAGGACTCTTTCAGTCCTCATGCCCTATCTGGCACTTGGAGTGATGGGCAAGGGAGTGCCACTTTGATCTGCCTTTCTCCATTACCCCACGCCATGTCTTTTTAGGCCTACCATGGTTTCTTTTCACTTTTCTTGTCCATCTTAAGAGTTTTCCTGCATAGTGAGTTGGAGGAGTTTTTGCAAACATGTCCAAGCCATCTCCATCTCTGGGTCTGCACAGTTTCTTTGACAGTTTCAGACCCCTGTTGTGCACAGAGGTTTGTCGTTTGAGATTGTGTTTGGTCAGAAGATCTTCATGAGTCTCTGCACACATCTGGTTTGGACTTTCTCAAGTTTTCATTTGCAGTAGGCTGGGCACGTCTAGCACTCCGACCCACACAAAATATGATAAATCACTCGTGTTTAATTCTACAGCTCAGTCTGCTCCAAAGAATCACTTTATGTGTCCTACATGGAGCAGTTCAGTGAGTATTCTGGAGCATTTCCACCATAGATGTTGGCTCGACAAACGAGAAGAGCTTCTTCTTGGCAGGGAATTCGTGAGGAGTTCATTTCACATTCTTTTGTCGAAAACTTAACTTCAGCCTCATTTCTAAATCAAAATTATACCCATCTGCTTTTTGTGCTCAAATGCAGTTTTTATAATAATATCAATGATTAATTGTTTATGTCCATTGCTGTTTTGAATTTCACTATTTTTCAGTAATGCCTTGGTCATGAGCACGTTAGTATTTCAATTCTTACATTTTCAAGATGTTCTAATGTGTTATTCATTTTTATTTTTTGATGTTTATCTTTCTGTCACAGGCATTGCCATTTTGTGGTGTAGAATGCATCACATTGCTGAGCAGCTTGTTGCAGGCAGGAGCAGCTCACATTGTCACACAATAGTCGGCATGTACAGTAAACTTTGGCTAGAGAATAAGAAAGTAACACGTAAACAGTATCAAAAAGGAAGACTTGTAAGAAAAGAAAAGTTGGTTTCACTTTTGTTTTATTTTCTTTTGAGATTTTGATGCTGGGTCAGCCCTAATAACACAAAGAATTCCGCGTACTGACTCTGCTGACGTCCCTGACTGTTCTCCTGCCAACTCTCTGCTACTCCCAAACTACACCTGCTCCATGGGAATCCCTCTTCTACCACCCATGTTTCCAAAGAGGTACGTGTAGGTTTCTTAATAATGACAATGTGACCAATGATGCTCATTTCTCAACACTAGTAAAAGTCGTCCACACTCATTTAATAAGGAATGAACAATAGAAGATAAGAGGCCGTACTAAGAGGAGACTGGCACCAGTGGTTTCGTTTATAAAACTTTGCATGGATTCAAGCATGAAAGTATGTGTATGCCAAAAAAAATGGATTTATAAAACGTGGCGTATGTACATTTGTATGAAAGTTACCCCAAATCACAATAATTTTTTTAATATGCATACGTGAACGTGCCTCAAATCTCGGACTATGCTAATCAGCTTCATACATATACTGTATATGAAGTCAGGATGTTGCAGGCCTTCATTAGCTGGTAGAGCAGCCTCCCACCTGACACATCCAGCCATCACATACAGCATTATCAGCAAGTCGGCTGCCAATGCTACTTGTCCTCCAAATAAATGAATAATGAGATGACCCAGGCCACCAAGCCACGATGTTTGTCAGTCTCATCTTGGCGTCACAGATGATTTATGTGCTAATGGACTGTCACTATTTACAGTTACTTACAGCTGCGTGCTCTCATTAGCTATGATTACATTAACAAAACCAGACAGTGCTGCAAACTGACCTTTTATGTTGGGCCCTGCACCCACAACATATGGAAACTGAATTTCCAGCACAATGGGTATGATGGAGTTGAGGCTAGGCTGAAACATTCCTGACCTGTCAGCCAGTTCCTTCAGTTAGGTGCCTGTTGCCAGAAGACCAACCATTGTTAAAATGTGGAGATGATCGGGTGTAGCTTGATGCTGGCAAGTCAGTTTTTCTAAGATTGGGCTCAACTCGGCACATAGTTGTAAAAGAAAGGCTCTTAAAAGTCTAAGTTGGCTCATAAGCCAGTCTACTAAATCCTGCCAGTCCCTAAAAGCTTGTTCCCTTCATACATGGCCAGTCTGCATTGTCTTCAAGCAGTACCAAACAAACCATATTCTGTCAAACCATTAGGCCGTGAGATTTAGAGCATCCTGTATGCACCTGTGAATCACATAGGTGCTTTTGCTGCGCTTTGGTTTCTAATCCTGAGAAGTGACAACAGGTAGCTGAGATTAAAAAAGTCATTCAGTGCAAATATGCAGTCTTGAACCTCTTAAAATCAACTAAAATAGAGTGTGTACGTCATATCACTTTTGAGGTGTACCATGTTTGTAACATCAATGCACATTATAATAATGGCTTGGTGATATGAATTATTATACACTAGGGGGCTTCGCCCCCTGCTCGCTTCACTTGCCAACCCCTCTGCCTGCACTACGCACATGCAATTTCGCATCTCTGCCGCTCGCAAAAAACAAAACATTCCATTCTCGCGGATAGGTCACTTCATTGGGAGGAAACACTACTTTTCCCTGATGGCAACACGAATTACACGATCTACAAGTCTCCGACTTAAAGTCTAAATCCGAACAATATATTCAATCTCTTTTTGCTGTTCCGTTATTTCACTGAGTAATAATTTCCGTTTGTTTGCACTAATGTGATCTTTACTATCGTTTTTTTGAGACTTTCGAGTTTTTGTACTTCTATTATCCTTAACCTGCTCTGCATGTGTATCACGCCAAATTTTTGAATTCTTTACGACGTTCTACTTTGTCATCTACTCTTTGTCTTTTATTTCCAGCCCCGGGTGTAGTTAAATCTCTTGGCACAAAGTCTCGTCTCGTGGGATGTGAAAGTGTCTCTCATGAGACGAGATCACATCTCATCCCAGGATAAGAAGTCTCGTCTCCCAAGACTTTTTAATTATAATAGAGAGATGAGTTTTCACTTACCTGGTTTTACTTAGTTTCCCCACTTTGCCCTCACTTGCCAGTTTCTCAGAAATGTTGCATATGGATGGGTCAGAGTTGCTGTAAATATACACACGTTTTCTTTTATAAATCCTGACTTATATGTAGAGAACTGCATATGCAACTTTTATAAATCTGACCTTGGAACTCCCAGTTCCATTATAAATGAAACCCAAAGTTATTCTAACATTTACTGCATATGAGGGTTGTCTGGGTTCCGCGCGGAATCACTCGAAATAAGTAGCCAAGGATTTTTTTTTCTATTTTTCTCATGTACTTCAATCCTTTTTAAACTTTTTCCAAGTATTCACTGCCAACATCAATGCACTTTTGGGCTCTTCTGACCCACGCCGCAAAACACTCGCGAAAGGCTGTCTTTGGGAGGTTGTCCAGCTGTTCTTTGACAGCTGCAATCAGTTCCTCTCGAGTTTCGAAGTTGTGGCCTCGCAGGGGTTCTGTCACCTTCGGGAAGAGCCAAAAGTCACATGGTGCAAGATCAGGCGAGTAAGGTGGCGGGTTCAAAACGTTGACACCACTGTCTTCAATGAAATGCTTCGTCGCATTAGCCGTGTGGGCTGGCGCATTGTCATGATGCAAAAAGTGCCTTCGCAAGTTCTTGGACCGGCCTCTAGCCATCGCAGAAAAAACGTCAGGCAGGCACTGAGTGGTGTACCACTCAGAGGTCACAGTTTTCCTCTCCATCAGCAGAATTGACGCGACAATGCCATCGATGTTGAAAAAGATGGCAAACATGGTGCGTTCCACCGAGCGGATTAAACCATCAGAAAAGTCGTAAAAAATCATCACTCGAAAGTCACGCACGCACGGAGTCGACAGCCTCGCCGCTAGCGCCGGCTGCGCACTCTCAGTTCGTTTGCTTCTCGTGTTCATTCTGAAGGAAGAGAGGGAGCAAAACATCTAAACAAAAACATGCAACCACTTGAATAATCCCTCTACACAGCAGAACAAGTTTTGACAGGCTGACACTTGACAAATGATAAAATTCCGCGCGGAACGCAGACAACCCTTGTATTAGTGTTTGTGGAAGTGACTGATGCCTTGGTATCTGTTGTGGCAGGGACAGACTATATCAACCCACCACTCTAATCAGCATGTGGATTATCAAAGTGCATTGTAAACTGTATACAGTGAGAGGCTGTTGGGGTAGAGTTGGCACTAGCATGTTACAGGATTGGGGCTCTACCGCCCAGCAAGGAACATAAGGAGGGAAGCAGATATGGCCAGGGTATAAGAATGACACTAGTTATACTCAGGATCTCCAAATTTTATTAGCACCTTCTGCACAATAGTGGGGGGGGTTCTGATTGCTTGAATGAACATCAATTTTGTACCCCAGACTTACAAAGGACAGCAGAGAATATCAGGTGTGAACTCCTAGGGTGCTGCTGTCTAAGGGTAATGAAAGGTGGCCCATAAATTGTCCTGAGCACCAGTCACTTCAAATAGTGGACCAGGCACAATGGAAACTGCAACTGACTTTTTTAATCCTTTATTCGCCATATACAATTTATTGTATTCGGAATTTGTCATTTATTTTCATGTGGTGGGAAGTGCTGTAGCTCATTGATTACTGCTGCATACATTCCAGGCATCTGGGTTTAAATCCCAGTGGATTTTCCTCCAGGGTCTCTAGTTTTCCTCCTACGTCCCAAAAATCTGCAGGTTAGGCTACCTGGCATCTTTAAATTGGCCCCGTAGGAGTGAGTGTGAGTGTGAGTGTAACTGAGTGCTCGGAAGGACACCTGCTGCTTGGGGTAGGCTTAGTCCCAAGTGACCATAAACTGGATTATGAAGCATCAAAAATGAATAAATGAATGCCTAGATGGCTGGTGGACAGCAACAGTGTGAGAATACTTCTCCTCTGGGATGAAACTCATCTTTTACTGTTAGTTTTACCCTCGCCATCAAGACGGAAAAACACGGTTCTTTGCCAACAGAAAAAATGCCAGCACTCCAAACTTGTTACTGTATGGACACATGCAGAGCTGATTGCCCTTGTCAGACCACCATTAGACATTATCTTGTACTCTTGGAGTGTAAGAGTGACTTACTTAACCAACCGAGCCATTAGAATTTGCTACATTCAAATTACTTGCCGGATTTTAAACAAGGAATCGGTTCTTCACATGCACACCTTCTAATAAGCCATAACCTATCCAACTTTGGCCTGGTCAACACAGTAGTGAAGACTGGTTACAACAAAACTATGGAATCAACTGTCCATTAACTTAATAGGATAGGATGGACATAGGCCGTGAAAAATCATGTCAACACATGACGTCAAATGTGAAAGTCATGATTCCTCTACTCAATCATATGTACTTCACTAGAGACACAAGTCTTGCTGACAGGAGTAACCTCCAGGTAAATGAGAGATGACTACCCTTATATACCGCTGTCACACATGGGTGCCTGAGGATCATCTTCTAAGCTCAGACAAAGTATTCAATACCCGACCAGGGCAAGAGGCAAAGCCACAATGCTGTCTCCTTTCTCCTCCATAGCTCTGAGAAGCTACCTAATAATAATAATAATTCATTACATTTATATAGCGCTTTTTTCAGTACTCAAAGCGCTATCCACACAGGGAGGAACTGGGAAGCGAACCCACAATCTTCAACAGTCTCCTTACTGCAAAGCACCAGCACTACCACTGCGCCACCTGTGAGGACCTAGTGAGGGCACCTAAGTCATGCCCCAGATCAACTAAACCATGTCTCTTCTAGTTGGGACAACATAAATTTGAGGGCTCCCAGAAGATGGTTTCTCAGTTTGAGGAATGCAGTGACATGTGACAGCGTTCCCTGACCCAGACCTGCTCAAGAGAACCAAAAGCTTTGAAAAGCCACAGAGGCTAGAAAGGCAGCTGATGTACCCGATTTCTGTTGCTCAACCATGCACTCATTTTTGTTCTGTTTTTTGGACTTTGGCAGTAAACATGGTGTCCCAGTTGGCACCCCAACTTTTCTTTGGTTGTCCTTTCTCTCATTTGTACCTCACACCATATAAGGGACAAGGTACCCGTTTAGTTGCATCATTCAAAAGATGTGCCATTGCAAATCAGATTCAGTGTGACAGTGCACTGAGAAAGGTGAGGTTGTTAAATGGACGGACAGATAAACGTATAAAGGGTTAACTAGGAATCTATTTGGAAAAATAACGTACAATTCATTCTCAATTACATGGGGTGGATCAACTGTATAGTGAAAAATACACTTACTTATTATTAGGCTGCCTCCTTTATCCAAAGCGACTTATAACATTTAAGAGATACAATTGGTTACAATTTTTGTTTCCTCCAAATGGAGCACAGGCAGGTGAAGTGACGTCACTCAGGGTCACACAGTGTCAGTAGCAGCATATGAACCCCCAACATCTGGATCTGAAGTCCACTCCATCACACTGCCTGTCTGCCTGAAACGTTGACATTCCTGCCCTCAATAACCCCTGGACACCACTTCACAGAGTGGATGGTTCGTAATATGCCGAGAAGGCAGTGAAACTTTACTGACTACAAGAAGTAAAAGCCGAAGCAAGTCTTCGTCAGGCAAATCTGCAAGCAAAATCACTGTTGAATCTGTGGCATAGTGGAAATGGAGCGGCATGGGACACTCCAAGCATGTCACAGCATATGGTAAGGACAAAAGTGCCTCCTATCAGGTTTTGATTGTCTTGTGTTTCACCTGAGATGTTTAGGTTGTCTGTGCCTCTCCGTCTCATTACTCCGGGTGACTGAGCGTTGACTGCAGGCTTTGTTTGTTTCTAACAATATTAATACAAGCAATGAGAGCAAAATGCAGGCTCCCATCTTGTACCTGAAGTTGTGAGAACAAGATGCATACATGGCCTTTAGATTTTTATCAGTTTTAAAGGTACATGAATAGATTACAGAAATAATCAATGTTTATTCAATAACTACATGAGGTCTCAGATCAGCACAACCTCTTTCTGATAAATCCCACTGATTTGTACCTAATTTTTAAACCTTTTGATTTTTTTCCTCAAATCCCTTATTAGTGTAGCTACACTGTGAATCATCTGTTTTTGTAGAGGATACAAATGTCCATCCTAGAAGTCAACAATGGGCAGTTTTCTGGGTGGCACGATGATATAGTGGTGAATGTGTCCCGGGATGGAGTGTTGTGGGCTATAGCCCCCTGCTGGAGTAGGGTTAATAGTGGATAGATGGATGTGACTGGTTTTACATCTGTATGTCCCATCAGCCAACTATAAGGATCAAAGAAAGATAAAGAAATAGGAAGGCCATTTGGCCCATGTGGCTTTATCAGATTCCCTCGTGGCCTGTGAATTGTGAAATTCTTCTGCCGTTTTGTGGTAGAGAAGAAAAAAACAAAAAAGAAGAAAACAAAAGATCGATGGGGGGGTCCATGATTTCCAGATCATCACTAGTCAGGGCTGAGTCTCCTCAAAAAATCTTTTCTTGATAACACTCAGCAGCTCTGATTGTATCACACGTTGTGGTGGTGCATTCTGCCGCGTTTAGGGAGGTCTGCCTGCACAGTTTTTGGCGCTGCTTTATCCGTATCCTCACTGTCGTCCTGCCATGCTTAGCAGGTTTTTGTTTGCTACCATCAGATGGCTTTTAGGCACTTCATTTGTTCTTCAGGCCCCCCACATTCAGCCCCCTAAGGAGTAAGGCAATGCACACCACAAAGCGTGCGCAGAGGAGCCCTTTTCACATGCTGTTATGTATATTTGAGATTGTGGTTATGTTTATTTAAAGATTGAAATTGATGACCATTGAATGATTACTTATAACAATAAAAAAAAACAATCAAATTGAATGATAAGCTGAACTGAAACTAGAAAGGTATGGTAGCTTCCTGTTTCCCCGTAGGATTAAAGCAGTTTATCTAATCGAGTTGTGGAAATTAGGAATAAAAGCATCTTAATTTCTGACCTGACAACAGTCCGTGAGGAGATCCTACTGTCTCTTTTTTGCCCATTTGGACTTTCTCCCAAGACGTTCAGGGCTGGCTGACTCCCTTCTTTAAACGTGAATCTCCCAGCGTGGATGTGTCCGGCTACGGACTGGCTTTCAGCTCCTGCCTTGTTCTTTTTGATGCCTGGATAGGCTCCAGCAATCTTTTTACCCTATAAAGAAAAAATGACAGGAGATGCAGGGATGGCATTTCAAAGGGTAATGTCTTTTTAAACACATTGTTTATTTAGAGCTTCTTACCTCTCCTGTTCTCCCCAAAATGAGTGCATTGATTTAAATACAGGAATGGTGACAATGACATTATTACAAATTCAATTGACTTTTTACTCAAGACACCAAAGAATAAACTGACTATCAGTCAACAAAACCATATCAGCCTGCCAGATGTGCATCAATTCAATATGACAATGCGTCTTCAAGTGGCTCGGCTCTCTTTTCTTTTGCCTGCAATGCCAGGTGATCCAGTCAATTAGAACTAATTGATGTACACTGTTGCAGTTTGCTTATGACGTTTCGGGTTCCCATCGCCATGCTCCCGTCTCCTTGGAGACCATTGCTCTCGAGGTCCGCTTGATTGGCGCAGCCGTGGATAACGAGGCACCTGCCTGACACTTTTTTTTTTTTTTAAACTTGGGAGGGCTGCCAGCTCTGCTGAGCTTCCAACTCTAACAAGAAGTGAAGTGTAGCAGGGTGGGCTTGTGTATTACAGCATGCAGACGGAGCGAGCGAGCGAGCTGGCACAAGCTCCATGACTGCCAGGTCAGCCTTCTAGCAGTGTGGAAATATCAGCTGACTAAAACAACAACAACAAAAGAAAGAAAGAAAGAAAGTAAAATCGAGTCGTTCCTAGACTTCATTTGTACTCGGCACTCCACCTTGACACTTTCAGCTGTAGTCAAATTAGCTCCTGTCTTTATTTTAACAGTCAATACCTCCCTTGAGGCTATACAGACGTGACTACAAAAAAAATACTTTTTCACAAGGAGAGCAGATTAAAACCAGCTAATTTTACATAAACATTTCATCTTATACCTTTTAAAAATATGAAAACATCACTGCTAAGCAGTGCTCTGAACTGCAACTGGAGAAGCTTAGCGCACATGTTTGCTTATCCTACTGCCTTTGTATGGCTTCACAATAAAGCTCAGGGTGTTTTTACACGTAAAGGATCTGTGATTCCTCACCTCAGTTTTAAAAAAATATCAGCACATGTTGGGAAATAAAAATCCATTTCAAAAAGCAATTTGGATTTGAACAATAAGTGTTTCCCAAAACATTCAATCTTCAATCAAACCTTTGAGTGATATTTTCTGATGCCTCTACTTTGGGATTCTTTTTTTAACTATTAAATCCAGGCTCTTAGTTCATTTCTCCATTACATTACATGAATGCATCAATATCGTCACTCTTAATTTTACGATATCTGCTTATACACAATCCTTGCCTACAGAATAAATATCCATACAGTTCAGATCTGTTTGTTTTTCTGCACAGCGTATTGCTTTTCATTTTGCACTTCTGTATGTATAGATCAACGATTTTTAAGGTAACCTTCTCAAACCCACTTCAATCAACTGCGGTTTATGAGGTGCCAGAACGCTGGCAGCGTCAGGTGCAAAGCAAGAACCAACTCTTGTGTCCAAGGATTACCTTCCAGTCTCATGTAAGGTATGTAACGCCGAACCCGGAATGATAGAGGATGCTGTTGCTAACTGTGTCATCTCCCTTTCCCTCCCAGTGATTGCAACTGACTCCCCCCACTGCTGGTCTGACCCCAATAAAGCCTATGCACCCTGGAAGAAGGCATCTTCTTCCAAAAAAAGGCTACTTTTTTGTATGAAAATGTGCTATATAAATAAATGCTGTTGTTATTGTTGTTGTTTCTACTCATGGACTGAGCGCACGGCAGGATGGAGCTGCCACACAATCTGACCAGTTCAAGCTCCATTTAATACAGGACAACTGGGTTATTTTTGTGTTTTATTTCCCCACGCCAACATGAGCTTATTTTGCTTTAGTGAGTTAAATGATTAAACAGGACAACCCAGTTGACATCCCAGCATTTCTTTTGGGTGATTCCCTCACGACAGGTGCCAATATGCATGTAGGGTCCACTCACACATACACAGAGCCCATTAGAAGCAGCATTTAACCTAACAGGTACATCCTTGATATGAAGGAGGAAAACCTGAGTAGCACACAAACACAGGGAGAATATGTAGACTCTACATATCTTGTGTCCGGACACAGGATTCAAATTAGGATGATAAAACTGTAAGGCAGCTGTACAGAGCACCCTAGCACTTGGTCAGCTTTCAATGGTTTGAGACTTATTAGTACCACTTGTTAATACAATATCTGTCCATGCATCATTGTGCTGCATGTTACCGTAACCTTACATTTAGTAAATGCCAGATTCATTTCTTTGTCTATAAAAAGTGAAATTCCAGCATAGGTAAGGAGCTGCTGTGTACCGTATTCTTGACACAATTTGGTCACTTCATGATACTGACACTTCATGATAGCAGTTTTACTTGCTCATTCATCCATCCATCCATCCATTTTCCAACCTGCTGAATCCGAACACAGGGTCACGGGGGTCTGCTGGAGCCAATCCCAGCCAACACAGGGCACAAGGCAGGAACCAATCCCGGGCAGGGTGCCAACCCACCGCAGTGTTCATTCATTTATCTGTCTTTTAGGACCACATTCTCTCGTTTAGAATCATGCCACCACAAGTCGTACAGCTGGGGCTTATTGTAATAATTTAAAGTTATAATAGAAAAATAGATGTACCCATCCATCCATCAATCCATTTTCTGTTGCATGTCTGATGCAGGTCACAAGAGCAGCAGGATAAGCAAAGATGCCCAGTTGTCCCTTTTCTCCGCCACCTCCTCCGACTCTTCTGAGTGAATACTGAGGTGTTCCCAGGCTAACTGGGAGATATAATCTCTCCCACCTGTCCTGGGACTGCCCCAAGGTCTTCTCCCGGTTGGACATGCCTGAAATGTGTCCCCAGGGGGGTGTCCAGGAGGCATCCTAATCAGATGCCTGGAGCACCTCAACTGGCTTCTTTTGATGCGGAGGAGCAGTGGCTCTACTTTGACCTCCTCCTGAATGTCTGCGCTCCTCACCCAATCTCAAAAGCAAGTCCAGACACCCTGCAAAGGAAGCTCATTTCCACCACTTATAAAAGTTCTTTCAGCCACTCCTCAAAACGCATACCCAAAGTTGAGGTTAGGAACATAGATTGGCTGGTAAATCAAGAGCTCAGCCTTTCAGATCAGCTCTCTCTTCACCACTACTAACTGGTACAAAGTTAATATAACTGTGGATGCCAAACTAAATCGTCTGTTGATCTCTCACTCCCTTCTTCCCTCAGTCATGAACAAGACCCCAAGATACTTCAACTTCTCTGCCTGCTCCTTCAAGACGGTACACCACTCTTTTCAGGCTGAGAACCATGATCTCAGATTTCCACCACGACTGCTTCATATTCAGACACAAACTGGCTCAGTATGCATCTTAGGTCACCACCCAATTAAACCAACAGGACTACATCATTTGCAAAAAGCGGAGATGTGATCCTGAGGTCACCGAACTGGACACACTCCACACCTTCGCTGCACCTAGAAATTCTATCCATAAAAATTACAAGCAGAATTGATGAAAAAAAAGACAGCACTGGTGGAGTCCCTCACCCACTGGGAACAAGTCTGACTTACTGCCAGCAATGTAAACCAAACTCTTCTCCTGTTGTACACAGACCGAATACCCCATACTCATGAAGGACCCCCCACAGGACACACCAAGAGAGATGGTCATATACCTTTTGCAAGTCCACAAAACACATGTAGACTGGTTGGACGTACTCTCATTAACCCACAGGAATTTCCCTGAGGGTAAAGAGTTGGTCCAGTGTTTCACAAAATTCACATTGTTCCTCATGAATTCAAGGTTTGACCAGCATATGGACCTTCTCTTCTTCAAACTGAATAGGGTGATCCCCTAAAGTTGGAGCACATCCTTCAGTCCCCATTCTTAAAAAACGGAAACACCACTCCAGTCTGATAATTCTGAGACACTGTCCCCAACCTCCGCACAATTTACAAAAGGGGCTTGTCAGCCAAGACAGCCCAACAGCATCAAGAGCCTTCAGGAACTCCAGGTAAGCCTTCTCATTGACCTCGGCTTCAAAGATGATAATAATAGGATTTCATTTGTCAGATCTATCTATAATATACACACCTTAAGACACATCTTGTAGTGACTTTGAATAAACAAGTCTCCCATTAACAAAAGTAATCGTGAAATGTTAAATTATATAACTGAAACTTTTTCAAGAGCACCCCCTCCAGGTCTGCATGTTTGCACAGTGGGGATGATCACCACTACCCCTTGAAATCAATTCAGCAAGTTATTTAATTATAAGGCAGTGAGGTTTTCAATTTTTTAATGAGGCGCCTTCCCAAAATCAATTTTTCAAAGATGTTTTTGAGTTTAGTTATTCCCGGGCATTTAATCAGGCTCCTGGATGTGATTTTGATCGTTTGCTCTGCTATTGTGTCTGTCAGTGCTTTTTTGGGGTCAGTTTCTGGCCTGACTTATTATAGTAAGTGTTTCACTTGGATTACCTCTGTTGTTTTTATTTATTGAATGTCTTTGTCCTTGATGATATTTAAATTCTTAAGTGTACTGTTCCACGATACTGAAAGACCCTGGCTCACCCTCTTTACCAATCGACCAAGCCAACTGCTACATTTTGATATCTTTTCCATCTGTGGGGAAGAGAACGTAGCATGTATGTTAAGAATGTGCTTACAGAGGACAGAAGAAAAAGTAACCAGATTTCCAGGAAACATTGTTCAGTAGTAGGAAACCACCAAAGTTGATCCAGGATGAAGAAATTAGAGAAGCGGTAGAAGAAAAACACATTGAAGGAGAGTAACGCATAGAGAGGAAGCAGCAAGTGGCACAGCCCACCCCCAATTCCCCAAATAATTCTGCGTCTCCTCACTGCTGTTGATGGGATTCTCCATGAAACCATTAAAAGCACTGCAAAGGTTCACCTTTGTGTGTGTCAAGAAATCAAGCCTTCCTGGCCTTATAATAAAAATTGGGCAAAAACCAATTCAGGATGGAAATGGAGTAGTTACACTCAAGGCCTAAAAAATGAAAGTTAATGTACTGTATGAACTTCTGTCAGTTTAATTAGATCATTTGAAAACTGAGTAAGAAAGCTGTGCTGAAAAAATTGAGAAAAACCTCATACAGTTTTAAGCTCCATTTCGGTGTGCTGTTGTTTAAATGACCCTCTGAAGTGAGATGTGTCACGTTTGGGGCGCTGTACTCTGAAATATTTATTGGTAATTATACAAAAATAGGATTGTTTTTCAAAGTAGTTACATTGTTATTCTGAGACCTTTGATTAATTGTGACTAAAATTAGAATAAGAAATAAGGGAATGTAATTATGTATGTACAGTATAAAGAAATATTCTTTTGTTATAGATTTTTTTACTAGCTGTATTAATCAGTTTTGCCTGGGAATGTTCACAAGACAGTGGGCCTCCATTATAGTGCTGTCAGTTAATCAGGTATACAAGAAGTTCTGTTTAACTCACTAAGTGTTGTCTCTATATACGTAGTGTTTGTAGTTTTGTTTTTTAATCAAGGGCTAACATTATTGGCAGGCGGTGTGCTGTAGTGTTGGAGGCTTTGGACTTCAAACCCTGAGGTTGTGGGTTCAGATCCTGCTACTGACACTCTGTGACCCTGAGCAAGTCACTTGACCTGCTTATGTTCCAACAAACAAAAGAAAAGAAAAACAAAAGAAAAAATAGATACATAACCAGGTGTATCTCAGATGTTGTAAGCCTTGGATAAAGGTGTCAGTGAAATAATAAGTAATAATAATAAGGTGATTAGACCCCTGGAGGCGCTTCCTCCTAAACATACTATATACAGCTGCACACAAGGAAAAGATTCCTGCATTAGATCAAGTCTTGCTTTTCCTAGTGACTTGGCTTTTGTTGGTCGTGTCACGCTTGTACGTCAGAGGATCTCCTTATGGGCTCTGTCGAGGTTTTTAATAATCCGCCGGGACAAGAGGTGGTGCTATCGCTAACATCACCATCTCCTTCTTTCTCCACAGTGCCAAAAAAACCACCCAGTGAGGGCAACTGATGCTGCCCCTCCCGGTTCACCCTCCATAAAAGCCTCAGCTTCCCGGAAGGAGGCGTCCTGAGCAGACTGACCTTAACGTGCAGTAATAAGCCAAATACCTCTTGTTTTTATTTGTTGTTCAAAACTCACAGGGGAAATACTGCAAAGGGCATGTCCATTGTTTATAGTGTTGGACATTGAATGGAACGACCCAGCTGGCACCCCAAATTTTTCCTTTCTGCAACCTGCCAAAGCAGTCATTTAAAACACAATTTTACAAGAAAGTGTATTCTATTGAATTGAAATGGGTAATCTATAGGAATAATGTAAAACTTGACTATATATTATCATTATTATATTTTTACAATTTCCACTTTACTGTACATCATTCACTTAAGTATTTCTTTTATATGTTTTTCTATCCGTTGTATGTTCAAGCTTGTATTTTTTTTTTGCCATAGCTATAGCCAGACAGTGAAGTTCACATTTTACTTTTAACTTACTACAAACAGCAGTGATGTTTACAGGCTGCACGTTTAGCACATTTAGCTAATCCATGTAATAAACTGAACGTTTTTACTTTTGGGTTTTTTTTTTCTCTACTGCTTCAAGTGCAAGAAAATAACTGAAAATAACTGCCAGTAGCACAGGTGAGGCTCCTTAAACAATCGGCAGGTCCACGTTTAAAGTCCACATTTGCAAATATAGATGTAAATAATTTTTAAGAGTAGGGGAGTGCATCACCATTCAAAGTAAGAAGACATGCGAGTAAATGTAAATGATTTCAGAGGGTGGCGTGGGGGGTCACCTTTCAAAATCCATAGATGTGAATGTAGCCAGTAGGGGGACCAATAGGTTTAAACGTATGCCATTTGTCCACCTTGTCTTGGATCCACCTTGTCTCTACGTCTCTCTCCCTGCCTTTTTGCTTCTGGTGAAGCAACACCAACACTCACAGCCACAGCATCTGGCACTCAGGCTTTACAGCGCTAGCTAACCATTCAGCTTCACCAAACTTACTGTTTTCCATATTTCACTGTACATGGCAATCATGATTACATCAGGGTCCAGGGTGCTGCCTCTTCTTCAGTCATCCATCCACCCTTTTGGCTAGTGCTGCTGTCAGTTTCTTCTGCTGCATCCTTCGTTTGTATAAAGCCTCCTGTCTGCGACCACAGAGTATGCAAGTTAACCAAATATTAATAAATATCAACAAAACATTTATCAAGGAGTAAAAAAACATGTTTGTTGGATAATGTTCTTTTTTTTTCTATAATGTCACCAAATTTTAATTAAATAAGTCAAAGCATTTGTGAGATTTTGGGATATTTAGTTTTCCAGTTGTGGGGGGTGGGTGTTACCCAAAAATATTGATATATTGAAATGTCTTTTCTTAGTGGATAATAACTAGCTTAGATTACCAGCCTGATAAAGTTCAGCCTTTTAACTAAAGAGGAAACACTGTTTATGTGGATGAGTGAGTAAATGAATTATATATACAGTGTACTGTATGTCTTATATAGAGAGAGATGAAGGATGAAGGGAAAAAGAGTGTTGCGGATGATTACAAAATGAGCCCACAACAGAATGACTATTCAAGACTAAAGCTAGTGAGAAACCAAATAAAAGCCTCACACTTTTGTTTTGATTACAAAAATGGCGGAAGGCTGACTGAGTCAAGATGGAGGAAGGAAGGGGCCGAATCTCTGTGCTCATTGCTACTGGATTGTAAGATCTTTCTTTTTCTTTATGACTAAAATTATAACTGTAAAATTGGGGCTATAAAATAAATGAGCTAGTTGTGCATCATAACACTTTCATTTCAATCTTCTTTAACTGCATTTTGATTTAGGCATTTCAATTACACCGTATTTAGGCTTAGATTTGTACATTTTTCTGATCTCAGTAGTTCAGGCGGAGGGGGGGGTGTCAATCTAGGGGTATCTTTGAGGGCTTAGGGATGTGAACTGCAGAACGATTGGGGCTGCAGGAGTACAAACTAGTAAAGTCCCATTAACAGGTGGTAGGCCCAGACGTCTGGAACCTTGAGGGTCCTAACATCACCTCCAGATGTTTTACTCCCCCATGCCTGGGAAACAGAGAAGGATAATCTGGGTGTTGTTTCAGGCCCACCTGTAAGCATTGTCTCCATTCAGACATCACAGACCTCTGCTCGTGAGAATGAGCTTCAACAGCCACCTAGCACAGGATTAAGAATTTAGAGTTTTATAAACTGTAGCTGCGTATTGTATTACACTGCCTGGCCAAAAACAAGAAGTCGCCACCTGGATTTAACTAAGCAAATAGGTACGAGCCTCCTATTGGATAATTACTGTATGGGCGATTATCTTTCAGCTGGCAACAAGTTATTTAACCCCAACTGGTGCAATGAGTTGCTTCTCATTTCTTAAACAACCATGTCGAAAGACACATCTCGTGGTCGTGGAAAAGATGTTAGTCTGTTTGAGAAGGGTCAAATCATTTGGCATGCATCAAGTAGAGAAAACATCTAAGGAGATTGCAGAAACTACTAAAATTGGGTTAAGAACTGTCCAACACATTATTAAAAACTGGAAGGATAGTGGGGACCCATCGTCTTCGAGGAAGAAATGTGGCCGGAAAAAAATCCTGAATGATCGTGATCGGCGATCACTTAAACGTTTGGTGAAATCAAATCGAAGAGAAACAACAGTAGAGCTCAAGTCTATGTTTAGTAGTGAAAGTAAGAGATTTCCACACGCACAATGCGAAGGGAACTCAAGGGATTGGGACTGAACAGCTGTGTAGCCGTAAGAAAACCACTAATCAGTGAGGCAAACCGGAAAAAAGGCTTCAGTTTGCTAGGGAGCATAAAGATTGGACTCTGGTGCAATGGAAGAAGGTCATGTGGTCGGATGAGTCCAGATTCACCCTGTTCCAGAGTGATGGGCGCATCAGGGTAAGAAGATAGGCAGATGAAGTGATGCACCCATCATGCAAGATCTTGGTGAAAAATTAATGCAACACTGGATGGAACTAAATCTTGTGACATTGCAGAAGCTTATCGAAACAATGCCACAACGAATGCGTGCCGTAATCAAAGCTAAAGGCGGTCCAACAAAATATTAGAGTGTGTGACCTTTTATTTTGGTGGCGACTTTTTTTTTGGCCAGGCAGTGTATTTTAAGTTGCATAAAAATAACTAAAACATTTTGTAAACTCTTTCAATTTAAAAGAAATCCCTAATGAATTTCCTATCAAATCTCATCTTTTTCCAAAGTAAAGGTGATGTCAGTCTTCATGCATCCACAAAAACTAAAGCATGGCTTCTCTTCACTGAGTCCATATGAAATGCACAAGCACAGGCAATTATGGATAACATTATGAGTCTACTGCGGTGGGCTGGCGCCCTGCCCAGGGTTTGTTTCCTGCCTTGCGCCCTGTGTTGGCTGGGATTGGCTCCAGCAGACCCCCGTGACCCTGTAGTTAGGATATAGCGGGTTGGATAATGGACAGATGGATTATGAGTCTACTGTAATCCACTGTCTGACCCATGGCGTGTGCCCTTACTTCTCCATATTACATCTGAAGCTGCAAACATCTGGGTGGCTTTCATATTAGTGTGTGGTCAGCGTGGGGATACTGCCTCCAGATTCCGAAGTGAATGTTATAAATGGGCCACAGAGCTGCTCTGTAACACAAAAAAGGAGCACTGAAGTAAGCAAGGCTGTGGCAGCAAAGTAACCTTCAAAGAAGTCTTTGTGTCTTCACTGACAGCTGACAAAGAATGTTTCGGTTTCTACTGACATGCCTGCAGAATGCGATCTGGAAAGAAGTTTTATTTTCCAGTCTTATCCTTGAAACTTTTGGCTAAGGCGCTTCTGCTGCACTGAAGGCCACACATTTCTGAAGTCAGTCAGAAGCGCCTCATTGTTGCCGTTTAATAAAAGCTTATCAAATGTAACAATGAGCATACAGTTGAACACATCTGAAAGTCCCTGTACGAGCGGAGCGGAGCCTACTGTTTTGGCTGAGACTTGCATCGAGTGTGGAAAATAGCCTGGAGGAGAGGAGAGGAGAGTGGAGTGGAGCGGAGCGGAGCGCTTCCATTTACTTACTGCATTGAATTACAAGGGGGTGGGGTGTGTGTGTGTGTGTGTGTGTGGGGGGGGGGGGGGGGGGGCACTCTCACCAAGTACAATGCAGCTTCTAGAAAATGCTTTCTGTAATGAAAAGTAAAATTAGTTCCAAAGCTTTTTTTAAATTTAAGTTAAACAGAATTAAATGTTCTCTTTGTGTCACTCCACACGTTAAACGTGGATCAGTAATTCCTATAATCAGCTCAGACAGGATTGTTTTTATTGCTTTAGGAATATGGAGCCTTATATGGTTTGGTGGGAATGCTTCATAAACAGCTTGCAATGTAGTGGGCTTCAGTCATGTTATGCTCTCTATCCAAGCAACAGTAAAGCCTACTGAAGCAGAGCGGTATCTGTTTACTGGAATTGTTTTTGCAAGCAAACTCAAATGAATGTCCATCTGCTGCTCATCTTTTTTAAGCTTTTAGTACCGTTCTGGCGGTGCCAGTTTTAATAGATTAAGATGGCGTTCCTGCAACACAGGTTATGACAGCGTATGTAAACACTGCTTTTAAGAGCTTTATTAACTCCTTCAAACTAATGTCTTGTAGTGACCTGAAGCCCTTAAAGATACAGATAGTGTCAAAATATAAGGAAAGGCGTGTTTACTATATAAAATAAAACCAAAGAGGAATGCACAAAGGGAAGATACAAAGTACAAAATAAAGTAAAGGACAACAGGCTGGCGCCTTCCCTTCCACAGGCACTCCAAGCCAACAACACAGTACTGCATGAAACAGCTCTGATAATGGATGGCTAGAAATACGTACACTCTGCCTGTCTCTCTGGCTTTCCCTACAAAGGTCTCAGCTCTTAAAGTCTTGCTCTAAGCAGCTCTCCCCAGTTTTCCATTTGCTTTTTAACTGGTCTCTGGCCTGTGGTATTGTACCTAATCTGTGGAAACAATCAATCATCACCCCTGTATCTAAGGTTTCTAGGCCAAGCTGTTTAAATGACTATAGACCAGTGGCACTTACATCTATTCCAATGAAATGCTTTGAACACTTGGTGAAAAACATTTTAATGACAGAGACAAAGTCTTTTCAAGACGACAATCAGTTTGCTTATTGTGCAAACAGAAGTGTGGAAGATGCTCTGCTTGTTATCTTACATCAAATCTATACCTTTCTTGATCAGCCTGGTTCATATGTCAGAGCACTATTTTTGGATTTTTCTTCAGCATTCAATACTATACAGCCTCATATACTGATTGGGAAATTAAACAGTTTGAATGTAAACCCATTTATCACACTATGGATTCAGAACTTTCTTTTAAATCGTTCACAGACCGTTTTTTCAATAGCCATTCATTCAAACACAGGAAGTCCACAGGGGTGTGTCTTATCACCATTACTGTTTACTCTGTACACAAGTGACCTGAGACAGAACAATGACCACTGCTCCATTATTAAGTATGCGGATGACACCATGATCATAGGATGCATATCTGGGGAGGATGAAAGCCACCATCTAAATCAAGTGGACTGTACGGTAAACTGGTGCAATAAAAACTCTCTTACCAAAGAAATGATATTTGATTTTAAGAGACAGAAATCTGTATGTTCACCTATTGTAGTTCTGGGAGAGGAGGTAGAAATAGTGAATGAATATAAATACTTAGGAACTTACCTAGATAACAATCTTAACTGGAATACAAATACAAAAAAATTATTTTCTAAATGCAACCAGCGCTTATTTCTCCTCCATAAACTCAAACTATTTATAGTAGACAAGGACCTCATGTTGTCCTTCTATTGCAGTCTGATCCAGTCTGTGATCACTTTCAGTTTCATTGCCTGGTTTAATAGTCTGACAAACCAAAACTCAAAAAAGCTCCAGCAGATTACGAAGTATGCAGCTAAAGTTACTGGGGCTGATGTAGATGATTTGACTAGTGTGTGTCAGAGGGCAATGGTAAAGAAACTGGAAATCATCTCAACTGATGACAGACATCCATTACATGTAGAACTAAACTTCAGTAAATCAGGAAGGATAGTCACTTTGAAAACCCACACAAATCGCTCCAGAAACTCCTTTCTTCCTAGTGCCATACGACTTTTCAATAAGAAATATCGGAGATAATGTTTAAGGTTTTGATATATATCCTGTAACCTTTTTTTTTTTTGGTGTAAATATGTTTTTATCTAACTGCCTTACCTTAACCTTTCTTATTTCTATTTGTCTGTTTTATTTCATTCTGTCTGTTACCTAAACCTAACCTAAACCTAAATCTAAACCTAAAGGTTTGTAACCTTAGTTGGGGTGGGTTAGCCACTGGCCCACGTCTGTACCATCCCTAAACACTCCACTTTTCACATTTCACCTGCCATCTCCTCCTCTCTCTCAAGCCTCTCCACCTCTCACTCAGTTATCTTTACATCACAACCCAGACCTGAAGTTACTTCTCTGACCTGATCTTGGGTGTGCATGTAAAGTGTTGAGGCCAACAGGCCAGAGGATCCTCTTCAGGCACTGGTGCACCTGCACAGTAATAATTATAACCATAACAATAATACATTTTATTTAAATACACCTTTCAAATACCCAAATATGTGTACATAGTTAACAAAATTAACAAAAACAATAATAAAAAGATAACTTTTAAGTTTAGATTTAAAAACAGACAGTGAGGTACAAAAAACGAAGCAGGCAGGGACCCCATAGCCATGGGTCGATACATTAAAACCACCCATAGCACGCAAACTGCACAGTGGGATACTAAACAGCATTTTTTTACATTAATTTATTTGGCTGATGCCTTCATCCAAAGCGACTTACAACATTTCTGACACAATTGGTTACATTTCAGCAGGTGAAGTGACTTGCTGAGGGTCACACAGTGTCAGTAGCAGGATCTGAACCCACAACCTCAGAGTTGGAAGTCCAAAGCCTTAACCAGTACTCTATAATGCCTGCCATGGAGTCAGAAGAGTGAAGTAAGTGGGATGGGACATGTGCGAGGGCTGGATGGGGGTTCAATAAGAAGAACAGATAAGGTGGCGCCAGACCATGAAGGACCTTAAAACCTAAGAAGAGAAGTTTATATTGGATGTGAAAGAGGACAGCTAACCAATGTCATTTTTGAAGTGTAGGAGTAATATGCTCCCAAGGTTTTAAATGTGTAACCCTTGCCGTTGAATTTTGGACATACTGTAGGCTATTTAGGTATAGCCTTTAAGAGGTCCATGTCTCCTATGTGTGAAAAGTGTCATATTTGTCACATTCTTGCTCAGAGTCCATGTGCTGCTACCAAGTGGGTTGGTGGGAAACAACAAGCCACCTGTTAGAGCGATATGATTACATACTATATCTAACGTCTGGGACCTGTCCTATGGCAGCTAGAGAGTGTTCAATTGTTTCATTAACACTCTCAAGTTTGTTCCCAGACTGTCAGGCATTCCTTGTTGTTGCACCCTGTAATGCCTGTGACAATTAGTGCTGTGCTCCTATTAGGCTACACGTCCTTCTCTGTACGCTTTGTGGTGTCCTCTCCATCTCCTAAGTAACACATCACACATTACATTGGGAAAATGCTGAGGGGGCTTGTGTGGAATGGTGTATAGGCTAAGGAGACCATGTCATGTAAAAAACATTCCCCAAATACTTAAATGTTTAACTTCACTATTTACAGTTTATGGCTCACTTTCATTTTCAATTTATCAAACAATAGCTGGCAGCACCTGCAAAAAAGTCCTATTAAAATACAGTGGCAAAAGTCTCAAGATTCCAGTTTCTGTTTATCTACGAAGTGTGTAGCATACACATTTTTAATATCTATGTATTTTGGAGTCATTGTCTAAAGCCAACCTGCTTTTGCAACACATATTGTGAAAAAAAGCACAAATTTTAGCATCTGGGTTGAAAAAAAGGCCCTCTGAGTGACATCTGAAAATAGACACATGGGCTGAATGGGATCAGTGCTGGGGAGTACAGATAAAGCCAGTATAGCAAAGCCATTCTCATACCTCAAGTAAACAAAATCACGTCATCAAGGAAAAATAATGTGCCCCACAACCCCATATGGCATGGCTTTTAAATCTCATCACAAAAGTTGCCCAGCCTGTGAGGTAATCGGACAACTGCTACCTCACTTTTGTCAGGGTTTGTGTATTTTTGTAAATATCATTTATAGCAACAGCATTTTATGTAGTGTCTGTCACATATAACTGGATACACATTGTAAGCATGTCACGTGTTTGTGGCGCAAAGGGTCACAGCAGTGGCAAAGGCACAGCCTGCACTGTTCAAATCATACTAATGGCCTTCTTGGTTGGTGCAAAGGCAGCACATTTAGGAGGACGCTGGGTGCAGGTGCTTTTTTATTTTAGTATAAGGGGTAATCTTTGTTAACTCATGAATGTCCAAAACAGCAAACAAACCACATGACACTTTCCTCAACCAGACAGGTTAGGTGAACTTAAACACAAGAGCTCAGGACCTACTGAAGTATGTTGAAAAATGGACAAAAGAGGATTATTAAGCTTCCAATAGATTTTATGTTACTCAAAGATAAACAGGAAACACACAGAAATATTCATATGATTATTTAAAGTGATGGAGGAACATGTCATTGAGGGTACTTTGAGGATGGTGAAGAATAAAGTTTTACCTCAATAATGCATGTTATGCTTATGGCTAAAAATGAAGTGATCCACAATATGTCTCTCTTTATCAGTTAAGTCACTTTGCTATTACCTGTTCTTTATCTGTGCAGCAATTAATGATATTATTTAGTTTTATGAATTGCCCAGTGGGTAGGCTATGCCCATCAAACACCAAATAGCTTTTAGGTGGGACACATACTTAAAGGCATACACTCTGCATGGCTGAAGGCAGGCATTACAGGGCAGACAGGTAAGCCTTCTTCTAAAGAAATGGCATTATGAATTGTGGTAACTGGCCCGGACACAGACAGGCAGACATCGTTAGTTCACCCAACACACGTTTATTTACAATATATACAGAATAAAGTGTCACACACAACCCCAAAACTCCCCCAAAGTCCAGGCCTCACAATGCCTCTCTTTCTCTGGTCTACCTCCACTCCTCTCCTCCTGAGCTCTGTCTTGCTTCCTCCTGACTCCAGCCATCGAATGGAGGGTGGCGGCCCCTTTTATGCTCACCCGGATCAGCAGATTAGTGTGGCGGAAGTACCGGCTGCGCACCCAGAAGCACTCCAGGTGTCCCTGGTCTTCTTCCCCTCAGCACTTCCAGGTGTGGCGGAAGTGCTGAGGGCCAGGGCTCCTCAGGCATTGGGGCGCCCCCTGGCGGTGGCTTGGGGCCCCTATAGGGTTGAGCTTCTAAGCTCTGTTCCCCTGGTCCCCAAAGCCACCAGGGCGGTTGCCTCCTTGTGGTCTGGAGGAGGCGTAAGCACTCCTCCGGTCCTCCTGGGCATCCCAGCTGGATACCACTCCAACCACTCGCCACAGAATGAGTATACGTTATCCTAAACACACACGGTCAAACCTGCTTTATCCAGCTCTGGCCTTCACAGTGTCCCAATGATGAAATTCATCCATCCATCCATCTTCCAACCCGCTGAATCCGAACAGGGTCACGGGGGTCTGCTGGAGCCAATCCCAGCCAACACAGGGCACAAGGCAGGAAACAATCCTGGGCAGGGTGCCAACCCACCGCAGGACACACACAAACACACACCAAGCACACACTAGGGCCAATTTAGAATCGCCAATCCACCTAACCTGCATGACTTTGGACTGTGGGAGGAAACCGGAGCCCCCGGAGGAAACCCACGCAGACACGGGGAGAACATGCAAACTCCACGCAGGGAGGACCCGGGAATCGAACCCAGGTCCCCAGATCTCCCAACTGCGAGGCAGCAGCGCTACCCACTGCGCCACCGTGCCGCCCAATGATGAAATTAATTTTTAAAATATTTTTATACACTTATATTATTCAATTGGCCCTCTACCATTGTTTGGAACAGTTACTAAAAAGTAACTTATGTGGTAGAAATGTGCTGAATAGATGTGATGGTAAAATTAGGGAATACCATGTAGCAGAGACCCAAGCTGGAGGCGACAAGACTTCATGGGATTTCAAAACCTCTGTCCAAAACACATTTTCAAATGTTGGAAACTTCATACCTAAACAACAGCAGGCTACACTTATGTGTGGAAAATATGCAGCCCAGTGTGTCCATGTTGGTATAATTTTAGCTTTGAGCTTCCTACAATATCATATCAGTGCAAAATGTATATGTGGACCTTATCTTCTCTTATGTCTTTAGCCTTTCATAGTTTCTCAGCTTTTCTATTTATCCCTTCAAATCACAGAATAAGCAAACAAAATCGAGTTGCTGTCACAAACTACACATTGCTGCTTGAGACAAGAGTTGAGTAGCGCTACTTAAATGATCTACAAAGCACAGCAGTCCCGGTAGTTTTTGGCCATTGGTCAGCTTTAGCTGTTGGCTCTGGAGTTGCTGGGGTAAAGAAGGTATGACGAAGACTTGAAAGGTGAATCGTCAGTCTTTTGCGCCTCATCTTTTTACCCCAATATCAGGTTACCACAGTTTCCCGAGGATTACAGTTTCTGAGTTTGTGATCATGTACTGTGCCTGATGTCTGTGTGGTCTGATCAGAGTTGGTAAATGTCTTCATCGGTGGAGCGCTCCCGATGCCTGCAATTCTTCACCCACACGCCGTCACGGTAGGACAAACCTCTACATATTATACTGAAAGCTGTTCATTTATTTGAGACTTTCAGTCATTCATCACCTTTAATCTGCACCTGCATCTGGACTGTGTTTGGACTGTGTATTGTCATCTTCACTGTTGATCTTTTTGTACTTAGGGTTTTGTCAGGTTTTGTTTTGTGTTAATTGGCTATCTATTGCCGTTAGGGCTATTAGGGTGAGTTTTTGTGTATGCATTAGATCATTTTAATAATTGTTTTTATCATTCTTTATTTGGTTAATATATTCTTTATTATTTAGTCATTTTGAGCCACTTTTTTACATGTCTCTGTGTGTAAATGTGTTCCTGGGGTCCCTGTAATAAAATAAATAAATGAATCACCATTTTCAGATGTTGTGAATCTTAGCATCATACCACCACTACATGAGAACAGACAAAGTGAAAGTCATGGGGCATTTGGGATTTGTAGTCTACCAACTGAGTCTGACCAATAGCCTCCATCCAGACTGGTTGACAGCATACTCATTATTGGTGACAGGCATCATGGGAGGCCCTGGCCACCTCTGTTCCATGAGTACTACAGGCCTTGGAATCTCCACTAAATTCAAAACACCCTGATAGGTTAGATAAAGGTTTTGTGGGACATGAAGGTCATACAGTACAATTTTAGGGGCCCTCTTTAAGAAAAACAATAGGTTGGCACAAATACAAAATTAGCTGCAAAAATATACATTTACTTAAAATGAGAGAAGAAGAAAACTCACACCAATTCTAAAGTATAATTTGGATGGTGGCAGCTGATAAAAGCTGTTAGGGGCCATTACCCATAGCATGTAGGTGTGTCATCAGAGTGTTACATAAACCCGTGTATATAACTAACCTCCATGTACTTTAGGTGATAGATAGATAGATAGATAGATAGATAGATAGATAGATAGATAGATAGATAGATAGATAGATAGATAGATAGATAGATAGATAGATAGATAGATACTTTATTAATCCCAAGGGGAAATTCACAATCCATGTCCACGTTGTAATAGTAAAAGTGTCCAGGGAACGAATCCACATAAAAGAAAGTGATAGGAGTGATCAATAAAAAATAATAAAGAGAAAAATAAAAGGTAGAAAAATAAAGTCGTACACGGAGCTGCTGAAAAGGCTGCCACTCTCGGCAGCGCCTGAGTCATACTTGTGTTAGACCATGGTGTACCATAGCCAGGAAGGGTAACTCGACTGGCATACACAAGTATGCATTTTCAACTTGACACTGCATCGTATCGTATTGAATTGTATTGACGTACATAATAATGTCATCAGATTGCTTTTATACTATGTACATTGACTGACTGATGAACATGTGTGGGTGATTTGTGCCAACCATATCGCACTGTTAAATAGCAATACACTTCTTACCTGGATGCTGCATCCTCTACCTGCAAACACAAGGAAATTCACCTGACACGAGTACTGGGCTCATCTCCTTGACATAGGCAACTTGGCATAAAATGTTGGGGATTAACAGAAGGATTAGGAATAACCCTGGATGCCAAAGAGGCTACAAACATATGGGTCCTTCCAGTTCCCAGAAGCCAACCTCCACATTGCAGGGTCATAACAACAACTGCATCCTGATGCCTCCCACCCTCCTACTCTTTCCTTGAAGTGTAGCAGTGTGGTACTCAAGGTACCCTGTACAGCCTTAATTGAGACCACTGAATGTGAAAGGAGCACCCAAGAGTATGAGAGTGTAAAGATGGAGCTCACAGACACTCATATGGCAAGCCAAAGTCACCAGACAAGAGGGAAGTGTGAGTGTTATGGAAGAAAAGATGGAGAGGAGAAAGCACCATAGCTGATGGTGATTAAAATTATTACTTGTTGTAAATGTTATGGAAACATATTGCCAGCATACCTTATGAGGTCTTTTAGGACCACTTTATGTGAAGGCCCAGATGCTAAAGCTTCATGGCAGATCTGTCTGTTAGCAATGTAAAGTATAAAGAGACTGCAGTGGTTATTTATGATTTCTGTTTTATGGAATACCAGCGTCTGGTAGTTTGTCACTGCTTTAAAATGTTTGCATGAACACAAATCATGAATTATCAGTACTGTAGCTAGGCATCTTTCTTCAAAGTATCAGCTAAGCTCAAAAGTTATTTTAGTAGTCCTCTATTCTCTATTTCTATTCCCTCGCAGCTGCTCTTGACAGGAATAGACAAAGGCTGGTTTCCTTAGTGAAAAATTCACTTGTTAATACAAGAGAAGCAGAATTGGTTACTGTTAACAACATTTTGCATCAGCAATTCTGTTCACAGCAGTTTTTCAGGGAGGTTGTGTGAAAGGTGTTACAGAGAAAAGCAAAAGTAATGTCTCGCTCACAAGTGGAATTTCTAACAAGACTCTGACTTTTTTCTGTGTACTGTACACATAATATGGCCCTGCTGCTTTCTTTAAAATTAGCATCTATGCCACTTGCTGAAATAACACTGCAAAGGTTTATTTGCTCCTTGACCATGACCCCAAAATGCAATTCTGAAAGTGTTCTGAAATAAGGTATGTTTACATTAAAGACTGATAAGGTAACAGACAAAAAAAAAAAACTTTTAAAATAATATACCACACAACTGAAAAATAATGTTGAATACATTAAAAGAAAGGTTAAACTCTTTATTGCATCAACCAGACAAATAAAACAAGGCCCAAACATACATATGGAGTGCATTGAGCTATACATTCAAGGCCAAATGTCCAAGAAGACGAGTTCACGCTGTAAGTGACGACCATACCCAGAGGACACCCTCGATGTTAGTTATTAGAGTCGGCCCAATCATCTTTTTTAATAGGATTATGACTGCCAGCTTCCGATCTTCAGGAATTTCTCCAGTATGCAGTGATTTAGACTTTATACAGTATGTGTAATAACCAAGCTCCTAATGCACTTTACGTTATCCGGTGCCAACAATTTATTTGATTTCAACCATGAAATGTAAATGTAAATTGAACTACAAGTCCAATGAGTTCAAAAGATCTTAAATGCCTAAAAGGAATTTAAAGATGCAGAAGGGGACTAATGTACTGTTTCAACTCTGTACTTTGTAAGTAATAAGTACAATTACATGTCTGACTATTTAGTTAAAAAAGCTGCAGTATTAAATAAAAGGAGGGGAGGGAGATGCATCAATAATTTAAAAAGAACACTAAAAGGCAGCACTGTGCAAGTCAGCTTTTCCTGTGTGTGAACTTGGATTTGGTGAAGACTTTGAATGTCTCTGCTCTTTCAGCTCTAGCACTTAAGCTGGACGCAATTGTAATGTCTAATCCCCAAAGGGAAGTCCTCACTGGTTTTCCCACGTCTCCATCTGTGCCCACTGCCTTGCCATAACAAACAGATCATGACACTCCAGTTCTCCCCACAGACCTATCCATATCTAGACCATCAGATGCATGCAGTGCATAAAAGACTGTCAAATGGTTCACACATTTTTGCTCTATAATAGTAGATATAACATAAAAAACAAATCACAAATAAACAACAAACAAGAAATCAAGTCATTGTGATAGAAGGGCATAATTATTAAGGTTTTTGTATGTGACTATTAAAATCATAAAACAATAGAGCTGGGACACTGGTGCAACTGGTACTGTTGTTACTGCTGCCTTGTGCCTCCCACCCTGCAGTCTCCTCGTTTCTTTGGGTGCCCACTAAAATGTTCTCCATGTAGTCCACTTTCCTCGCAAACCCTAAAGATGTTCATGTTGGCTTAAATGCCAGTGTAAATTAGTAGATAGATAGAATTTTATTTTGTCCTCAGCGGTAAATTTGGAAACTCTTTAAATAAATAAATACATAAATAGATAAGTAGGGTGGCACGGTGGCACAGTGGGTAGTGCTGCTGCCTCGCAGTTGGGAGACCTGGGGACCTGGGTTCGCTTCCCGGGTCCTCCCTGCGTGGAGTTTGCATGTTCTCCCCGTGTCTGCGTGGGTTTCCTCCGGGCGCTCCGGTTTCCTCCCACAGTCCAAAGACATGCAGGTTAGGTGGATTGCCAATTCTAAATTGGCCCTAGTGTGTGCTTGGTGTGTTTGTGTGTGTCCTGCGGTGGGTTGGCACCCTGCCCAGGATTGGTTCCTGCCTTGTGCCCTGTGTTGGCTGGGATTGGCTCCAGCAGATCCCCGTGACCCTGTGTTTGGATTCAACGGGTTGGAAAATGGATGGATGGATAAATAGATAAGTAAGTAAGTAAGTAAATACATATACACACACACTTTGGTCTGAACACACACCAGAATGACTATAAAGCAAGAAAATTAAAAAGAAAGAAATCTTCTGACTTGACTGTCACAGTCACAGTGAGACATTACTGTTTGCAGACGTATTGCTGCTGGTATAAAGGAGCCCCACTGTGTTTCCTGACTCACTTCTGTGAATGATCTGTGTTAGTGTGTCAGAGAGAGAATGTGCAGCATTGTTCATAATGACTCTCAGTTTTGTTTTAATTCTCTCTTGTGCTACAACCTTCATTGTGCTTCCTATAACTGTTAATTAGCTTGTTGATTCGATGGGCGTCTTTTGAAGTGATGTTACCAGCCCAGCACACCACAGTGTAGAAAACTGCACTGGCCATCACAGAGTTACAGAAGATGTGAAGGATGTCATTCTCACATTAATGGAACAGAATATCCTAAGGAAAAAGAGCCTGTTCTGCCCTTTCTTTTATAGTTCCTCTGTGTTCTGAGACCAGTCCAACCTGTGTACCCCCAAGTACTTGTAGAAGTGGACCACCTCTATACTCACTCATTGAATACAGAGGACATAAAGGGTTTTTGGTATGGTGAAGGCCTATAACCAGTTCCTTGGTTTTGCTGATGTTAAGATACAGACAATTCTCTTTGCACCAAGAAACAAACTTTTCCACCTGACTCCTGTACTCTGTCACGTCCCCTTTATCAATACACCCCATACGTGCATATTTATAAGCATATGTGCAGGAGTGTGCTCCATGACGGATTGGCATACCACCTAGGACTGCATCCTGTTTTACACCTGATGCTGCTAGAATAGCCTCAGGCTTCACATGAGGATAACACGATCTAACATAACGTATCTGTTGAGGAGCCAATGCAAATTCTGAAGGATGGGTGTAATATTGTTACAAGTAAGGAATCTAGCGGTAGCATTTTTGCACCTGCTTGTGGTGGTTTGAATTACAGTTCAATCTGTTATGCCCTGACTATTATAACATTTAAAGAGAATGATACCATTACTGTGTATACATTAAAAAAACACAGCTGACACAGAAGACACAATGATGTCCAACTTTACTGCATCACTCACCGAACTGAACTACCAAGATGCCTAACAGACACAAAAACCCGTACTGCAGCAAAATGGAGCACACATATCATCATGTCTCACACAGAGAGCACTGCAAAATAAAAGAACTCTCACATAATGCATTACACAGTTATAAAGTAATAATTATACATTTTCTACATTGGAGAGAAAAACAAAGAAGGTCAGAGACCAAGTAATACTTAGCAGCTGAAAAAATAAAACCTTTTGATATTAATTTGGACCTTGAAGGAGAGCCTGAGGTCAATGACTGCTCTGAGAGTCATAGCAGCAGAGGAATGACTGATAAGGATGATAAAAAAAATCCTATCATCCCATTAAACCAACAGGCAAGCGCTCCGATTTATTACAGTTTGGTTTTAACTAAATAGCTTTGATGTATCCAGGCATTCATGGCATTTTAAAAACTTGCCATTTGTGAATTCATAGTTCTGTCATTAGCTTTAGTTGTCACCTATATACAGTATGTAAATCAAATAATTACTAATTACTAATGATCAAGAAAACCAGGGTCTGAACTTTAACTGGAGAAATTTCCATTCCATATGCTTACTGTAATATTTATCAAGGCCAGCATTCAAACCCCTTATACTTTTGAAACCTTTATATAGCCCTCCATTTTCCAAAGACATCCATTCAAAAGGGTAGCTTGCTGGCAGAGTGGATAGCACTGTCTGTCTCTCCATTCAGAGGACACTCACCTGTATCAGGTCAAAGAAGAAAGACCTGCAGAAACAAAACTGGCCGCACCAGCACCACCTGCACCACCTAAAATGTAAAAAAACAGAAATTAAGATGAAATGTTGAACTGATGAAATAACTCATGAGAAAAATGATGGTAACTAGTAGGAGTAAAAAGTGTTTTTAAAGTGTGTGCTGTAAAATGAGCTTGATATTGAAAAGGTACACATGGGAATCCAGTGAGAGTTAACACAAGTTTATTACATTTGATCATTTTGGACACTTTAATGGCCATGTAATTGGTACGGGGTAACAACACTTGCTGTTTAAAATGCCATTTGCCATTATGGTAGAAAGGGTGAATATCCCCCTTTATTTCTTATGATAGTAAGAAATAATACTCACATGTTGCAACTGCCTCAAAATAAAAGAAAACGACTGGCTATGTAACAGCTGTGAGGGGCAAATGACTTTGAGGAGACCCCTTAAAAAAGTTGGGGTGCCACCCAAGTCATCCAGTTTACTGTGAGTGTCCAAAAAACAGAACAAAAATGACGGTACTTTGGCACCACAGAAATCAGGCACAACAATTACCTTTACAACCTCTGTGGCTTCTCAAATAAATCTTCTCTCTCCAGCGGGTCTGGGTGGGGAAACTCCATCACGAGGGACTGTGTTGTTCAGACTGAGAGCCCTCGAATATTTATTGTGCCACCCGAAAGAGACAGGGTTTAGCTGGCGGTGGGCATGGCTTATTACTGGGCAGTGTCTTGGAGCTACAGAGGAGAAAAGAGATGGCATTGTTATCATGCAGTGGCGCCCCTTCTTGCCCCAGCAGGGTATTACACACCTTGTCTGAGCCTGGAAGTCGATCGTCGGGCAGTCATGCGTAACACATAATAAAACTTAACATTCTTACACCTGCTTAACACCAGTTGTGGGGCCTTTGTTTTAAATCTGTGAATGTTAATCATAACTAATTAACACATTTTTGACTTTCATTTTGAATATAGCTATAGATCAACACATTTTTCAAACAAAGCTGGCGATATCCAAACAATAAACCATGGATTAATTCAGAGGTCCACTCAGTACTTCATGCTCGCTCCAAGGCATATGCCTCAAGTGATGCCAGAGAGTACAAAAAATCTAGATATGATCTAGACGGAGCAATTAGAGATGCCAAGAAGAAATACAGATTTAAACTGGAAGGTCGCTATACTACTGCTGACACTCAGAGGGATGTGGCAGGGATTGGGAAACATCACCGGCTACAGAGACAGAAGCAGAGGATTGACCACTGGCAGCCATTTCTCTCAAGATGAGTTTGACAAATTCTATGCCTGCTTTGAAGCCCACAACACCGAATCAATGGGCAGGAAGGGGGCTACTGAGGGTTCAATGCACCCATTCACAGTATCATCCGCAGATGTGGAAAAGTCTCCCCCGGAAGCCAGCCGGTCCAGCTAACTTCGCTGGACATGCACTTAGAGCTTCTGCTTCAACTCTGGCTGATGTTCTGGCTGATATATTTAACCTCTCCCTTATGCAAGCCACAATCCCCACCTGCTACAAAACAACCACCATTATTCCACTTCCAAAAAAAGAGCAAAGTCTGAATTGACTTCTATAGTGATGAAATGCTTCGAGAGAATCATTATGAGCCACATTCAGACATCCATACCCGACACAATGGACCCCCTACAGATTGCATATAGACCAAACAGGTCGACAGAGGATGTAGTTAACACAGCATTGTATACAGTTCTTACACAGCTAGAGAACAAGGACTGCTATGCCGGATTGCTAATTATTGATTATAGCTCAGCGTTTAACACTGTGATACCAGCGAAGCTCACCAACAAGCTCTCCACTCAAGGTGCGGGTCCTGGACTTTATAACAGGTAGACCTCAAGTCAGTCAGGCTGAGGAACGACATTTCCACAACGATAATCACAAATACAAGAACTCCACAAGGATGTGTTTTGGAGCCCATGCTGTACATGCTCTTCACTCTCTTCTCAGCATAACACCAGTATTATTAAATTTGTGGATGATACCACCGTCATTCTAGAAAAAAATTGACTTTTCTTTGTGTGGATTTATGCAGAACTTCTTTAGAATTTCTCAAGAATGTATTACTGTTATTTAAAAAAAAAGTCTGCTTGGTCGAGGCCAACATTTCCACTAAACAACTATAGTTTTAATCAATATGAGAATTTGTAATCATTTGTAATTACCGTTCTAATAAGTTGTCTGCTTTGGGTAAGAATGGCTTTTTAGTGTAGGATTTACAAGTTCTAACTCTTCATATGAGACCAGTTGTACTACTGAGTGGACAGACTTTTAACAATAGGTCTTTGATTGTTATAATTATTCCGTTGAAGTGCAGATTTTTAGAAATAAATATAATTCATAATTATTAAAAAGAAACAACATCTAACATAACTTCACAATTCTACACTTATTTTCCCAAAACAGGAAAGAAGAGAAACAAATGAATAAAATGAGGCTTCCAACAACCTTAAACTGTTTTCAAGAATGAGTAAGTGAAGAAGAAGGCTGCACTTAATCAGATCTGAATGGAACAAATCATGCTGATGCCAAGCATATTCCTCTGTGATTAAAAGGCACCACAATTAAATTTCCACCTCAATAAATCAGCCTAATGCTGGTTACATCCTATATGTTGTTATAAGCCACCACAATTAATTTATAGTTCCTCTTTAACATTCTTTTCTAATGTCTTACTTGGCTTGGCAAGGGCACTTTTTTAGTTTTTCCCCTCATGCACAAAATCTAACCACTATGAACATTTTTACAACAGACCCTCAAGCAGTTACATGTTAAATCAGGCGGCAACTTGCTTAGAAACCAAGATACTAGTTGATCTTTGACCTCTCTGCTTAAAATCCTGCTAGTGGCACTTAGCCAAGTTATTCTACCATTTTACGTGGACCTACTGAATATTTCAAACAGCACTAAACATTTTCAGCATTGTCTTTTAGTCACATCTTTTAATTCTTTGTGTCAGGGTGAAATAGTCACACCAATGAGACTGTGTATGGATGCACACTTTAAAAGAAAAGGAGCTAAAGTGACTGTTGAGGGCTGGGCCATGAAGGGCAGAACTTGTTCCTTGTCCAAACCTCACGTACAAAGAGAATGAGGGAGTCACTTAGAAGCTGCATCCATTCTGCTTTTCTTTCTAATGGGCAGACCTCATTAGAGCCCAACTGCGTTTACTCTGCCTGTCCAGCCAGGAGTCCTCTGTGCCTGTAGGCAATATAATGTCATCTTGAGCTGTGCCACACCTGCACAGCAGCAGGAATGGATTGAAAAACCCTCATTAATAACAAAGCAAATGAGCGTGGGTGGTGAAAATATTATCCTTCATCTACCTCCTTTGAAAGTTTATGAACACCTTTAAAAAAAAAAAAACAAAACTCCTTTGTCTGTTTTTTAGTTGCATCATTTGCAAAATTCTACCATTCTTCCTTGTACTTCTGGCATTAACAAAAACAAAAGAATAGGAACTGAAGAAGGAAGTATTCAGAACTTATAGAGCGGGGCCAGAAGGCTGCTTTCTTGTTCTCATTACCACAAGTGAGAGCGATGTTTGGCAAGAAAGCATTGTGTCTATGAACTTGCTGACTTAAGAAATGAGACACCGGGCAAGAGTATCCTTGTGCCACGTCAAAGCAGTTTTAGCAGAGTTTCCAAAAGTGTTCCTCTTTTTTTTTAATTCAAGTTTAACAAGTTATTTTTTTATTTCTCTTTTTGTATAGCTAGAGCACCTAATAATGATTTGTGTTTGTTAACTAAATGCTATGCAGTTTTGCTTGTTGTCAGGACTGAAGGCAAAGACGCCTTGTTTCATGAGCTCTCCTAGGAAAATCATGAAGATTAATGCAGCACTGGAATTCAGACTTAAACACATCGGGGATAAGCAACAGCTTTTTCTCCTCTTAGCTGTTCCTGAAACCTTCGAGTACACAAGTATGAAAGATCTGCAGCTTTGTCTGCTTTGGTTTTCAGCTGCCTCGGAAGACTCAGCTTGTCAAGTTTCCGGGTCCCCAAAAGGAAGAATCTATTTTTTTTTCTTTACTTAGGGTGAATGGGTGTGAGAATGTCAAAGAAATATATGCACATTGTGATTAACATGAAAAACAGCTATTTCTCGTCCGGTCCGCCCAAGCCTACATTACAGCCTATTGTTGACTAATCATCCACAGTGTCTTGATATGCACAGGAGGGGCTACTGGTGCAGGTTTAGCAGATGTCTGATCTGACAACAAGAACACAGCCTGCAGATCACCACAGGGCAGGTGGAAAGCCTTGCTGTGTCGCATTATCAGATGAAGCAGGGGAAATGTCCACTGGCACTGAGCTTTTCACCTTTCTTTTTTGTAAATTATTGGTTGAATGATTTTCTTAAATTTCCCTTTTATCTTCCAGTCTGGAATACCAACTTTTTCTTTAATGCAGGATGCATACTGTAGCTACTGTACATTTTATGTGAACACCTTCTTATTACCCAGTCTGTTTATTGCTCGCCAGTGGATATTCAGTATGGCTTTGATCTGGACAGACCTTCATTAACAGTCATACACTGGAAAGCATTTAGTAAAACCTGATGCTTCTAATTTTTTCAGAGAGTAAGTGTACTTCTTTAAGATTAATTCCCACCTTTACCAGGCCACAACTCTTATATCTGCATTGTATAGTCATCACAAAGAGAAATAAGCTCTCATAAAGTAAAGAAAAGCTAACAGCCTGCATGATGGCCACATGCACACATTTAACAACTGAATCCTGTATAAGGGATGGCCCTGCTCCCTTGTCTGGCCAGAAGGCCACGATAAAGGAAGGTTAGCAAGGGAGCTGCGATATTTCTCTTCCATGCCAGGACATCGACACAGAAGGATGCTGCTGCAGCATCACCTACACTCACGCTGGTGACCCAGTAGCTATAGAGGAACAAACTGGTTTGGATTGGGAAGCTGGAAAGACAGGACAGTGAGTGACTGCCTGCCATAGACAGAGTGTCTCCATGTACTGGACACTGTATGGCAGCATCCCATCCAGCGAGCCCCAGTATGGATGCCCATGTGGCAGCATGGGAGTTGTGGACACATGGGGCTGCCCTGGCGGGTTCTGTGGGGACCACCCAGGGCACTGTCATATATTAATTGTACAAGGACCATTGTGGTCCTGCCTTACCCGGAAGTGCTTCCCAGAAACCATAGTCTGAGCATCGGAGTTAAAAAAGAGCCCTGCACTTAGCCCAAGGTGTTGTCCATCTCCTCTCCCAACTCCAACACTCATCTGGGTGGACTGCAGGAAAACTGAAGCTGAGCTGGGTTGCTCTGGGGGAATCATTCATGGTACAGTTGAAAGAAGACCATAAAAGGTACACTTAGCTATTAAATATAAAGCACCAGATTTGAACCCAGGACTATGCCTGTTGTAGTTATGTCTGGGGTTTGATATGCCCCCTAAAGATCACACTTGGTGTTTTTTGTTCCATTCTGGTGTAAAACTCCCCCCAACGGTACATAATACTACTGGAGTATCATTATTAAACCTCATAAATGTCATCAGAAAAAAAATCACTTTTTCTAGGTGGTAAGATTTTTAATTTATTTGGGACCTAAGAGAATGAGAGTTCAAGCCTATAGAGCCAGCAGTGTTGCTTGCGATACACACTGATGGACATGTGAATTATTTATCCTGTGTAATCTATCATTACTGTCTAACCTGGGAAAGTTTTCTTTCTGTTTGATACTCTGTCCTAGTCAGTAACATTTTTGGCAAGGTTTTGCTGTTGGTCCACTGCCTGAACTTTTATTATTCTGCTTGTCCACCTGGGAAATCAGTAGACACTATCAGAACAACGGACAGATGTCATGATTTTTTCCTTGTCTCATGTTTTTGTTGTTGTGAATATCTTTTCTCTGTTCATACATGTATCAATTATTTTTCAAAGGATTTACCAGTGGAGGTTGCCACAGAGAGTGGTCCCAGAAGTTACATGTATCACGTCAATTATGTGGCAGTTTAAAGATTGTTGAGATGAAACTGTAATTATCCAAGCTTGATGGATTCCAATTAAAATCTTTGCATGACTTGGGTAAGATTTGGTTCCCTTGTCTGTTTAAACAACTTCTTATCTGGTCAATCCATTCAAATTTGGTTGCATCCTTCAACATCTTCTTCAGCATGTTCTGGCCAGTGGGGTGTGTCTTGTACACCTCCTATGTCAACTGACAAGGGGCATTCCAACTTAAATGGCTAAACCCTCTCAACCCTGGTAAAGCAGTCATTCTACTCTGAGGTCCACCCCCCTACTGCCAAGCTTCTCACCCTATTATGGAGATACTATGGAGTCCCACAGCCTTGTGCAGGAATTGCATTTTGACCACTTGCACTCACTGTCTCATTTTTTTTTGGTTACTTCTCGGACCTTACGGTGATAGCTGAAGGTGGAAATGTTGACCAAATACTTAATCTCATCACCATGATCTACTACAAACTCCATAAAACCACCACTACTGCACTGATTTGTTGGTCAGTTTTACAACCTCTTCTTCCCTCAACTGGAACAAGACCTAGGGTCAACTGAACTCCTCCTCTTGGGGCCGATGTTCATCTCTTACCTGAAGGAAACAAGTCTGTGTTTTCTAGAAGAGAAGACCTTATAATCTCAGATTTGGAGGTGCTGCTTCTCCTTCCAAATCAGATCACACTTAGTTGTGAGCAGATCCAGTGTGCACTGGTAACCATGAAGCCAAGAGGAAAACACTATTGGCAAACCCTCAATATGGCGTTATTTAATATTAGAGCATTGCCTAGTGATCATTTTATGTCAATGCTCTTATTTCTGATAGAAAAACAGATATTTTAATTCTGAGTGAAGCAGATCTGCAGTACTTATTGAGACAGCACTGCCAAACTTTAATTTTACCCAGTCACTTTGTGAAGGGAAGAAAGATGGTGGCTTAGCAAATATTTTCTCAAATAATGTAAAATGTAAGGATGCCCGCCTTGGCAGTTTTTGAATGAAAGTGGATACTCCTACCTGCCACGAGATCCACTGAGTCGAATCTTTCATGACAAAGCCTTACAAAAATAAACAACACCCAGGTGGGATGTCCAGTGGGGGCTGGGTAATCTTTTCCCCAGCTTAATTGGAGTTATTTTAATTTTTCTGTCCACACTGGCCAACTGACCTTATCATCAGCCCATCATTTAGACACTTGGAAAAAAAATTCTACATTTAAGAAATCTACTTCTCTTAATTCTATACTGTAGCTATATACAGTAAATAAAAGTATTATTATTATTGTTATTATCTGTCCCATAATTGAGCATTTTTTCTATTTATGTGTATTTTTTTTATCCAATTCAATTTGTTTTTCTTTGCATACAACTACTTCTTTGAGCTACATTATTTATTTGTATGAATATAGAAATAAATGTTATTGTTGTTGTTTTGCATCTTTTGAGTGTCTTACCAGCACTAATAAAGGTGTACCACATTCCCTTTTCCTAATTATTTATTGACCATCAAAATATAATGCTTCATTAAATAATGAATTTTTGGATTTATTATCCATTATGATAACTACTTAGGACAATTTCCTAATAGCAGGTGATGTCAACTTTCATGTAGATTATCACTGTCATTTGAAAGACACATAATTTATGGATTTTTTTAAAAGCTTCAAAATTACTCAACATATCACCCAATCGAAACATTAAAGGAAAACACATATTAGACCAGGTGATCTCACAAATTGATATATCTATATTAGTATATCCGATCATTACTGTATTTTGTTTACTAGCACTAAAGAAGAGGTGTTTTTTTCGATGTCGCAGCTGTCTCCTCCTTTTCTAATATTATAAATAATCAGTTTTACTTTAGTATCTGCTCTATTACAGTCAGCAATGTAAATACGAAGGCTGACAAAATGAATGCAAAACTGACGTTGTAACCTCTGAAACACTTGTTAAAACTTGACCAAGCTGTAATATCCTAGAAGAAAGGGGATGTTTGGAAACTTAAAAGGAAAAGCCATAAATAAGCATAAATGGAGAAAAACTAAATTAACAACCTTCTATGAAATACTAAAGGCTCACATTAACAAATATAATATCTTAGTTTAATCTAAGAGGTGGTCCTATTTCTCCAAAATGATCAACAATAGTACAGGAAAGCCAAGAATCTTATTTACAACTATTGACCTTCTCTTGCACCTGGCTTATTCTGTGGAAGGAATGTTTGAACCATCAGTGGCTAAATGTGAGATTTCACAGCAACCTTTTCAGATAAAATATAAAATATTAGATATAGTATATCACAGACATTAAGCACAAACCCAGCTGAACCTCAACACAGTAAATGCAGCCAATTAAATTCCTGTACTAAAATAAGTATAACTGACCTTCATGCAATAATTACATAGATAACATCTTCCACGTGTGTCCTCGATTAAGTTCCACAGGCTTTTGTAATGATGTCTCTTTGCTAACCACAGTCTGTTTGTGATAGTTTGATTGGATGTGGGCATTTTTCGTGATTCACTAAAACTGCTGTACATAAGCCATTACTTAATAAGACAAGAGAAAAGCCAAGCAAAATGACACCTTTTATTGGCTAACTAAAAAGATTACAATATGCAAGCTTTCGAGGCAACTCAGGCCCCTTCTTCAGGCAAGAAGTAATCACAAGTAATCTTGGCATTTCTGCCTCTGCATCCTGCCTTTTTAAAGTAAAATTCTAGAAAAAGCAGTTTCTCAGTAATGTCTTGACTACTGGATAAATACCAGTTAGCTTTCAGACTAAATCACTGTACAGAAACTGTGTTTGTTAAAGTAGTTAATGACTTATGTCTTAGTTCCGATTCAAACAATTCATACAAATATTGTCCTATTAGACTTGAGTGCAACATTTGACTCCGTTGATCACAGCATTTGTATTGGCCATCTTAGACAGTGAGTTGGCCTTTTTGGCAATACCTTGAGTTAATCTCACTCTTATATCAGAGAAACAAAATTCTTTGTGGTGATTATATATCAGAGATCCATAATATCATGTAGGGAAGGCCCCTTATTGTTCTCAATCTCCATGCTCTCATTAGGGCTGATCATTTCAAAACATAAAGTGAATTACCACACTTACTGTATGTAGAAGGCACACAGATTTATTTGTCAATTGTACCAGATGACCCTGAGACTCGAAAACCTCTGATCCCTTGTCTTACTGAATGGTTGAGTAATAATATTTTTTAATTTATCAAGGAAAAAAAAGAAATTTTAATGATTAAGAGAACACAAAAAAGTGAGTTCCTTAGAAATACATTAGGCCATCTGGCTTGACATATAAGGCCAGAAATAAAGAATCTACATGTCATTTTAGATTCAGGGCAAAACTATAAATCACACATTCAGCATATTACTAACTCTGTGTTCTTTCACTTAAGAGTTAAATCTTTCATAAAACTGCAAGATGCCGACAAATGAATACATGGTTTTATCTGTGTAGATTATTGCCATACATTCCTATCAGAATTACCAATGAAAACATACATCTTGGCTGCAATTAGTCCATAACACAGCAACAAGACTTTTAAATAAAAAGAGAAAATCGGTGTATATCTGACCAGTGTTTACATCATTACACTTTCTGCCTGTGTCCTTTTTATTTTAAAATATTTTTAATTGGATGTAAGGCTCTAAACAATCTATTGCTTTGTTATATTTTCAAGTGCTTGTTCTCCACATTACTAATCATAATCTTAGATCCACTAATATGAGTTTGCTCAGTATTAAAAGAGTGAATCACAAGATGATGCAGTTTTCTGTTTCTACGCACCAAAAACCTGGAATACTTTAATGCTAGAAATACACTGGGCCAGTACAACTGAACACATCATAAAACTAATAACAAATACTCACCTCTTTGGCTTGGCTTTCTTGGTCATTTAAAACTGAGTGCGGGAGGAAATTTGTTGTTTTCATAAACTGCAGTTCTATTACTAATCACTACATTGGTGTGTTTTCTGCTACTCTGTTGTGTTGTCGTCCTATGTATGCTGCAGCCATCTGAAATGGGCAGTCTTCTAGTCTTGGAACCCCACAGGTTTACTTTTTTCTTATTTTACCGGTAACTGGAGTTTTCTTTTTCTTGTCCTCCCTGGCCATCTGACCATAATTTGTTATTAAGCTGGACATTGTGGTTTTTGACTGTTTGTTAACTTTTATTGTCTTTTGTTCAACCATTATTATTGTAACAGCACTTTGACATAATTTCATGTATAAAAATGCGCTATATAAATAAATGCTGCTGTACTAATGCTTCCAAGCTGAATACACACTTCACTTCAGCTGCGCTTTGATATCCAGGTCTTGGAAATCAATCATAAGAGGAGACAAGGTTCACCACTGGCAGAGTTCAGTGCCCAAACTGAATGGACTTCAAATAAGAACTCCACGTTCTTGAAGGACCTATAACAAAATAGCATGACATATCCGGTCATAAGCTTTTTCTAAATTCACAAAGAACATGCAGGCAGGATTAGAAAATTGCCATTATCTCTCAAATATCTGTGCAGAATCAAAATGTTATTCCTCTGTTCCACTTCAAGGACTGAAGCCTTATCATTCTTCCTGGATCGCAGGTTAACTGTCCGATGGAGTTTCCATTCCAGTGACCTGGTACATGCTTTCCCAAGGTTCTTCAAGAATGTGCTTTCTTGGCAAATTATATGTACTCTCTTATCCCTCTTTTTAGAATCTTTCAGTTCTGAAGCTTGGTTCCTCACAAGCAACACTGAGTAAGCCTGTTAGCCAAACTACCTACATAATATCCAATGTATTTAGCATTTCTATTCAGAATACTCCCATTACTGTGACCTTTTAATCACTAAAGCTGCAACAGAGATGGACCCAAATACAACCAATGCTCCTGGCATTGGCTCCTCTCATGATGTCATATTTACCAGGTTTAGGACAATCTTAAAGTGTTCCTTCCTCCTCTGCATAATACCCTAGGTCAGGGGTAGGCAACGTCGGTCCTGGTGAGCCGCAGTATGTGCAGGTTTTTGTTCCAACCCAGTTCCTTAACGAGAACTCAATTATTGCTGATGAAGCACATATTGCTTAAGTGACATTTTGATGCTTCATTTTAGTGGTCTCGCTTGTTAAGGTTCTCCAACCTTAATTGCTTATTTCAATCTTAAACTGCTGCATTCAGTGTTTTAATTGCTCCTTATTAGCAAGAAGATGTAAAAGACAAAGCAGCCAGCAGTTCTCCAGCTAGCTTTTTTCCAATTACATCTGTGTGTGTTCATCATGCACGGTTTGAGTTAATAAAACACTTAATAGAAAAATGTGACAGACTGAAAATGATCTGTTTTAGGCTTCATATCATTTGGATGATATCCTTGGAAAGGAAAAAAATCTACGATATAAGAGCCTTACATTGCACAGACTAACAAGCCATAAAATTAAATAAGGTCTGAGATTGGCAATGATTGGTTTCTAATTAAGCAATTGGGTTGGAATGAAAACCTGTAGCCACTGCGGCTCACCAGGACCGACGTTGCCTACCCCTGCCCTAGGTTAGTCATCATGTCAGGGAACATCAATATTCAATCCTTCCTGAGAAGAAAAAGTTTTAGAGAACTTTTTCTAAGCCAACCAAAACCATCCTCTGTGGCCTCATTAAATTTCAAAACCCCTCATGTGGGTTTTTTGCTTGGGTCACTCTTGTGTCCTGCTCATATCACCCAGTGAAATACTGTATAAAGAACCTTCTGCAAAAATTGCTTGAAAGGCCTCATTCCACAATTTGACAACTTCTGTTATTGTAGTTGTTCACCAAAGGGTCCTAGTGTTGCTGCTACAACAGGAACCTGAGTTGAGTTGAACTCTATTTGTTTGGGAAAACTCACACTACCTGTTGAGGTCTTTCAAGTGTGCCCAGCAGGTACTCCATCTGAGTCTGTTCATGACCATATCATGATCATTTGACAACTCAAGGCTTTTCTCTATAGGAGTGTCCAGTACATATGGAATTAGATCAGATGTCACCACTGACATTACCCGCAAACAGCTCTGCTGAGAGGTACACTAATAAGCATACATGCTGTTCATTACCTGACTAGCATGGAAATCCAGTAAGAATTCACAATGCAGGTTCAGATCGGGTAGGCTGTTCCACTCAATGTTGCAACTGGGCTTATCTTTATCTTTTCTCAGCAAGACTATAGAGTCAGTTGATGGTGCTATTTTGGGCTCAGAATGCAATTTAAAGTCACATTGAAATGACCATCTCATTCACCAGAACAAGCAAGCACCTGTCCAAGGCCTCTCCCAGGAGATAACTTCAGAGTAGAAGGGAGACTAACCTTGATCAAAACGTCTTGTTGCAGAGACAGTGATATGAGTGAGGTGACTTCCACTATATATAAATGGTATTTTTCAACCTTCTGCACAAGCTTAAGTTCCAGCTCCATTCCAGCCAGAGATGTTATACTATGGCGCAATTTAGTACATGTATGTGTAGTATGCCTGGATCCATTCCACTCCTTTGCCTGTCATTTGATAAACATAGACCATGACCTTATTCTTTCATCTTGTGGGTATTAAGTCCACATGGTGGCTCTTTACATATTATTTTCAGACTGAACTCAGCTGGGCCATGTAGGTCAACCAGCCACCAGGTGTCTACTAGCAAATACCACACTAAGACAATCATAAGGGTCATTATTGGATTGTTTTTTTGTTTGGCTCCTCCTCTTAGACTGATTTGCAAAGGGACACATACCTCCAATCAACATAGTTCTAATGGTCACTGAGCTGCACAAGTTCTCCAGCCATGTCAAGATCAACATTTTAGGAAGGGCAATGCCTGAATCTGTTTACAGGATCACTAGAAACAATCCTATATAAGCAGCATTGGTCACAAGGTAGCAACAATCCAGGGAAACAACGGTAATATATTAAAGAGCACTTACACACACACACCCACACTAACTCATTTCAAGACAATAGCTTAACATCCATCCATCCATCCATTGTCCAACCCACTGAATCCGAACACAGGGTCACGGGGGTCTGCTGGAGCCAATCCCAGCCAACACAGGGCACAAGGCAGGAACCAATCCCGGGCAGGGTGCCAACCCACTGCAGGACACACACAAACACCAAGCACACACTAGGGCCAATTTAGAATTGCCAATCCACCTAACCTGCATGTCTTTGGAATGTGGGAGGAAACCGGAGCGCCCGGAGGAAACCCACGCAGACACGGGGAGAACATGCAAACTCCACGCAGGGAGGACCCGGGAATCGAACCCAGGTCCCCAGGTGTCCCAACTGCGAGGCAGCAGCGCTACCCACTGCGCCACCGTGCCGCCCATAGCTTAACATGTGTTTGGAATATAAGGAAATTGGAAAGTCTGATGAAGACCTCTGAGGATACGGAGAAAAACCACCAAACTATATAATGCAAGGCATAAGCGATAACATCTGCACCACCAATACTCAAAGATGAAGAGGGTAGGCATAACTATGAGGATATTTCCTCAAATATCAAACACTCTGCAATCTCTTAGTCTAGAATGGAAACAATGGGGCTATGTATGGATACAGGGAAAACTTCCATACTTATCAGAGGCAAACTCCACCCTGGACAACTGACAGTCAAAATCCCTTTTGAATATTTACCTTTCCTCAAACTGCTCTGTTGTGTTATGGAAAAGTATGTTTTGTTGTCCTTGAAGAACTGACAGGAGGAGATACTGGGTGAATATAGCTAGTTAATTAGGTAAGGTGAACAGACTGAAAGGTCACCTCTTGTTTCTAAAATGACTTCTCCAGCTATGCTCTCACAGTTACTGTTGTGATGAACTGGCTAGAATGTTCTGCGACATCTTCAACATGCCACTGGCTCAGGCTACAGTCTCCAGCTGTTTTAACCACAGCCACAGTTGTTCCATTATTAAGAAGGCCACCATTTTTGTCTGAACGATTACAAGCCTATGGCACTCAACTCAATCAATATGAATTGATTAGAGTGGATGGTTTGGCACATATTAAGAACAGAGATTTCTTCTTATTTCAACAGCCGTCCATGCTACACTAACCCACCTTGACAAAAGGACCAGTTCCTTGTGAAAGTTGTTTATTGACTTTAGCTTGGCATTCAATACTATCATCACCCTGAAGCTAGCAGTAAAGCCCAGGGCACAACAGGGCTGTGTGTTTTCTTTTCACACACAATTGCGTTGCCAATCATGTCACAAATTCTGTCATCAGGTTTGTGAATAACACATTGCTAGTAGGTCTCATCACCAATGATGACAAGACAGCTTATAGAAGAAGGTTAAACGTCTCACTGAATGGTGTAACAATCAGCAATCTGTCCCTCAAGGACAACAAAACAAAGGAGCTGATTGTGGGCTTCAGATGAGTTGAAGGAAGTCTGCTGTGGAAACAGTGTGTAGCTTTACGTGATTGCGGATATAAATCACTGATGATCTCTTATGGTCCCTTAACATCATCTGTCTGATGTGAAGGCTCGGCCAGATACATAGTGGAAGGCATTCAGAGTTGCTGCTTTACAGTCTTTCATGGCAACTGCATTGTGGCAAATCACAAGGCTCTTCAGTGGGTTGTTAAAATGACCCAGTTTATCACTGAGGCTACACTCTAATCCACGTAGAACACTAATGATAAGAGATTCCTGAAGAATATACTTTACATTATCTCTGATACTACATCCTGCAGCAACAGTCTTTTTGCTTTCCTGCCATCCACAATGTGATATAGCAGGATTCGACGCTGTACCACCAGATTTGCTAACCATTTTTACTAATGGGCATTACACTGTTAACTCACACATAGTCACTCAGAACTACATTATGTAAGCATTTGCACTACCAATCAAACTATAATATTGATTTAATATTACAAGCCATTTTTAGTTCAGTCATGTGCATTTTCTTATTGATATTTGTTTTGTCTGATAAATACAGCTATTTTTTTATTTTTCTCATGAAACTGATGCAATTACATTTCTATTTATTGCTGTTGCTTTTTACTGTTTTGCTTAATAATCTGTGTCATTATATCATAAGCCAAATACTTTTCTTCACTGCTAAAGTACTTTGGAAATAAAGTCAATTAAATCGAATACATTGTTCATAAGCATGTCTGTGTGCCTGGTGTGACCATTGATTAAAGAGAACAAATTTATAAATTTTAGTTCATCAAATGACATCTCTAAAAAACTCCCTGGACTTGAATGTTAGGCTAAATCATACTATTTTATACACAGCCTGTTACAGACCATACCATTATCAGATACTTTTCAAAGCTTACAAGAAAACAATTAAAAACAACAGATAAATTACAACACTAGATCACAAGAAGTACATGATAAACGTAAAATCTGATAAGTAGCCAAGTGGAGTCAGCATCATTACTATACTCAGAGAAGAGAGAGAAAATAAAATAATAAATACAGTTAATCCAAAATGAGAATGACAATGTGTATTTATTGTAGAAAATTTCAAACCTTAAAACTGAAGGACCATTAAAGACACCGGAAAGGAGTTTCAGGGTAAGCTCTAACAGTACTCAAGACCTATGTAGCTTTGTGGAGGGGTGTGGAGTGAGAATCAAAAGGTCTGCGGTGTATGGCTGGTTCATGATTACCAATAAAATGACAATAGGTAGTCTGAGATTTTTTAGGTTCAAAGTACAGGTTTGTGGTTGAATTGGTATCATACAGGTAGCCAGGGAAACAGAGACAGAAGAAAGGTGACACGTTTCACATCTTTTGATTCAAATCATAACTATTTAGAGTCTGTTGTAATCTGTTAAGGGTGTGTAATAATAGATAAACTGGTACATCAGCAATAATCCAAAAGAGTTAAAGGAATACTCCACCCACAATGATCATTTTTGTATGTGTTATATACTTCATGTATTTTTTAGTGGTGGCCAAGAAAATTTTTTAATCTCATGTTTTCATGCAGAATGGAAGGAAAGAAACTAATCATGTAACATTACTGGTGGCTGATATTGTACAATGACAAACAATGTGAAAAATGTCCATAGAAAAAAAAAAAGAAAAAAAGAAAATCTCACATTACTTGTGTCCCATAATACATATGTCTATTATACAGCTGTTTGCTTAAAACATGCTAAATGAATGCCCTTGTTTTGCTAAAATATAGTTAGTTACTTCTGGAATTATCAGAATATACATAAACAGTAAACCTAACGGCTTGACTTTTTTCTTGGCCACCACAGCTTACTTCAAACACACGAGGTAAGTAACATATACACATTTTTTTTTGGGTGGAGTATTCCATTAATGTGTGAGATACTGTTGAGTATTTCTACATGTGGATTAGACTCTAGCAATGCTTTATTGGCACGTGATGGGCATACACTGGGAGAGAGCATCAAAAATTAAATAATGCTTTTCATCATTACATTAAAAGATTAATTTGCTGATGAGAAAATGGGAATAGTATTTTTCTGGAGAATTTTATATCCAGCTGGGTATTAATAACCTCATTCAGTACATTCACGGATTGACTTTTTATATACAAGAGAAATAGGTATCAGATGCAAAACTGTGATATTAATAGAACATATTTTTGGACCGTAGTCATTTTCCATAAATCATGAGCTCCAGTCTTTCTTTTGATCCACAATTTTAATCACAGATAAAAGAAGATATAAAAATACTTCTAGAACAGAATGATAATGGGGATAATTTGGGACACATTAAGGCCAGATATAAGGGGGAAAACTATATCTCTGAGCACTCATAAGAAAACAAAGCAAGTATTAGATCCAAATGAAAACTAAAAAAAAGTCAATAACAAACACCCAGGAAAATAAGGATTCAAATGAAATAAAGGTGATGAGAAACAAAAGAGATATACAAGAATATATACACAAGAAATTTTAAAAAATGATATGTCCAAATAATTGAAGTTGTTGGCAAGGTGATAGTAGTAAAAAGGAATTATAACTGTAGCATTATTTGATATAAATGAGAAGAAGTTGTAAACATTTTATCAAATTATAAAAAAAAAAAACTATATAAAGCCCAGTCAGGAAATGAAGAAAAGTTTGATCATTTTTGGAATCTACAGTAGTTACCATTTCTTAAAGCAACACTCCAACCAAATATAATATTTTTTATATGTTACTTACCCCATGTAGTTTGTAGTGATGACTGAGAAAAAAATGTTAATTTCACTTTTTCATGCAGAATTGAGTCAACAATGTTTTTGATAGAATGGGCATCTATGGTGACCAATGATGGACAACAGAAAAAAAGATTAAAAACATCCATGAAAAAAATCTCACACTACTTGTGTCACATACTTAATATGTCAAGTCATCCAGTCGTATGCTCACAAAATCCCAAACACATGTATTTTAATTAAAATATTGTTAAATAATCCATTTCTGGTATGTTAAAAGCAATGATTCAGTCATTATGAGACTCACAGCTAATAAATCACCTGATATATACTGTATGGCTTTAATTCAGACTTATTGTATATAAAATCTGTGGTGGGTTGGCACCCTGCCCAGGATTGGTTCCTGCCTTATGCCCTGTGTTGGCTGGGATTGGCTCCAGCAGACCCCCGTGACCCTGTGTTCGGATTCAGCGGGTTGGAAAATGGATGGATGGATATAAAATCTTCCAAGTGGAATTGATACATAACCTTCTTTATAATTAAAACTTGCCATTATTTGATAAATGCTCCCACCATGGAGAGCAGCTTTCATCTCAATTATACCTAAGGAGGAAAAGATAGATTGGATTGTGGTTCATTCAGCTGAATTGTGAATTCCTCAGACTATTCTGAGTGCTTAATATGGAAAATAAAATACTGTATATGTATAGCAATTCTAGCAATGGATGACTATATTGAAATTATTCTGAACCATTTGACAAATTGTGATCAACAGGAGTTTATTCAAGACAGACAACCCCAAGATAACATTTGATGCAAAATACATATTTTGAATCATATTCAATAACCAGCTGCGGTACCTGGCTTTACCCAACAAATTTTGTAAGACAGTGTGCCTTGACCATTAGTTAATTGGATGTATCAGAAATACTATGTAACTACTTTCCACGTATACAACATTTGTAGTTTTTTTTCTTTTCCAGGTGTTAATATTTATAGCTTATTGGATCTTCATTCTGTTGAATAAGCTGCTTACAAATGCCCAAGACTAAAATATTCCTTGCCACAGACACATTTTTGCTTTTCTTTTTAATAGACCTTGGCTTTTGCTGATGGTCACTGGAAAGCACAATTTTACAGGAAACTGTATTATTTTGAATTTAAGTTAATTTGCAGGAATAATGGGAATTTGGGATTTAAATATAATTTCACCTTGTAGCACATCCTGTAAAAAAAACCACAGAATTGCGGTTTACTGTAGCTTATAACATTCAACATTTACTTGGCCCATGCAATGAATTGAACATTTTAAGTATTGTACAGAAAACAACAAGTGAAAAGCAATAATATTATGAACTATGTACAATGTCTATTTTCTCTATGTTCGGTCAGTGGGGGACCCCTTTACTGAGCTGAACAAGCGTTTAAACTTACCAGAGCATGACGCCACTCCTGTGTTGTGTTGTACCCAAAGCTTGAAATGGGCTAGTATACTGTACCAGCACTTCTCTGTTGCTGCTTTGCAAACCATAGCATAGTGGCACATTGCTGTCTGCCTTCTAAGAGGACAACTCAGTTTTCTGTAATATTGCACGTATTTTACTACCTCTTAGCCACTGGCTCGAATTTATATGTATTTTAAACTGCACCTCAAGGAGTAAGAAGAAGCAGACAGAAGAGGGAATACCACGTGTACTCAAGGATGCCACTTTATCTTCTGCTTCTCTTTCCCTTCCCAATTTGCTTCTGGCGAAGCAATACTTATGTTCAGAGCTGCAGCACCTGGCACCAGCACTCAAGTTTATAGCGTGCTTGCTAACCACATTTTATTTGACCTTTGCCAAACTTTCATCCTTCTAGTTTGCCTCTGCTGGGAGCCTTCATTTGCATAAAACAGCAAGCCCTGTTTCTCTGCTTAATTCCTTCTCAGCCCTCAGCTGAGAAAAGGACATGGCTCATGACCATACCCTTCTTGCTACAGTATTATTATAAGCAAATAAAGAAAACAAGGGTTGGCTAATTTTCTATTCTCTTAATATAACCAAATTTCAATTAAACCAGTCAAGTCATTCAACTTTGCATTTTATATATGTAGATATAATTTGGAAGCTTCTGTGATGCGCCTAGATGCTGAGAAAGCTTTTGAATCTGTTAGTTGCGTAGGACTACTTTTTTGAAGAATATTATTGATTGTATTTAAACCTTATAGACCAATATCCATCCATCTATTTTCCAACCCGCTGAATCCGAACACAGGATCTCGGGGGGTCTGCTGGAGCCAATCCCAGCCAACACAGGGCACATGGCAGGAACCAATCCAGGGCAGGGTGCCAACTCACTGCAGGACACACACAAACATACCAAGCACACACTAGGGCCAATTTAGAATCGCCAATCCACCTAACCAGCATGACTTTGGACTGAGGGAGGAAGCCGGAGCGCCTGGAGGAAACCCACGCAGACACGGGGAGAACATGCAAACTCCACGCAGGGAGGACCTGGGAAGCAAACCCAGGTCTCCCAACTGCGAGGCAGCAGCGCTACCCACTGCGCCACCATGCCGCCCTATAGACCAATAGCACAAATTTAAATTAAAGTGGTGTGAAATTAAGACAAAGAGCACAGATAAAAGTTTGGGGTAGGCACCCTGTATACTTGAAAAAGAAGTTGAAAATAATGGTCTTTACAGACTGAGTTCAAAACAGAACTGAATACAATGACCAAAGACGTTTTTATGGTGAGTTGGCAGGAAGGGGTAGGTTCAGAGGAACAGGAGCTGGAAGTGGTGTCAGTAGAACCAAAAGTTACATCAGAGGGCTCAAGTTCAGTCTGCTGGTCTACAGAGGGAAAATAAGAAAAAGGTTTAGTCAACAGTGCCAACCCCTGGTTCAGCAGGTAGGTACAATTATTCAAGCCAATAAGTTGTCTCCCATGTGCACGTGTGACACGTCCCCCCGAGAGCAAACCCATTGGGTGGGGCAGCACGAACCTAAAGGTTGTGAACCCATGACAAAGCATTGTGATCCATTTTAAAAGGGACATGATCGGTGACAAGGGTAAACCCATGTCCTAGGAGGTAATTCCTCAGTTGAGTAACTGCCCACTTGTTTGCCAGAGCATCATGTTCCAACACCATATACCTGGTTTCCCAGTCAAAAAGTTTCCAGCACAAGAACATGACAGGGTGCTCAACACCATCAACACTTTGGCTCAGCATCTCAAGTGTCAGTCTGGAGGATAAAAGGCAAAGCCATTAAGATAGGTCCTGACTTTAGGGTCTGCTTCAGGTCACTAAATACAGATTCTGCCTTTAAATCCCATGCCACAATGTTCGGGGTGCCGCTTCTTTGTTGAATCCATCAAGGGCATCGCCCTCTTGGAGAAGCAAGGTACAAACCAACGTTAGTAACCTGCTAACCCCATGAAGGCCTGGTCCTGTCTCTTGGTCTTTGGATGGGGCCATTTGAGTATGGCGTCTATTTTCGAACACTGTATCCTTACCATGCCCCTGCCCGCCTGGTAGCCCAAATATCTGGCCTCAATTAATCCAAAGTTTTAAGTATTTCTTTGGCTATATCCGGAGCCCAGCTCCTAGTGTATGGAGCACAGTACTGACTTGCTGTAGGTGTTCCTTCTATGTGCTGGAGTAGATAGATAGATAGATAGATAGATAGATAGATAGATAGATAGATAGATAGATAGATAGATAGATAGATAGATAGATAGATAGATAGATAGATAGATAGATAGATAGATAGATAGATAGATAGATAGATAGATAGATAGATAGATAGATAGATGATGATGACTTCTAGGTAGGCAGCACTGTATGTATTGTGGGGATGTAGCACTCTATCTACCTGACGTTGGAAAGTTGTCGGCACCCCGTGTAACTCAAATGAAAGGACATGATATTGCCAGTGTCCACTAGGGGTGCTAAACACTTAATCTTGCAGAGTCCCTTAAAGCAGTGCTCCGCAACCTTTTCTCACCTACGACACACCAAAGTTCTTCCTAGAATTCCGCGGCACATCAAAAGCCAAAATATATAGCAGTGGCATAGCTGGGGGGGCGGGGGTTGTGCTCCGAGCGGCAGCTATTTAGGGGCATCCAAACTACGGTAGTTTCCTTTTTTTTTTTGTTCTTTGAATAGGCGCAAAAAAAAATTTCTTTCAGCTTTGGGGCGTCAAATTTTTCACCGCCCCGGGCAACATGATCTCCAGCTACGCCACTTATATATAGATATTAATTTAGCTGATCGCCGCAAATGATGCATTGTGGCTTTGGAGCCGTTTCGTCACCACACCACGAGAATCCATATCGAATGTAATCTTCGTTGTACTTCCTTTTCACAATCCTCTTTGTTTTTTTTTTGCAACACTTGTGCTGGGTTCTTCATCATCTGTACGTGAAGACGAATCTTTTCCACGTAAAAATTTATCCATATTTAAAGGGGTATAAAACTAAATATGAATCACACGAAGAACGTTAACCATACACAATTCAGCAACACAACTAATAGTAATGAATGATAACTACTGTCGCAAGACGAGTGAATGCGACGTAGCGCGACTAATACGTCGGCTTGAATTGAATCTAGGTGAGGGCATGGAGCGCTCTGCCTATCAAAGTATACTATGCAGTTGTCTGGCGACTATGTAGGGCCTATGTCGTAGGCGACAGGCGATGGGATTTATTATTTCAGAGAAATGACACATAAAATTATGAAACCTTTAAAAGGCTATTTACACGAATATTTCATTGCACGTATTCTCGTTATTGTGTTTCTAAGGAGGACCGCTGAAATATTATTTAGTTAGAAAATTGTCTTATTTGACCGCATCACACCTGTATCGGCTCAAGGCACGGTGTGCCGTGGCACACCGGTTGCGGAGCACTGCCTTAAAGGAACCTGCCAATACCCTTTTGCCATGTCAAGAGTGGTCAAGCATTCTGCCTTACCAAGATGCTTGAGGAGGACGTCCACTAGTGGCATAGGATAGGCGTTGAATTGGGGAACTTGATTAAGCTGATGGAAGTCATTGCAAAACTTCAAACTTCCATCTGGCTTAGGAACCAAGACAATGGGAGTGATCCAGGGACACCTAAGTCCAGCATATACTTGATTTCAAATTCTACCTCGGCTTGTTTTGCCTCCAGGAATTGATATGTGTGTTCTTGGATAATCACACTGGGTTCACTCACGATGTCATGCACAACCAAACAGGAACATCCAGATTTCTCACTCACCACCTCCAGGACAGAGATGATAACTGCTTCCAGCTTCTGCTGCTGTTTGGCCATCAAATTGATGCTGAAGTTAAGGACTGATTTAAGAGCAAAGAGAGAACAGGGGTGACTGGAGTGGGGACTCGGGTCCCTTTTCTTCCATGGTTTCAGCAAGTTGACATGATACACCTGTTCATTTCATTGGCAATTTGGCTGTTTCACTAAATAGTCAACAAACCTCTTTCTCTCCTTAACTTCATAAACCTGTCAATGAGCCAATAATTTGGAGTGGGAAGTGGGGATGAGTACCATTGCGCAGTCTACAAGGTAGAACTCCTAGAGAAACATGCCATGGTCATAGCAATGGGCCTGTGTTGCTTGCGCCTCTTCCATGTGTTCTTTTAGAATAGGTCTAATTTTCACAAATCTATCGTGTAATTGAGCAATGTATTCCAATATATTTTTAGAATGGAGGGCATCTTCCTCCCATTCTTCTTTTAGGATGTCCAGTAAGCCCTGGGGCTGTTGCCCATACAGTAGTTTAAATGGAGAGTAGCCCGTAGAGGCTTATGGAACTTCTTGGTAGGCAAATAACACAAGGGGGAGTAACTGAACCCAGTTCCTCCATTCTCGCTGACCTCACGTTTGTTTGAGGGTCTAAATGAACTACTCCACTAGACCATCAGTTTGAGGATGAGTTTGAGGCCTTTAACTGCTTGATATTGAGTAATCTGGCAACTTCCCTGAACATCTCTTGAGGTAAAAGGCGTCCCCTGGTCTGTTAAGATTTTTTTGGAGATGCTGACTCACGCAAAGAACTCTACCAATTCCTGTGCAATAATTTTAGAAGTGGCCGTTTGCAATGGGATAGCCTCTGTATAATGGGTGATAATCTATGAGGACTAAAATATATTCATGCCCTCTAGCTGAGAGTTCAAGGGGTCCCATGATGTCCATACCTATGTGCTAAATGGGAATATCAACCAGGGGTAAGAGGATTAGAAGAGCACAGTCCTTACTAGGAATCTGTTGCAATTGACATTTTGCCAAAACAGGAAGCACAAAAGTGATGGACTTCCTCATTAATCCCCGGCCAATAGAATCGGAGCTTGATCAGCTCAAATGTTTTGTCATCTCCCAAGTGGGTGCCTAGGAGGTGGTCATGTGTCGGAAGGTCTATGGGACTAGCAACAGTCACCTCACCTCTCCCTCATGTTTGGCTACTCAGTAAAGAAGGTCATTATTAAGTAGATGGTACGTGTGTTAGCTGTTTACCAGAACTACTGCATTTTTAGCAAATTTAAGGGATTCATCATTCTACTGTTCTCTTTTAAAAGAGACCGGTGTTTGTTGAAACTGAAAATGTAGTAAAGAAAGAGGATTGGGAGCTACTTCAATGGGTGTGGCTTGCAATCCTGACAACCCAGCTTCGGCTGGTGGAGCATCATCCTGAGGTGTCAGAGTGCTTACCATGTCACACTGGGTGGCCACATGACTAGTGCAGTGTGGTGACAGCTTGGGATGGAGTTTTTCTGTCCATAACAAGGCCTAAAGCATTTTAAGTGTGGAGTGTGCTATAATGCTTTTTACTGTCTGATCAGTCTCATCCCAGTATCACCAAATATGGTGGATTTCGGAGGACAGTGACTCGGATTGCCCGTATGGTTCCTCCATAGTTGATGACACAAGGCAAACCTGTGCTTTCGAGTATCACTGTGAATACAGGTCAGACTGGTCTTTCCAGTGAGCCACTGTCGCGGAAGCAAAAAACGTCAAGAGACAATAGAAATGTTGCTGCCAAAATCAAATTATGCTGCAACCCAATGCATCCTTTACTAATACCACTCCTATACAGGGAAAAGACAAGGGGTTAGCAACAGTACAATACCTTCCTCTCTTAGCCAAGCTGCAGTCCATCGGCTCGTCGAGGTGAGGGCAGTGGGGGATGGTATATCTGGCCTCCCCACACTATTTCAAGATGTGCACTTCTCTTTTGGCTTCACTGCAAACTCTGTGTCGCACCAGATGGGCTCATAATGGTCGACACAGCCAGTCCAGGTTTGATGAGTGGAGTGTTCTGTGTGCTCGCTTTGCGTGGCTGCCCTATGTCACTCGTGTGCGTCTATTAAGGCCTCCATTTTTTTAAATTCTTGCCTCTGGGTCGAGGAAGTCAGGGGGAGCGTTCACCAAGATGTCACAGGCCACTTGTTCCATGACTTTCTTCAAGTCGTTAATGTCTGGCCTTAACCATTTACCCACTTTTCCCATATGTTAAAGGTTAGAGGGTGTGACATTTGTGGTCTACAGAGGGAAAACAGAGAAAGGTTTAGTGGACAGCGCCAACCCTTGGTTCAGTGGGTAAGTACAATTATTCAAGCTCATGAGTTGTCTCCCATGCGCCCATGTGTGACAGTGTATATAATCAAATTAAACCTAACCTTCTTTAATCATTTTAAATTCTGGATTCAAATCTGCGAAAAAGAAACTACTTCGAAGACTGCCATTAACAAAACAAAAAGTGTAAACAACATTTTTGAAAAAATATCAAATTCATGGATGAGGTCCCAAATAAAGATATTTAATAAGGTTACAAAGCTGCATTACTTAAGCCAATGTCATATTGCATGACTTCTATTCTTGGAGTTTGTCAGACATTCCATCTGCAGTTGCTGATCTCATTGCCGGACCATGTCAAGTTACATGACTCATAATTGATGGGCATGTCAAGTTTAGTGACTGGACTGGATTTTCAGCACATTTCAACTCAACCCTTTTTCTGACAGGCAATAGCAAGCTGCATGATGGAACCAGTGCTGTATGAAAAGGTTAACAGGTGCAGCAAGTCCAGCCACAATCTCTGGCCCATTTTTATCTTTTTTCCATTTTGCAATTGCTGTTCACAAGTCTGACATATCCTACAACTTGAAGTCACGTAATGTGACATCAGTTTTAAACAAAAGACACCAGATAGACACGCTTCTCATCTGTTTGTGAGGTCTAAAACATCCTCATTCCTTATTCTTTGTTGCTGCATTACATGCATTGTACTTCCAGCATTCATTGATTCACAGTTCTCATGCACACAGAGTCAACCCCCTATGATTTTTCTAAATAGGTAGCAGACTACTTGGAGTGATTAGTTGGGTCTGAAAGAGACTGAAGACTGCAAAGTGATGATAGGGGAAAGTGAGGTTAGGCAGTATAGGATGGTGGTCTATAATATGACATTGGAGATCAAGAAGAGGAAGAGAGTGAGGTCAGAGCCAAGGATCAGATGCAAGGTTGAGTTTAGGGAGGAGGTGAGACAGGCACTGGGTGGCAGTGAAGAGTTACCAGACAGCTGGGAAACAACAGCAGATGTAGTAAGGGTGCTTGGCATGACATCTGGAAAGAGGAAGGAGGAAAAGGAAACTTGGTGGTGGAATGAGGAAATACAGGAGAGTATACAGAAGAAGAGGATGACAAAGAAAAAGTGGGATAGTCAGAGAGATGCAGAAAGTAGACAAGAGTAGAAGGAGATAAGGCACAAGGTGAAGAGAGAGGTGGTGAACGCTAAAGAAAAGGCGTATGATGAGTTGTATGAGAGGTTGGACACTAAGGAGGGAGAAAAGGACCTGTACTGACTTGCTAGACAGAGGGACCAAGCTGGGAAAGATGTGCAGAGAAGAGGTTGGATGATGTGGAGATAGTGGTTCAGGAAGTGCAACGGATTAGCAAGGAGGAAGTAAAGACAGCAATGAAGAGGATAAAAAACGGAAAGGCCATTGGCTCAGATGACATACCTATGGAAGCAAGCTGGAGGTGGGATTACATCAGGGATCGGCTCTGAGCCCTTTCTTATTTGCAATGGTGATGGACAGTTTGACAAATGAGATTAGACAGGAGTCTCCATGGACTATGATGTTTGCTGATGACACTGTGATCTGTAGCAATAGTAGGGAGTAGGTTGAGGAGACCCTGGAGAGGTGGAGATATGCTCTAGAGAAGAGAGGAATGAAGGTCAGTAGGAACAAGACAGAATACATGTGTGTAAATGAGAGAGAGGTCAGTGGAATGGGAAGGATACAGGGAGTAGAGTTAGCGAAGGTGGTTGAGTTTAAATACTTGGGATTACAGTACAGAGTAATGGGGATTGTGGAAGAGAGGTGAAAAAGAGAGTGCAGGGAGGGTGGAATGAGTGGAGAAGAGTGTCAGGAGTAATCTGTGACAGACGGGTGTCAGCAAGAGTGAAAGGGAAGGTCTACAGGACGGTAGTGAGACCAGCTATATTATATGGGTTGGAGACAGTGGCACTGGCCAGAAAGCAGGAGACAGAGTTGAAGGTAGCAGAGTTTAAGATGCTAAGATTTGCTCTGGGTGTGACAAGGATGGATAGGATTAGAAATGAGTACATTAGAGGGTCAGCTCATGTTGGACGGTTGGGAGACAAAGTCAGAGAGGCGAGATTGCGTTGGTTTGGACATGTGCAGAGGAGAGATGCTGGGTATATTGGGAGAAGGATGCTAAGGATAGAGCTGCCAGGGAACAGGAAAAGAGGAAGGTCTAAGCAAAGGTTTATGGATGTGGTGAGAGAGGACATGCAGGTGATGGGTGAAACAGAACAAGATGCAGAGGACAAAAAGATATGGAAGAAGATGATCTGCTGTGGCAACCTCTAACGGGAGCAGCCGAAAGAAAAAGAAGAAGTTGGGTATGTCACATTATTTAACTGTCCTTCACAGGAATACGCACCTGACTGCCTCCAACTCACTAGTTTATGTTAATGAAGACTATGACTGAAAAATCGGCTAATGTGATATGGCCTATAGGTGAAGCAGTAAAGATCTTCAAGCTGTGTTGCTATAATACACAATTTAAACAAAATAAATAATAATAATACTTCTTTATATTTATACAGTTCTTTTCTCACTACTCAAAGTGCTCTCCACACAGGGAGGGCCTGGGACATGAACGCATGATCTCTTTACTGCAAGGCAGCAATGCTACCTCTGCGCCACCTACATGGATTAGATAATAGATTTAAAATTTGACTCTTGAAAGGAATAACTGTGTTTTGTTAATATAATGAAAAAGAAATATTACAAAGTTTACAGCATTGAAGGAGAAAAACTATTTGTAGAATTCAGATTTCTATATAGTGTACATCTTCAAATGCCTCACTATTTTAAAATTGATACAGTATTATAACAGGAGAACTCAATATTGTTAATGTTGGGGTAGTAGAAGTAGTTAGAATCCTACACATTGAAATTAAGTAAAGGAATCATACTGTATATAAATTATTTAAGGGTTTTATGGGAAATAATAATAATTTGGTGAAAGAAAGTGAAGTTACTAAAAACAGACATAATCTATTCTTATGTGTTCGTTTAGTATTTTCAAATTGTTTAACATTTAAACAAACTATATATATTCAATATGAGGTACATGGCTAAATATGAAGAGGGAGAGAATTATGTAAGATTGAATGCATTATTTTTATCTTAATTCTAACTTTAAGGGCTTAAGGTACCTAAACCACCTACACCAGTATTTACACAATTGTAAATTTTTGCCATTTATATACAATGCTTATAAAAAGTATTCATTCAGGAATTTTGTGGTTATACAAAACTGAATGGCATTTATTTTATTTTTGAAGGGAACTTGACAGACAGAAACATAATGAACGAAATTGCCATGACTAAATCAGTCTCCTTTTAAAAACTGGTAACAGATTTATTGAATAAAGATTACAATAAAAAAACATGTAGATCATCAACCATCAAGCCAGTCAGTGTGCCCAAAGAACTGCTAATATTAAAGATGTTGGGTAAAACTTTGATAAAGGGAAAACTCTGCATGTTGCCTTGCACCAAAGCAAAACTATGGAAAAATTACATAAAGAAAGAAATGAATAGTCATTATAATAATTTAAACACATTTGCTTGCTTTACTTTCAGTGAATTAATCTGTTCCTAGTTTCAGAGAGTATCTCAGTAGGTTAAGGAATGTTTGGAAATTAGTATGTGTTAACATAACATTGGCAGGAACCTCTACCAAACAGTTTGCAGACTGCAAAAGAATACCAGCCCTAGAGTATAGGGTTGGGCAAAAGGAGCAGCTGAAGATGAAGTCCCAGAAACTACCTCAAAATGTATTGATCTACATAGACCTGCAAAATGTATTAGTTCTGTAACTTATTGCTTGGCATTGCCCCAGTAATTTTAAAATTCATCCTGTGTTTCGTATTTCAAGGATAAAGGTGGTACACTCTAATTTTTCAGAAAGACTGCTCCTCCAAAACCATTTAAAGTGGAGGGTGAACAAGAATATGAAATCCAAAACTTGTAAATTTACATTGATGAGGTTTAACTGTATTCTGTTTAGTTCATACACATTTCATCAAAGTTTCTAGATAATGAAGTAAACTTTCCAATTCATTTAGTTAGCAATTTAATCTTTTATGGAGCTATGAAGTTTGCTTTTCTTAAGACTATGACTTTAGATTAATGATATTAGTTTCATTTGCAATGGGCAGATGCAAAGCAAATATGAAAAGATGGAGCTTTGTTCTTATTTGAACTGGATTATGTACATTTATGATCACAAAACAAAAAGCAGTCAACAAATGAGCAGACATCAAAGCCAAAAAAGGAAACAAAAAATCAAGCATTGAACTTTAAAAATTAAGAAAAAAATTGAGAGGCAACAGAAATAAATACAATCCTGGCTATTTTGTAGATAACCACCAAGCAAGCAGTGAGAACATTGTGAATCCAAAATTGTACCACAATGAGGTCACCAAAAGATCAGTAAAAAACAAATTTCTTAATTTAAAATAAAACATAATCTGCCTTAATTTTTCCTTAAAATATAAAATAATAACACTGCTGTTTTGGCTTTATTTGACTACTAACGTTTGACCCATGCAGGTTTACCTAACTCTGATTTTTGGCTTAATTTGTTGCTGGTTATTTTTGCTGACTTTCTATCTCATCATTTCATTTAGGACAGAACACCAAAGAAGAAATTTACCATAAGTTGTCTTTCAATTTCTTGTGTGCTTGCACACTAACTTTGTTAATTGCTTGTTGTTACACCTTTCAAACTATTAAATTCACTACCAGGGCTATTATCCATTAATTTTGTTGCACCCCTTATTATTTTAAAATGAACATAATTGTCTAATTTATTGATTCATTTATGTCACATGGGACACGACAAAATAATATTATTGATGAATGACAATTCAAACAATGAAGCAAGCTGCTGAATTAATCAGCTACCACCATTTTCAAGGGTCTTGCCTGTCATATGGGCCACCGGAGCACATTGAGCAAATAATTTTATCTCAATCCAAGGAAATCACTCTGTCTCACAAGACGCAATATAATAATTCTAGGAAACCTTAGAGGTTATTTTTCAAAATTGTCATCAAAACACTAAAGGTGTGTCGTAAATAACTAGATACTGGGAGCTAGTGGATAAGCAGCTGACCTAGAAAACACAAGTTACATTCTCAGTACTAACTGGCTGTCACATAACCTGCCTGGGGCATTGACTGAATAAAAATTTATATGGGCTGTAAAGCACTATGGAATGAAACTCAACATGACAGGCAACATATAAAATTAAGACTAGTAGTGTAATTATCACTAGGCAACATCAGATGAATCTGCTTAGACCTACTACTGAGCATGTCTAAATAGCCCCCCTGACTTATATACATCATAACCAGAGAGAACAGTGTCCACTAATGTTACCAATAGCTCCTGTTTCTTTCCCAAGCTCTACTTCAGCCTTCCTACCCATGGCTCATAAACATTTTTCAACATATAATTTCCCATGTGGTGCTGCAGCACCAGACATTACTTCCTATCTCACAACATGGGATTCTCGCTGCAGATAAATGAGAAGTATTAATAAACGTTATGTTATTATGCAAAATAAGGATCATCGTGAAGGCATGTTATATTATACCCAGCTGATACCAGAATTGTGGCATTACATGTATAAATGAAAAGTGAAGGGCCCGTTTGTCAGGGTGACTGCTAGAAAATAGACCAAGGGAAGCACTGGCATGTACGTTAGTATTTGATGATCTGAATCACTTTGACGTAAATCGTTTAGCCCCAGGTTAATTGGGTGTGGTGTAGGGAGGGAGAGCTGCTAAAATCATTCATTAAGCAATTCTTTGACTCAGTAAAGAGACTAGAATTATTTTTCACAGTTTACAGTTTAAATTAAAAAGGTCTTCCCAGCTGCTTTGTCTTTTCTAATTATTCTCCAGTGTTAGTCAATTTCTTGTAAATTGTTTTAGTCTTTCAGAGCTAAATGATACCTTCATGTGAAATAAGTCTGGGATTTCTCTAAATATTTTCTTATTTATTCCACATTTTAACAAACTTGTTTTGCATATTAATGACATCATACTTTACAATAAAAACATCAGAAAAATAAATAATTGTCCACCCATTATTTTTCTAATCAGCTAATCCATTTTAGTGTCTTGGACAGCCAGTATCTGTCTCAGCTGTATTCAGCACTTAGTTGCAATACTTTCCAGATAATGTGCCAGAGAGACCTCCATAGGACTCAAAATGCAAATGACACTGGAGCTGTAAGGCAGAAGTTCTAACCATTGTGTCACATTGCACATATTTAATCATGAAAAAGTTCACATTGAAAGGGAACCCAATTTCAAAGTACTCCTAAACGTTGCAGTAGTCAAAATAAGTCCTTTATTTCTTTGTAGTCACTTCCATGGTGATCTGAACAAGAAAAGATTTTATATGAGTAGAACTATTTAGATAGTATGTTAAACTAAAAAAATCTGTAGTGTTCCTTTTCATCTACAATCTCTAACAGTAGAATACTGCTGTAAACACATTCTGGGTTTACCACTTACATTGATGTGTTGCACTTTAGCCAATGCAATTAATGAAAATAATCCAAAGTAAAAGGCGCTATACAAAAAAAAAAAATCATTTTTGAGTAATATGACCAGTCTTCTTCATTGACATGTTTTCTTGCTCCAGAGTTGTCCCCATTCATCATTTTATGCATCTTTTGTCGGGGAGCATTTCTATCTTTAAAATCAATAACCTTTTTCACAAGCGAAGCAGCACTCTCCAGGGTATTGGCTGAACAGAGATAACTGGATTCACATAGGCAAAAATCACCTAAGTATGTGTTGTTATCTCATCAGTACTCTCACCCTTGGTGTTGTGCCTTTTTTGCCTGGAATTAAAAAATCCTCCTTAATGAGCATCTCATTTATTTCAGATTACGTCAAGCCAGGATCATCACATTTTTTAAAAGAATATCATTATCCACTCATTTCAGAATAAAATGCCTGCCTTTTTCTGATTTAACATGTTACTTTGATTTAATCACTATACAGAATTCACTAAACACATTATAACTTGTATAACAGGAGGTGAAGCTAATACATACATTGTCAATATAATGCTGTAATTGGTAAGCTTCTTGCTTGTCTGCAGTTAATGTTTTACTACAATGGTCGAAGTTACAATTTAAATATAATACTCTGAAACTGTGGAAGCAGCTCTGTCTCAGTGACTGTGCAAATGACAGTCAATGTCAAAAAAAAAAAAACAGCGTGGGAGCAAGAAGTCTTTAGCCTTCAATTTGCATAAATAAATACACCTGATGGTACTAAACAGTTTCTCTGTATTGTAAGTATGACACCCCACCCACAAGGACAAAGGGTGCAATGATTATCTGATGTTGCAAAGCAGCTTTGTAATCAACTCCCTTTTTTGTACCTTCAAATAAATAAGACAAGGTAGAAACTGAATTACCTTGAAAAGATTGTTCCAATTGATAATACAAAAAGCCTGGTAAGAGATATCAGAAAGCAAGGCTCATTGTTGTAATAAATATAATATTTTATTCTCTGGCTCTGTACTAATTTGTGTTCTACTGTAAAGAGAAATGACCCCAGTCAGTGTGACTGAAACTACAAGAGGCTCTTCATAAAGCATCTTAAACATCTTCCTAAGAAAGAACAGTTATGCTTTTGTTTATTTTGAAAAGATGAATAGACGTTACAATGCAAATTGTATCCCTGTCACATTGTAAATTGTAATGCTGTTCTCAGATGGGAATGAGGTTAAAAAACAACCAGTGGCTTCCGTAAAGCAGTTAGTTAATACTTGATGCTTTCTACAAACAAGCCTCTACATATTAACTTATTTTTCTCTAGCAGGAATTAGTAAAGCATGTAATACGGCAGTTATGAAAAATGATATTGACAAGAGTTTTTTGTGTGAACTACTTTTAAAGTTTAGCTACTCTAACATTTTATATTGTTAAAAAAATATAAAGAGAATAATGATAAAGTGGTACGCTTCTTTTTGATTTAGTTATGCTGAAGCTGCCTGCATTTCCAATGTGGAAATTGTTCAACAACAAGTGCAAAACCTACTGTTTACTCTTCCCTGAAAAGAAGAAATGGAAATTTAATTCAACAGATAAAAACTTTATTATAAGGAGATTCTGAACTCTGCTAGTTAATTTGATAAGACATCTTTAGCATGTGTCAAGAAAAAGTTAATATTCAGCTAAATTTCTATGTACCATACTGTTATTCTCCCAAATGTTTTTTTCTCAAAGTAGTACAGTTTTTATCTCACATTCCAAAGATTTGCAGTTTAGATTCAGATGCAGATGCTGATTCTAAACTGGTCCCATGTAAATAAATGTGCTAATACTGTATGATGTGTGTGACCTATGATGATGATGATCTCAAGGAGAGTTGATTCCTAGGTTGTAACAGGTGCTGTTTAATGTCTCTGTGTTGAACTATATGAGTTAAGAAAACAGATACATTTGATGTTTTCTTAGGCACTAATAATTTAAAATATTTAGAGGGATGCTTTTTTGGGTAGTAACAGTTTGGTCTTATTGGGAACATGTTAGCAGTTGGTGCATTAATCCAGAGGTCTAAAGCTGTTGGTTTTCCTTTAACCCCATATTTAGACATACAAGGGACATTTGATAAGCATGGTAAAAAAGCAAGTTAAGCACCCATTTTTTTTGGGAAAAATCGCTTCAAACATATGTAGAATGTAAACAACACATCACTTCTGGCTGAAATTTGGTCTGAACTAATTTGAAGAGTGACACTTGCTAGCTGTGACATCACCAAATGAACTGTGGTGCCATCTCATAGAAATTTACCAAACTGATCAAACAACCCTCATAATGTTAAAGGAGTTCTCCTGTGAAACAGGAGGCTTTAATGCATTAATCAGATTCTTAGTATTCAGCTAGCACTACATATGTAACAATATGCTTCAGAGCAAGTATTAGTGCTGCTTCATGAGTGAGAGAATACGCATTACAGTTGTTTGTATAAGGCAATCATATTAGAAATATGGAACTTCTGGCCCTGTCTTTTTGGAACTTTATATAAAAAAGAAAAGTATGATATTAAGAGGGAGAAGAAACCATGATTAAATTGGTTGTTAAGGTAAGAACATTTGGTAAAATAATTATTATTTTCAGCATTTAATTAAGTCTAAAATGTGCAGTAAGGCAAAATGTTGCTCAATCTGTGGTCTGATCTTGATTGCAAATACAGTATATTCAACTAAATTAAAAAAAATATATATATATATATATATATATATATATACATAACAGTATTCATTTTAAATATTGTAATTTTTAATGCAAAAAGGTGCATGTCCTTACCCAGAGGTTATCATAAGGCTTCATGGCAATAGCTGACTCAACATATTATTCCTGTTTAACTGTCACTTTGACATACACCAACATGGAATTAGTGATATACTATTTGTCTACTTATGGTTCCAAAAAAGAATGTAAAATCTGACTTATAATGCTAACATCAACTGGGCAGCTTCTGTGCCAGTCCAACCAGTATGTCTGCAGTTTGTTCTTTCAGTCAGTAATCTGCTTGGATTTGAGTGGCATTCAGGACTTTTAATCAGTGTTTGGGCATACAAATCAGAACAGCTGTTTCAAATGGCACAAAGATGAGTGAATTGAGACCTGTTAGTAGTTTAAACAAGCTTTGAGTCAGGAAACAATCACTATAGAATGGTCTGGCATTTACAGAGTCACATGCAGACCCTTCCTAGTGATTCTTTTTGAGAAAGTGTTTCCAGCCTTGAGGCTGTACCATGTAAAAAACAGAAGCCTTGTAGTACAACAGAGCTTTTCAAAAAACCAACATGCAAATTGATGTTTCAAGTGTTGTCTGTTTTTGCTGTCATAACACTACAGAAGAGCTTTTAGACATGATGAGTGCAGTTTACAAAACCTTCTTTATAAAATGTTCAAACGTGCTCTTTTATAGTAACGTAATTTGCACTACAGACGTAAAACAAAGGTGCATATGTTACAGGGTTTTTTCCAGTTTTCCCACTTTTTTTCTGTGATACATTAAGGGCTTAGAGATTGGTAAAGCATAACATGTCATGACAGAAATAAACAGAGAAAAATAATGGATAGGTTATTTTTTAGCATAGAGAATTAGGAGACTTCAGAGCAGTTTTAGAAATGCTAGACAACATTTTAGAGGAGAGCATCTAGGGAAAGATAGATGGTGACTAGAAATTAATAAATACAAATAAGTCATAAATAGGCTCTTCTTGCTTTGTAAAACACTTTTATTAACCTCACCCTTCATTTTATATTCATCCAAAGAAAACAGAAATGGTGATTCTTGTTCGGTTTAGGGTGGCTGAAGCGTTTTGAGAAAGATCAAGTTAAATAAAAAATTAGAAATGAACAGTATGTGTGTTGTTTTGAGGGATAAGGGAATCCCACTAACAGAAAAGTGCAATTTAATGTGATGTGTGTGTGTATGTGTCAGAAAAGGAAATCCCTTAAATATACTGGCTCACCATATATAGTACAGTTCAGCTCTGTATTAAATAGGACAGACTGACACACTGCAACTTTAACAGGAATCAGCAACCTTGGGTAGAGAATGGATAATGTTTTGGAATATTTAATATGTGTAAAGCACACATTACATAATATGAAAGTGAAGCAACAAAAGAAAAAAAACACTTGCCTCAATATTTTCACCTATGTTTACAGTGTTTCATCTCACAGCTGTTGTAAATGCGATGCCAAACATGCACTCTATTGTTCATTTGGGGCTGCTGGTCGTTTCAGTGAGTACTGCCTCTGTAAATGCTGGTTTGGATATACCCTATTCTGTATGCAAATAAATGAATATACAGTCAAGAAAAACTTTAGATCCAAAGAAAAAAAAAACCAAATTGCCTATTCAGTGGTATCATGTATATGTACTTCTACCAATACAGCCTTAATGCTGCAAATTCAAGCTTCAAAATGTCCTGTGACCTGCTTCAATAAACCATCCACAAAACCTTTGGGATTGTACAACTAGGAATTTCTGCTATGCTCTATATTTGGGTAGACTAAGTTTAACTTGTAATAAAGAATCCTCATTCTTCACACAGGATATTCAAACTCCAACCCCTTTGATGAGAAAGTGAAATGTGTGCTCAATTTTTTGTATGACCAAACTCCACTTCTATATAATCATGGTTCCAATCATTTGTTGTTCATAATATTACTGCTCACCAAAACAAGAGTTCCTGGGCTCCCCAGAATTTGATGGTCATCTACCAATTTTTTTATTGCCTTTTGGATCACTGTCACTTTAAACAAATCAGTTCTTCCCTCTCATCATCATGGACCCTTCTACACAAAAATGGGTTAACGCTATTAATTTTATTATTATTATTGTAAATTTTGTTGAGAGCTTTATCCAAGGAAATATAACAAGATAAGGAAAAAGTGCATCAGGATGTACACCATATATACAGTAGTGTTTTTTCTAACAATTAGAGAGCTGACATGCTAAGTGACTAGCTCACGTTTATACAGTCAGAAGCAAGAATTGCACTGGCAACTTTGGAATTTAAATCTCAAGGATGACATCTCTAAATGCCTACTTCTTCATGCATTTCTGCAGATACTCAAACATAACACCATCACTTTTTATTTCAAATGCCATTTTCATTAGGGTAAAGGAAATAAAGTGCTTAGTATGCTTAAGGTTAAAAACATTTATAAAGAGGGCAAAGTACAATATCTACATCAGTTTAATCCCAAATTACAGGCCCAAAACAATACTTTCAAAGAGTCATATTTTGTATCATGCCTTCTTGTTGCTATTATGTCTTTTCTATTACAAAAATTATCCCTCTCTTCTAACTCCAAAAAACAGTTGTATAGCTATAAAAAAAACTTAAAACTACTTGATGAAGATTGAGAACACTGAGGGTGACCATAAATCCAGGATAACAATAGCTTCACCTGAGTGGCGTATGTTATACTTTTTGCATAACAAAATTTAATTAAAGTTCATTGTCACTCAACCAAATCAACTGATCAAACAAACTTGGTTTTGTCACAAGCTGCCTGATGACTTTTTATTACTGTGTATCCGATTGTCTAATCAAATTCATTTAAGCTATGATATATTGAATAACCTAAATAACTAACCAATTTAAATATGTGAAGTCATTAACTATGAAAAATAATAATGTATATTTAACATTACAAAACAAAAAATCGCATTCCTTACTGGATTAGCTGATATGAAAACCAAAAAAAACTAGTCATGAATTTGTACTCAGCAACACTTCAATATATGTTGTGATATAATTTCACACAAAAGAAAGAAGCCTTCACAAAAAGAAATGTTGGGGACCGTCCCCGTATATTCTCCTGCAGACAAAGTAGTAAATAAATGATCAAAAGTCCCAAAAAAGAGTAACATTTGACAAACTTTATCTCACAAAATGGCGTTTATATACAGAAATGGGTTATGGGAATAGGAAATGGTTGGCAGGATGTGACGATGAAACAGGAAACGGAAACAACGCCGTTTGATGAAAACTGGAAGTGATGTCATTTGAAAGGGCCAGAAGTGACGTCATGTCATGTGACCGGAAGTGACATCATGGCAGCCATTTTGGAACCTGGAAGTGGAGGTATTTATTTTTCCTCGGTTTTCTGTGGATAGAAGAGATTCCGGTAAGTACCACGTGACAACCCTTTATCTCGCGATGTTTCACTCACCTTTAGGCTTTTTGACTTCCTCCTAATTGCACGTGTGTGTCAATGTTTATCTTTCGATCCGTCCATTTTCCAAAATCTGGATACAGTAATCCCTCCTCCATCGCGGGGGTTGCGTTCCAGAGCCACCCGCGAAATAAGAAAATCCGCGAAGTAGAAACCATATGTTTATATGGTTATTTTTATATTGTCATGCTTGGGTCACAGATTTGCGCAGAAACAAAGGAGGTTGTAGAGAGACAGGAACATTATTCAAACACTGCAAACAAACATTTGTCTCTTTTTCAAAAGTTTAAACTGTGCTCCATGACAAGACAGAGATGACAGTTCTGTCTCACAATTAAAAGAATGCAAACATATCTTCCTTTTCAAAGGAGTGCGCGTCAGGAGAGAGAGAGAGAACAAAGCAAGCAGTCAAAAAAAAAATCAATAGGGCTGTTTGGCTTTTAAGTATGCGAAGCAGCGTCGGTACAAAGCTCTTGAAGGCGGCAGTTCACACCCCCTCCGTCAGGAGCAGGGAGAGAGAGAGAGCCAGAGAAAAACAAAGTCAAAAATTAATACGTGACCTTTGAGCTTTTAAGTATGCGAAGCACCATGCAGCATGTCCTTCAGGAAGCAGCTGCACACAGAAGGTAGCAACGTCCCTATCGTCTAGGTGTGCGAACAGCCCCCCTGCTCACACCCCCCTACGTCAGCGCGAGAGAGAGAGAGAGAAAGTAAGTTGGGTAGCTTCTCAGCCATCTGCCAATAGCGTCCCTTGTATGAAATCAACTGGGCAAACCAACTGAGGAAGCATGTACCAGAAATTAAAAGACCCATTGTCCGCAGAAACCCGCGAAGCAGCGAAAAATCCGCGATATATATTTAAATATGCTTACATATAAAATCCGCGATGGAGTGAAGCCGCGAAAGGAGAAGCGCGATATAGCGAGGGATCACTGTATTCCAATATGAACTTTTGAGGCCCTAAAGTCAGGAACTCACATAACAACATGCATTTAAACATTGACAATTTAGAGTCATCAAGGCACCTATGAACAGTGCTTAGCAATATATCAAATTTTCAACATGACCCTATATTAGCAAAAATCAACATTCTAAAGCCAATATTGCAATGTTCAGCACTTTTATTTGATTTTCAATAACTTCTTCTGAATGTTCAATAAAATTCACACAAACTCTTTTAAGCATGATGGCATTACCTTCACCCATGTTGCCAGTCAGGGATGAGAGTGAGAAAAAAAATTTAGCCAGGATTAAAAAAAAAAAAACAGAAGCGTTTAGAACAGCTGTGCTGTCTCCTGGTAATACGGGTCCCTGCTAAGCAATGTTCCATAAAATGGTCACTGCTCTGTTGCATGCTGTATGAGCACACAAGCAGCACGTAGAACAAAATAACACCTGCAGTGAGTTATTGTATTGAAAAACACACTTTCTTACTCGACCTGTGTCCTAAAAATACTTGTACTTTGTCAGTGAACAGATAACTATAATGTTAATTAATGCCAATTCAAAGTATAACACATTCATTTGGATCAACATGTATAAATAAATTGTCCTGATGATGTTCTATTCTGTTAAGATTATTGGAGGAAGTCAAATATACAAACACATTACTCTGTGAGCAAAGGTTAGTAATAGGAGAATACAATATAAATTATTGAAGTAAAAATCTATGATTTTATAATGATTTTAAAAGGGAGATGTTACTTCACTTCATTGGGACTGAAAGTGAAAGTAAAGGTTCAATTGGTAGATGAAACGGATTAGACAAGAAAAAGCACTAAAGTACAAATATGAACAATGACAAATCATGGAAAGCATAAAAAATATATTTATAATACACAAATGTAAATGTATTAAGACCTGTGCTTAGTGTGGTACTGAATCAAGGGTTTTGTTTTTCTTTATATAAAAACTTCAGAAAGACAGATACAGCAATTTTACTAACTGGCAGACACAGATGCCAGCAAGTCAAGCAAGGTGTTGAACTTAATACATACAATGGAAACTCAAATATAAGTAGGGGAAATATAAAACAAACATTTTTGGAAAAAACATTACTGTAGCTGTTTCTTTGAGGCACAGCTATTAATGAATTTTAAGAGAAAAGAAAAACTGTTTACTTTGCTAATTTTTCATATTATTATTGTGACAAAATATACCAGGCTTTCCAGTCTTTATTGGAAACGTGTATATATATGTTTATAGTGTTGTTATCTTTAAACTTTAAGGTGTTTTAAAAACATATCGAGAAATAGTGAATACCATATTTTGGGTCTTATTTTATATTTTTTTAGTCATATCTTTCACACCATTATACCCTAGTAGCAAGCCTACAGGAGTCTTCCAAGCTGAGTTTCACTTAGTTAAAAAAAAACTTGTACTGCTGTCTGTAGACTTTACATGTATGATATGGGAGCACCTCTTCCTGTCCTCTGACTTTCCAGAGTGGGCCTATGTGCCCACTGCTTCTGCTTCCCTCTGGTTTTCTTGAATGTCTTTCTGTAGAGAGAAGAAGACAGTTTCTAAGGTATCCAGAGATCTTCATCTTCTCTTACGTTGTCTTCTCTTTGCCCTATGGCTACTCTAGATTGGGAAGCAGAGCTAAATGAGACATATGCATTCAGAAACAACAACCTCCTTTTGTGACACAGCAATTTTTAAAATGATATAAAAAGATTAGTGCATATAGGATGTACACAAATTAACAAAAGCTTTTTTTTCTGAAAGGACATAGAATATCTGAGATCTATATGTTTGTGATGCTTCAACTCACAACTGGCTTTTCTCTTTTTCTTCTTAAAAAACTGGCAAAAATGAATCAAACTAACATTTTTGAAAACTGCAAAATTCCAATACATAACCTAAATTTAATAATCCTACATCTGGTTGGAGTTGGATAAAAATATAATAAATTCAATGATACTGTATATCTACTAGTTGACAGGATTAAAAAATTGAGGAATGTAACTTAGTAGAAGCAGGATTTAAAAAGTTATCTTTATTGCCAAAATATGTGTTGCCTAATTTGAAAACTGGCTTATATCTACAAATATTGTTATTTATCAATTTGACATTTGTTTTCTCCATTATTAATGTAGATTTTATGCACAATCTTACAATATTAGTTTAATCACTATAGTCTGATTGCTCTCTATAGGCCTACTTGGAAAGATTCCAGAGTAAATGAAAAGATGTTACATAGCTGCAAAATAAAAAAAAAAAATATCTGATATGGGAAATGGCCAAATAGTTTTAAAGCATAAAAACATAATCATTTGCCTGCTGAATTTCTTTTAGCTCAGTCAGCTATTAGCAAATTTAGTTGAATCAAAAGAAAATGTAGGTGTTAACATTTAAACGCATTTAACTTCTCCTTATCATATATATATAAACAATCTAAAACATAAAAAATATATATACAGTATGTGTAATACAAAGTTGATTGACTTATTCACTCACTCACTCACTCACTAACAAAAACACTAATTCCCATTTAACTAAAAAAATTTAATTTGTTAGGTTGGTTTATCTACAGCACTAGGTATCGTCTAATAAAACACATTTTGATATATCAATATTTAGGGGTAAATAACAAATAGAAAAACTAAATATCCTAAAGTCTAAAAAATGCCTTGTCAGATTAACAGTTTATGCAAATAGCACCACCAATCAATATGATGGATGGACATCTCAAGATGAGTCAGTGTCCTGGACTGGAAAAAAGAGAAATGATCACGGTATGAAATGGGAAAAGAAAATTAAACAAAACTCAAGGAAGATGCAAAGCTTAATGACTTGCAAATGCCGTTTTTTGCTGTTGACTACTGGTACTCTTAGATGTGTGTTGGCTCTCATCTTGGTTATACATTCCCCTCCATCGACCTCCAGCCCCAAATAATGCCACTGGAAACTGATAACCCCCAACACCCCCCCACCCCCCTAACCGTATCTGCTCTTCCATCACAGTGGTGCAAACTCCAAGAGAGAAACTTCAGCCTCGGTAGCACTTGAATTTGTAATGGTGAAATGCTTCGTGCGCCTCATTCTTCACATTAATAATAATAATAATAATAATTAATTACATTTATATAGCGCTTTTCTCAATACTCAAAGCGCTATCCACACAGGGAGGAACCGGGAAGCGAACCCACAATCTTCCACAGTCTCCTTACTGCAAAGCAGCAGCACTACCACTGCGCCATTAATACATAAGTGTAACACACAGGGTATTGGCACTTATGTATATCCACCTCAAGCACTGCTTTACATATACATTCACATCTGTGCACTTTAAATGGGAACTACATACAAGTAACGATAAACATAAAAGGAAATACTTTACTTGGGTGAACACCATAAACAAATGAATATTATAAATATCTAATAAAGACAATAATATATACCTAAATTTCCCATTATTCCTACTGATTATCCATTTCAATTCAAAAGAATTTTCCAGTAAAGAAATTTTAAAATGACCATCAATAAAACTCAAGTCACTACAAAAAGCAACAACAACAGGAATTTATCTAATACAGAAATGTTTTAATCATGGACAATTTTGTATAGCATATTTTAGAGTAACCAGCTCGAGTGGCTTAATAATATTATTACTTATCATTTGACTGATGCATTTATCCAAGGCAACTTACAAAATCTGAGATACAACTGGTTCCTTTAATTTTTCCAATTGGAGCACAGGAAGATGAAGTGGCTTGGCCATGGTCACAGAGTGTCAATAGCAGGGTTTAAACCTACAGCCATAGGGTCTGAAGTCCTTGGTCTAAAGCCTTAACCACTACCATATACTCCCTGCTATTAATAATTAACAAATAAAACAAAAAAACTACAGATATTCTGCTACACCTGATTAACTGACGGCACTATAACTGACACCCGCTGTCTTATGAAATTTCACAGCCTAATGTGTTTTAATGTTATTAAAAATATTGTAATATTAAGGCAATAGACAGAATATTTAATACCTATTGATAATGTATAGGGTGGCACGGTGGTGCAGTGGTAGTGCTGCTGCCTCACAGTAAGGAGACCTGGGTTTGCTTCCCGGGTCCTCCCTGCGTGGAGTTTGCATGTTCTCTGTGTGGGTTTCCTACGGGTGCTCCGGTTTCCTCCCACAGTCCAAAGACATGCAGGTTAGGTGCATTGCCGATCCTAAAATTGTGCTTGGTGTGTGTGTGTGCATACCCTGTCTGGGATTTGTTCCTGCCTTGCGCCCTGTGCTGGCTGGGAATGGCTCCAGCGGACCCCCGTGACCCTGTGTTAGGATATAGTGGGTTGGACAGTGACTGACTGATTATGTATATCAGCCATTATTATAGTATACTGTTCTACTGTAATGCTTTATTGTCAGTTTATTCAAATTATTCAGTTACCATTCAGTTTATTCAATATACAGCAGAGAGGACTGATCTTTAAACCAGAAAGTACAACCACATAACTTCAATTCTTACATGGTTACACTTGTGTTCAGTAAACTTTTCTGTGCCACTCTTATAAACATACTTTTCTTGACATACAAAGTTGTAGATGGCTTAGTATTATGCAAGGTATAGGAGTTCCCTGAAAAATAAGTTCTTTTATTTTGGACCCTTTTCTAATTGCCCATTCCATCCATTCACACATCTCAAAACAGGAACTACTAGGACAATACATATGAATATTGGAGTAAAAATAGCATTCAGTTTAACTTTTAGTTCTAATTTAGGAAACGGAACACCACAACAGGCATCCCTGGTCCAACAGAGTAGACACAACCATGAGTATGGCTTGATAAATTAGGATTAAACTTTTGTAACAGAAGTGAGCAACAGGGTGGGTTAACTACTCTTTTTATTATCTTTTCAAATACTGTGTACAATATTTTGTCCAAAAACAAAACAGTAACTAAAACTGCCTTTCTCTATGTTTCTCACTATAACCAAAATGTTTTAGCTGTAAAGTAATCTTACTCCTAACATTTTGTCTTTTTTTGTTTTTAGTTTGTCGCTGAATGTTTACATTTAACAACAGTATTGTCTAATGGCTTTAAGATTATCTTTATAATAAGCCTATATTCTAGATTGTACACTGATATAAAAAAAAATCATGATCTATTAACCTATACAGTATTAGTGAGTCCCAAATCTCAGTGTTTAAATCATGGTTGAAGAGATGTTATAAAAGCAAAACAATGTGAAGAGGGATTATGAAAACTGCAAGATTTAAATCTGAAAAAGAGATGAATTGATGCCCTTGATGGACCTACTGCCGTACATATTTCTTATTAATACCTGTGGGAAGTGTTCTTATTGTTGTATGGCAGGAATTAAAATCACAGCCATTTTGACCATGTTATTTCTTCTTCCACACAACCAGGAGCTTACAGTGAATGTGTTATTATCAATGATGGACTTGACATAAGAAATTTGCTATATTTTACCACAGTCCAGTATATTGTAGGAGTATCAAGAATAAGACTAGAGGCCAAGCTGGCAAAGAGCTGACTGATTCTGTGTACATCGAAAAATTATTTTTCTCTTTTCAATTTGCAGTTGGTTTTAGTTAATTATTACCAAATACACTGATTTAATCATCAAATTTGGCTTTGTTTTTGGACCCAATAACCCTAAACTAAGTTAAATAAATTAGAAAGTTAATTGGTGGATATTGTATTCAATTCACTTTAGTTTCATTTTGTATTGTGCTCTTCTCTGATTGAAGGTACAGAGTGCAGTGACAAGTTCATGGTTAGATACAAATATAATGTTTAGAGAACTTATCTCAAGGGATTGTTGTGTAGCACGTGGCTTATTTAAAACTGAAATTGAAAAGAAACTACTGCTAAAAATTTTGGCATTTATCCAACTGAGAAATAATGTTAAGTAGAGCCATCACCATATTTTAAATCAAAATTCTTCCTGACATCACTGATGCACTTTTGCATAAACACGGAAACAATATAAATAAAAATTAATTCTAAACATAATGACATAAATCCCAAACAATAAGAAACCTTTCAAAGCAAGTTCTTTAAAAGAAAAACCCTACAACAACCATAAAAGTAATGTGTATACTAAACTTAACAAATTACTAATTACTATACATAATGAGTTTTCACTAAAGACACAGATTTGCTTAATCAGACAGGAAAACAAAGTAGTTGGAAAATGATTGACATAAATGGAGCCCAGCAATATCTTTTGATTAATTAATTCTTGGCCAGTTGACAACACAAAGTATTAAATGGTGCTTTTGTGCTTAACATTACGTTGTTAGAGTTACTGTATGTAATCTGTTTAAACTATATATAGTATGCATGTGGTATTTGTTCACTGAAATGTGCTATATGAGAATAAATTTAAACTAATTATATAACACTAATATACAGTCACAGTACATATGGTTACAAGGCACTATACAGACAAAATAAATTTACAACAAAGTTATGCAACTTTAAGTGACTTGTGTTGCTTCCAACTTGCCTAACATTTGTTTCACTTTACTTTTTTAGGTAATCCATACTGCTTTTAGTTAACATTTTATTGCCAAAGGTTGTTAAGTGTATTTGCACTACTTGGAGGTTCTGCTCAAAAACACTGAAGCAGCTCCTACTGTACAGAAACTCATTTAGTGATTTTTTTATCTCTAAAACATTTATGCTGCTTACTTAGGATGCTGAACAGCACTGAAAATTATTCTTTGAATCATCATTATATGTCAAACAAAGGATGAAAGGCAAAAAGTAAAGAAATTTGGTCTGCATGTTTATGGATTCATTCACCAAGGGAGATTTTCTAAACATTAAGGGTGCAATATGAAGAAAAATAAATAAATAAAAAGCATGCCTGCCTCAACATGACCTGATAGGCTGCTCACATGCAGATACAGAGAGGCCTAATGCAAAGAAAGGAGAATATGCCCTCAAGTCTCTACACAGGAATTCATGGTTTTCAGATTGCTTCCTTTCACATTTTGATATACTGTTTCTTGATCTTCATCTGCATTTTCATGTAGAGACAGGTTTTTCATCTTGTCTGTCAAGTTAGTTTAAAAGTTAAAAGAGGTTGAGCATGAAATCCTGCAAAATCTTGATTGCTTTCTATGCTACAGATATTGTATCTTCCATAAGTAAAGAATAGTTTTTTCACTTATTTTAAAGGCTTTCCTTGCATTCCAGAGACTTTTGCTGGAATTGCTTTTTGAAGTGCCTCTGTATGACAGTGACGGTTTAACAAGATATTTGTACTACATCATAAATCACTCATTGCAGTTATTTCTAAATAACTATTAACCCCCATTCAACCTATGGAGCCTTTTTTTTAAATGTATTTTAGTTTGACTCATTACAATTCCGCTATATTTAAATCTATTAAATCCCAGCTACATTTATCAAAGAAAAGTGGATAGTTCAGTTATAATAATGGTTAGCACGCACAATCCTCTCATGATCTCAAGAGCAGTTTATTATGTAGCTTATCATGAAAATCCCATCAGACTCAGCTACGTGGGCACAAAAATTAAGCATTTCCACATTTTACATGTATATAAAAGTATACAATCAATTTTTAGGCCTTCTAATTATATACAGTGTGTGCATATAAAGAGGAAATGTATTGGTTGCTTATGTAAAAAGACATTAATATTTCCTGATTTTTCTCACTTTACTGTAAACAGTTTAATTACTAGTTTACATCCAAATGCTCAGACATTGATTGGATAGGCTGGGTAACAATTTTTTTCCAACTGTATTTCAAATTTAAATGTTTATGGTTTTAAGCTTAAACGCCATCTAAAAAAGAACATTCAAATTGTAATATAGCTTGGATGCCATCATCATTTTACAAACATCTCAGAATCAAACAAGAAATAATAAGTTAATAAATCTGAAAGTGAAGAAGACTTACAGAGAATCATCTATTATGTTAGGTTCCCGCTGAGTCCCCTTGTAGTACCACATAAGGCACTACCTTTCTTGGACCTATAAATAACTGCTGCCTTAGAACCCCAGCAACTGAATGCTTGTTTTGGGCTACATTTACACAGTATTTCAACATTATAAGACAGGACTTTTTTAATTACCTGATATTGCAGAGTTCTCCAATGACCACAATAACATTTAAAACACTGAGTTTAGATACAACACAACGTGAAATAATGGGAAGCAAGAACATAAATGTTGAGCTTACAAAACTGGCAGTGTTTTTTGATTTGTAATGTTTACTTTCAGGACAGCCTTAAACAGTAGACTATATGCTTATGAAAGTCCTAAGAAAGTATTTAAATAAAAATGCATAAAAATTCTTTTAACATTTATTTTACAATACATTTTCAAACCATGTTCTAGGTTTGTGAGCTCAACATGGTACAGACTCTGTTTGGTTTAAAGCATACTCAAAGGTATAGTGATAGGTACTTTGTGTTTCTGGTATGCCTGCACTTTGCAAAATGTCAGACTCCTCCCTTTACAAACAAAGGACAATTTTGGTTTTCAATTAAATTAAGGGAACCTTTCCTGGGACCGTCTACTGGGACACACCCATGAAATCAAACCTGGGTGTATATTCGCTAGTAGTTGGGTAACTGATGAAACCTGGCTGAACTTCACCCAAAGAAGCTGTTTGGAGCTACTATGTGGAGTCACTACCTGCAAGGTGTGATGCCAGTTGAGTGAGCGACACACACACACACACACACACACACACACACACACACACACACACACACACACACACACACACGCACACACACACGCACGCACACACACAAAAAAACACAAGAAAGATTTAGGCAGAGTACATTTTGGAAATGGAAATTAATTCTTTAGTTGCAAAACATCATTTCATTAATGGGAAAGAAACTTGTACAGTAATTTAAAAATGCCAGCTACATATAGTTTGCTTTGAAAACAGACATTAAAAAAGTAAAAAGTACAACAGCTCAAAGCTTAATTAAACAATTATGAAAAATATGAAGAACATAACAGATACAACAACATGATATAAAATCAATTCAAATGAAACAAAAGAAAAATAACAGTCAATCAATGTTCAAATTCTACTCAAAACCTAAGGAGCAACAATGATTGAGCGATCCATCTAACATAATTCTTAGCATTTGATAAAACAATTCATAGCATAGGAGAGTTAATCTTGGGCTGAGCATGATTATTTTAAAATTATACTGATAAATTGTTGCCACATTTAGGAAAAAGGTTGAACAGATACAGTATGAAGTAATTATGTGTTGATATATATTTTGCATTTTTTGGTTTTCATCTTAAAAAATTAATAATTATCAGTTTCTGACCATTTAAGTGTACTTTGGAAAACGTTTTGCTTGTTCCAATATTTCTTTATGCAATATGAGAAAAAAACGCAGTGACCACAAGAGTCAAATGCATGATGTTTCCCGTTATGACATTTTTAATATGGTGTCAGTCCTGCAATGCATTACAGTATGCCTTGGTTGTATAATAATAACAACAAACCTTTAGCATAGTTAGCTTTTTCACAAGTAGGCCAAGTGCTTTAAATTTGTTTATGCTTTCAATTTCTATCCACTTCTGATTTTTGGTTTCACCCTTATGTTTCATTTGCTCAGTTTTTTTGGTGTTCTTTCTGATTCTGATATGTGCCAGTCCTCTACAACTATTCGAATATTGCATTTGCATCTCTCAGACTTATCCTTATTCATAAGAATCCTCGGAGATTAGAATCTCACTACAAGATCCTCTTAATGAGAATCTGACTTTTCTAATTTAAGATAATATAGAAAATCACTTTCCCACTGGATTATAGAGTTGAGCAAAATAAGTCTACGTTCTAGTAGTGTGGTATAAGATATTACAAGTGAGTTCTCATTATAAACTTTAACCCATCTAGTAGTACAACAAATATTGCTTTTAATCCATTAGGTGTAATTTTATACCTAAGGCTATCAGAAAAATATGCAAATATTTTTGCCCATAATGATGAAAGTTCAGGGCATTCCCAAAACATGTGACATAGTGATGCTGGTGCTATATAATAACACTCACAGATTGGATCTTGCCCAAAGTATATTTTAAATGAGGTATATATAATCAATGAATGATTTTAGCTGAAATATGTCATGTTTGTTGTATATTGAATTAAATCATATTCTATCAAGGGTAAATTCCTTGAAATATTTTTTATATATTGTAGAGATGTAGTTGTACATAGAAAAATGCTGTGCAGATCAAAATTGGCGTGTAATTATTCATAAAATGCAAATACATTACTATAGTGTCAACAAACATGAGTGTCACTGTTATCAGTTGAATATTAAATAGTTTAGAGACTGAAAAGGATAATTATTGCATATAGGAGACAACAAATAAGAAATTCTCTGCCTTAAAATGTATCCTACATTGGTTCCATCACCTTAGCCAAAAAAGGGAGATTTGAGATAGGCATGTAACTGGGGAGAGAAGAAGGATCCAGGTCAGGTTTTTTAAGGATTGGGGTAACTGCAGCAGTTTTGAGGGCAGTAGGGACAGAACCTGAAATGAAACATGCATTTACCAATGAGGCAATAGGAATACTAATTATGGATGAGCATGTCTTAAGCAGAGAAGTGGGGGCAGGATCAAGCAGACAGGAGGAGGCATTAGACTTATTAATAAGTTCAGAGATAGCAAGAGAGTCAACAGGCAAGAAACAAGGGAGTCTTAATGATGGAGATGGCAGATCAGAATGAGTGAGTGATTGTGGCGTGGAGGGGAAACTGTGATAGATTTGATCAATTTTGGTATTAAAGAAATGTAAGAAAGCCTGACACTGTTCAGCTCTATTGGGGCATACTAGAGGAGGGGGTTGGAGGAGTATAGTAACAGTTCTAAAAAGAGTTCTAGGCCTAGTCTTAGCACCATTTATGAGAGAGGAATAATAGTTGGAGCGAGCAGTGTTAACGGAATCCATATTTAAGTATGTGCTCAGTGTAAAGCTGTGAATGAACTATAAGGCCTGTTTTCTTATAAAGCTGTTCAAGGCGCTGGCTAGTGGCTTTCATAGCTCTGAGCTCATCAGTGTACCAGGGACAGGAGCGGGAGACTGGAAAGTTATCTAACAGTTGGGAAACACAGCTGTTATAATGGGAAACCATGTTTTCAGGAGAGGGAAGACTATGCAATTCAGAATGAGACGAAGACAGAAGGGAAGCAGCAAACAAATCAGAATTAACAGACCTAATGTTGCGATAGGAGACAGACTTTTTCTTGACAGATGTAGTGGTAATAATGCTAAAGTTACATTCAATAATCTTATCCATTCTGCCATGGCTTTATGGCATCTGGTAACTCTGAAAGACTTAAAGGTTTTTATTGAGCTCTTCTGCCCTAATAGTACAAAGTTGGGGTGTTTATATTTTATCAAAAAGAGAAATCCTTCATTTAAGCCTTGTTTTCTTTATAGTGAGAGGAATATAAGGACTTATACTATGCCTTGATTGTGATAGATATTTCTTTGTGCTCCCTGATGTTATTTCCAGTTACACTGTTAATCTCTATTACTACATTTCTGACTTCCTGTTTATGTATTTATTGAGCTAAAATCTTACTGCCTTGCCTCCATATTCATAATAATGAAGATGTTATTTAAAGATAAGTTGATCTGTTTCCCTTTGTAGAGTCAATCTTTTCCTATATAGAGTGACACACTAGGTGATGTAATATATTCATGGTAAATTCAGGAAATCTCCAAAGTCAGTTCTAACACCAATTTATTCTTATGTGAAACACACAATATGATTTGTCCTTTTAAAACTTCCTTCCATCTTTCCTAGGGTTTAAAGGGGAAGCACTGATGTCTAAAAAATATTAATTTGTATAGAGATGAATTCTAGACTTTCTAGAATTCTAGAAAGTCCTCGTCTGCTAGTAACAAGTGGTTAATATGCCAATTCTAAGCTAAGACTATGAGGCATAATAATGTAGTCTCCAAAATAAGTGGTGCATGGTTGTACATATACTTACAAAATGTGATAATGGGTAGAAAGTTATTAACAATAAATTCTTGAATAATTATTATGTAGTGATGAGAAGAACAAATATTCTCTTGAATTGGAAACGAAATTCTACATGAGTCAGACAGACTTTGATCCTTAATAGATTGTGTAATTGTCTTTGCAAGTTTAAATGTTATAGTTGCAGTTGCTGAGAACCTATCTAAGTCTGGATTTAATACACAAATAAAATCTCCATCCATTTTAACTTTGAGAACTAATTTATTCTGCCTAAATTCTCCTTTGTCCACATTCAGAGCATACAGTATATGTTAACCAAAATTATTTTGGATTTAAATAAATTCACAACAACCATGACAAATCAACCCTCAGTGGGCAATATTTTAATGGATTAAAACTCCCACACCTCAGATTTTCTTAATTTCATATGCTAATCAACATGCAACATTGTACTACTCTCCAGCACCTCGACTGATGAGTATTACTACCTTACCTTGAAACTTTTGTCTTCCTCTCCTCAAAATGTCAGTCTTCCCTTTTTGTTTATAGATGACAGCTCATTATTTAACATGGCTGTTTTATCAAAGATAACTACTAAACCCCTCAATTTAGGACTAAGTGCCACCCTCTGCAACTGGATTTTGGAATCAGTAACCAAGAAACCTCAGCATATGTGGACTGGTAGCATCCTCAACACAGGCACCATGCAGGGTAGTGTCATAAGTCGTCTTCCATCCTCATTGTTCACCTATGACTGTGTGGCCAGAAACAACTCTAACTCCATCATTAAATTTGCTGATGACAGCACCATCATGAACGACACAGAAGTGGTTTATTTGTAGACACCATGGTGCTAGGGCAACAATCTCACCCTTAATGTCAGGAAAACCAAGTTGCTGGTCTTAAATTTTAGGAAGGAAAAGGCCACTCTGACCACACTGTCATCCATAGAAGAGGGAATACAATCTAAAGGGCGAGCAGTTTTAAACTTCTTAGAGTGACTATGACCGACAAACTGAAGTAGGCATAACATATTTTGTCTCTTGTGAAAAAGGCTCCCCACAAATCTCCACAGTTGCACAGTAGAATCCATCCTCACTGGATTCATAACATCATGGAACAACACATGCTCAGCTCAAAGATGCAAATCACTGTAGAGTGTGGTGGAGGTGGCAAAGAATATTACCAGCACCCAGCTGCCTTCTGTTCAGGATGTATACAGTATAACACTCACTGCCTTAAAAAGGAAAACAAAATGATTAAATAGCAGTCATTCTAAAAAATTGCTTTTCTCAATTCTTCCTTCTGAAAAATGGTACAGGACGATTGGCACTCGCACTAGTAGATTTAGGGACAGTTTCTAACCACAATTTGTAAGATTGCCGATAGTTAATCACAAGAACAAATATTCTAACATAGTGTGTGTATTTTATATTTTGCATGCTATATATACCTTTGTGTGTGTCCTTTTTTGGTATTGTAGTACTGTCAATAGTTCTAAGAACACATTCAGGTAAGAATTTCACTGTGCTATGTACACTACATGGTATGTACAGTACAGTACAGAAGACAATAAAGTTAATCTGTGTATGATCCAGCTATTCTTTTCTTCAGTGAGAGCTCACACAGAGATGACTGGACAGTTCCCTAAAACATTTTCTGATGTGGAGCAGAATTCATGGTTTCATCAACTAAAGCATGTCATTCAGATCCCACACCATATCACTACATCCCCATCGCTATAACCACCATGTATGACTGTTAGTAATATTTTCTTACTATGGAATACTGACTTTGCTTCAAGATGAACAAAATTAGACTCCTGTTGTCAAAAAAGTCCTTTTTTCATCTGTACATAGAGTAATAAAAAAACTACAAGGACAAGCAGCCCATGAAATATCAGAAACTGTGTAGCGAGAGATAAAGAATAGAGATAGCTGCTGTACTGTATATAACAAGGAAATTAATTAAAATGTATAAATGAAAAAAAGTTAATGATATCTTTATAAATATAATGAAAAATTAAACAAAATATAACAATTTACTTTATATGTGTTTAATTAATAACAATTGGAGATGAAAAAATAATATAACATAAATATAGTGTTTGAAAGTAGGTGAGGGATAATAATCAAAAATAAAAAATCATAAAAATACAAAAAATGGAATATATCTAACAATAAATAACCTTAAACACAACGAAAAAATGATTAAGTGAAATATCTATACCAAATAAGATGAACCATTTACAGTATAAATGGAAAACTAAACAAAATATCATAGAGGTGTAAAAATAGGTCATTATGTAAAACAGAGATAAAATTAAAATGACCCAACAGGCAATCTTGCCAAAGCATATGCACAGTATGTAATACAGGCAGAATCCTATAACAATAAATACTGAAACAGCATGGAGGGACTTAAGTACTGGTTCAAAAGAAAACATAAACTTAGTAATATGTCTCTTAGAATTGGATTATGAGGAAGTCACTGGTGAATAACATACACTGAAGATTTATAACATTAATTAGTTGCAAGAAGGAGCATACCCATGGGGCAGCCAAGTAAGATATTGATAGGAATAATGGCATTCACTAGCTACAAGGTGGAGTTATCTCCAGTGGTGACTAATGCATTTCAGGATGTCCCTTCTTCATGCTCAAGGGTTAGACTAAGTTGGCCAGTTGAATAAATCAAGAGACCTTTGAAACATGGAGAATAAACATATATCAGTTTCAATGACAGAATATCATTAAAATGATCAAAGTGAACAACAAAAATTGTGGCAAAATCAGCATATACAATAGCAGAGATTATTACACCTAATAAAATGTAAAACATCCCATAACATTAAGAATCTCTTTTGGTGTTAACTAGAACATAAGGGAAAAAAGACCGTTGATTGTACAAACTAACTAAATTAGTGATATGGATAAAAAAATCCATAAATAGTTATTATTAAGAAAACAGTGTCTAAGAATCACGTGATTACATTTTAGAAAAGAAAGTGCTACAAAAACTACAAGCAGTACCAACTACTGTATGCATACAAAATGGAAAGAAAGTGAGGAGTAATTTATGTTGTCACTTACTTGTGGTCAAACTAAAGACTGAAAGTGGTGAATAAGCTTAATCACTTGCTATATCTTTGCGACATAGTTTCTGATACTTTATGTACTGCTTGTCCTTGTGTATCAATTTTTATTATTCTTTGTTACCTCTCTTCTCCACTGATAAGACACTTTATCCATTCTATTTTGTTGCAATAAAGCTATATTTTTTACACTCTAATTATCTAACTGGTCTCCTGCCCTTTTGTACAGTATGTAGCAATTTCCCCTACAGGTCTCTATATATTTATACATACAGTATTGAACATATTTTACTAACTCATCTGTCCATAGAACATTCTCCAAAAAGCCTTAGGATTATCTAGGTGATTCATGGCAAATTAGAGACAAACATATATGCTCTTTTAGCTTAGTAGTGATGTCTGTCTAGCTGCTGTCCAATAAACATAATTTCCTGGTGTTGTTCTGATTGTGTCATGAAGAGAAGAGAAGCCTGCAGTTCTTTGATTTTTTTTTAGGATTCTTTGTGACTTCTATTTTGCATTTCATTTGAGTGATTTTGGCATAACAGTCACTCCTGGGAAGAATCACTATTTTCCTAAGTGTTTTACATTTGGAGATTATGGTTTTCGCTATAGTTTGGCAGAGTCCCAGAACCTTAGATATGGCTTTGTAATCCTATGAAGACTGACAGATATCAACAACGTTTTTGATTATCTCTTCAAAATCTTAATTTGATCATGGCATTAGTAGCTTTTTAAATGTTTCTTCTGGCAACTTGACTGATTGTAAGGATCAAAATATACTGAGTAGAGCTGACTATAATCAAGCCTGGCAGTTCAATCTGATGATTTTAATTATCTGTTTAATTGAGTTGACTTAACTTGAGGGCTATAACTTTTTCACACACTTTCATTTTGTGTCATATAATTAATTGATTACATAAATTAAATAAGTGAAAAGAATAAAAGCAGAAAAAAATGAGAAACAAAACTTCATTGACAGAAAACAAATTAATTTGGAGAACTATGACAGGTTATTTGAAATACACTGAAAATAATTAACTACTATAAGTGTTCCTATTATTTTACTATTCCTGTACTGCATTTACTGTTATTTCTCTAGATACATCATCCCAGAATCAAGTAGTTGCAGCAGCAAAATTATATTTTTTTTTTCCATATACTCAGTTAGACCATACATTTTATATCCTGGGTATCAGCTCAATGCCACTTTTTAAATTGAATCTTTAATGCTGGCCACAGACAGCACTGTACCTCAATTAAAGTAATAGTTCATCCAAACAAATGTGTATGATGGTGGGGTTTGGGGATTTTATGGCTAAAGTAATGTCAATCTATACTTTGTGGCAAAAAGTTGCAAGAAGATTTATTAATATACGACCAGGCTATATTTATAAGTATTTGATCAGATGCATTGGCACAGGAGTCCCTGCCAACATTTTATGATATAAAGAATGTCAAGGATGCCTTTGAAAAAGCACTAACATCAACACTATATGCTACTTATGTTCTGTATTTAAAATTTAAAGTACATTTTTTGGCTTTATTGAAATAGTAATTCAAAAACAGCAATATGTCCTTTTTTAAATCTGTTAGCACAGACATATTAACTGTCCCCAAATGTAACTACAAATCTAGAACACCCTTCCACTTCACATTTGACAAGATCTTTATTGTAAGAAATTCTAAAAAAAACACCTTAATACTCATTTTCTTAATCTGCCTTTTTAGGGATTTTAGTAACCTATTTATTTATTCTCTTTATTGTTGTAGTTCTTATTTCTTTTTTTTTTTTGGATTTCTATTATTGTTGGTTTAACAACTATATTAACAGTTTTATTAGTTTTAAATTTGTTGCTCTCTGTTTTGCTAAGAACTTTGAACTACATCTTAGCTATGAAATATAAAGTTTAATATTACAAGTGGTTAGTTATTCACAAAACTATTACATAAAACAGTACAAGTCCAGAGTATAAAACAGAATTAGAATACACAAAGCATTTTGTATTTCAGCACAGCTGATCATGCTTTGAAATTCTCCACATGCACCAATGGAATTTAAAAATATGTATGACATGATGTAGGTGCATAAATATAGAACAAATATCTCAAACCCTGACAACAGAAAAGTTAGATATAATAGATATAATACAACATTATACTGTAACATTAGAACAACCTAGACGAAAACAGGCCATTCAGCCCAACAACATTCACCACTTCAATCCACTTAATTTTTCTAAAATAACATCGTCTAGTTCTAAACGTCCTTAAAGTCCTACTGTCTACCATACTACTTGGTAACTTGGCAACCATGTATCTATGGTTCTTTAAGTAAAGAAAAACTTCCAAATGTTTGTATGAAAGTTACCTTTAACAAGTTTCCAACTGTGTCCTATGTTCTTGATGAATTGATTTTAATGTAACAGTCTTAATCCACTGTGCTAATTCCATTCATAATTTTAAACTCTTCAATTATTTCTCCTCTTAATCTTCTTTTGCTTAAACTAAAAAGGCTCAGCTCTTCTAATCTTTCCTCATAATTCATCCCCACCTCACACCAGAAGCACCATATCATTTGAATCCAAATACTTCTTTGAATTTTGATCCAACAAAGGAAGGCAAAATAAAATATTTCTGTTGCTTAGGTATTTAAAATGTCCAGTACAATTTAATCAACTTTATATAAAGTGCAGTTTCTCTGCACAAAGAAAATGGTAGGCACTCAGCATAGCGCTAGCAATGAAGCACAATGTGTCATGATATATCCAAACCTTACAGGCAACATCTGTCCATGAATTTACTTGCTTACTCACTCAGTCAGTCTCTCATAGTAAAATAGGGAGGCATGTGGTATCCACGCAGGACAGGCCATAAAGGACCCTAGTAACTGAGATGTGGAAGAAACCCAGACTACTTGTGAAAAGAAAAAAACAAAAAAAAAACTACACAAACAGTGGGAGACTGTGCAACCTATATACAAAGAGTAACTGGACTAGGAAATGAACCTGCATCTCTGTAGCTTTGGGGCAGCAGTGCTAATCACTGCAATATCATAGACCTTATTTTGACACCAAACTCCTCTGTGTGGACTGGAGCATACATGTTCTACATGTTTTAAAACAACCCAAAACAACTGACTGAGTAGACCCAGGCGTTATATTAGATATACTGTAGGAGTAGTGAGATCACAAGACTGCACAAAAGAAAAAAAAACTTCCACAATGAACTGTTTTGTCAAAAAATGTGCTCAGTGACAAAACTAAATCTTTTGAAATACTGTACCTACTGTCCATGTAAATAGCTCAGATAAGGAGAAACAAATGTGTCCAACTGTAAGTACAGAATGTTAAATTATAATGACAAATGTTAGTTTGTGGAAGACTCACTTTGCTTTTATAATCCATTATTATTTTTTTTAATGTTGACTCTCAAGTTAAACATAACTGTTAAGGGTTGAAAAGAAAGCATAGAAAACTTGAAACCATTATTCTTTGTTAAAAGTCTGAATCTCTAATGTCTTATAAATGTCTTTAAGGTCATATTAGAATATTGGGTAAACCACTTCCAAACTTTCCTTAACCTTCTGGTCATGGTCACTAACCTGTCATAAATATCTGGGGGAAATCATAGGCTACAACATAATTACCAAAGTTTAGGCATTCACCATTGAAATCAAAAGGTTCAGGAGCCGACAGCTGCAGTAACGCTTTTATGTAAATGAAGCATTCAAATAACCTATGTGTTTGAGAGCCTTGTCTCTAGAGCAGAGGTTTTAAATACTTGTGGAAAGGTACTGTGAACAACTTTGGAGTTTTTTTTTTTACTTTCCACTATTGAATGACAGGGTACATTTTTACCTTTTGTAATACCAACAAAAATTATTTGCTTGAAACTTGTAGTGTTTTATTTTTCATTAAACATACCACAATATAATAACAGCAATAATAATAAACCTCGAACCAGAGTAGCATCGGAGACACAGATGTGGTAAAATAAAACCATATGATTAATATGACTACATGGTTATATGTCTGGGGGTTAATAGCATTACTAAAGATTGATTTAATTCAAAGTACTATATAAGCATCTCACAAATGGGCGTAAATTAAAACCTCCATTAAAAGTTGCCAGATGGTATTTTCCAATGCACACTACCATCTATGAACTGACTGAAGACGGAACACTTGTTTACCCAATATCACTAACAAAATTATGTCAAGTCTGCATTTTGTTTGACAAACTTTCTAACGTTGTGCATTTACTGGATGGTGACACTACCAATTATGTAAACAGAAATCATAGGTATTTCTGTAAAGATGATTATTATACTTCAATGTCATTGAACTCTGATTGTATTTGGCTTGTCAGTTTATGACAGGGACCTAAATTCAATTTTCTATGTTTTTGGTTTATCAGGCTGCATTGGTAATATGTGACTTTGCTGTAACTGGCACTGCAATCTGCCTGTTAGACTGCTAAACTAAGTACAGATCTGCCTTTTTATAACTATGTTGAAAGTGCAGTTCAGTTCTAATTTTTTTACTCATATATGCAAAAAACACATTGTACTGTATCACAATTTTTCAAATCAAACTTTGTGTGTGGCACTAAATCCAATACAGACATAGGCAAGCTGTGTTTTAATGAAGTTAATTTAATTCTTGAATTGGAATTAACTGGGTAATTATTCTCTACAACAGCACACCTTGAAGGTCATTTCCTTAGGGCAACCTGTTATAGTGTGGAATTATATCACTCAACTTAGTGCAGCACTCTGTGTCTGTCATCAACTAATACAGCCCAATAGTTGTGCATTTCCTGATGGAAATGGTGCATCTCATGCATATATTTTTCCAAAAGACTTTGGTGGACAGATATTCACATAAATAACTGAAACTCTCTTTGACATACTGTACTAAAATTGTCAAATTACTTTTTGCATAAAAACACTACACATATCTATCTCACAGATTTCTACATAGATGCAGCAGTGATAACTGCGCATTGACAACTCATAGCAACTCCTATAATTTTTTGTTTTCAGTTTCATCATAAGCTGACAAATTCACAAACTTCCTGCACTGAAAACAGTGTAAAATAGCATAGCACTATGCATTTTATTGTTGTTCATAGTTCTGTATTGGGTTGAACCTGTCTGGTGAATTTGTTTTTATTAATTTTAACCATGTGAGGCGCATTCCGGATAGATATCTGTAGACACTCATACCGAAACTGTATTGCTTACAAAATTAATTAAAACAATTAAATTAAAAAATTTCAAATGAGCCAAAGTGAATCATTTTTACTTGCAGTGTGAATATAACCTTTAGTAGCTTGTAGCAACATATAGACTCAAACACATCTATGATGGAATTTTCAACTCAGTTATACCATTGCACCTTTTCTCTAGCATTACTCCAGAACTGGCAGACAACATTAAGAGGGAAAGAGTAATTAATATGGTGTCCCGCATAGGTGGCAACTATGCCTCTTGGGTACTTATATTTCTACCAGCATTTGCTGCTTCAGGAGACAAACAAACAGATTGTGTTAAATAATGGTAACCTATGTACTAGTAATGTACAATCCGCTATACATAACTAGTTTCATTAAGACAGTGCGGACAACAATTAAAGATATAGCAGCTCTAGGAAATTCATAAAATGCAAATCAGAGCTACAGTCATACTGCCTGAGTTGAGAAAATATTTCAAATCATAAAAGAATGCCACTTCTTGATATGCCCTGCATTATGAACAAACATTCAGTTTTTCAGAAAGCCCTGTTAACATTTACAGGTCAATGCTTAAAGCACAACTTAAAGTAATCACCAATGTCTGTAATAAATTACTTTACTACAGTAAAAGAAATCAAATAATTTCAGATACATACAAAGTATTAATACATGTAGTTAATACACTATACTGACAGAAAACTACATCAATGAGCAAAGGTAAATAGTTAAGGATAATGTAGTCACCCATTCCTCTATTTTCTGAATACGGTTATTCAGAATTCAGGGTTGCAGGAAATCAAGAACCTATCCTTATTAAAGTATTATTAAAATAAACCTGAGTAAGTGACAAGATTGGTATAGAATCACACAAATAAATATTCCAGTTCTATGGAGGACTGCAGGTTTTGAACACAGGAGAGATGTATGTGCCTTCAGTTTAGATGTTTAGACTAAAAGAATCTCATTAACAGACATAATGAGACAGATTCAAATAGTTATCATTACAAGGTTGAGAGTAGGTGGTGAACAGTTTGCACTATCAGTGTAACTGAAGGTTCAGAAAGTCACAACAAAAAGGCAAACCAATGTATTAAGACTGATATTAACAAATTAAAAATATTTCAGCATTTAATCTTTTAAGATCTCTATGGATCTTTGTGATTCCACAAGACATTGTCAATTATTTGGACAATATACCATATACTATTTTGAAAAAAAAAAAAAACATGTACTTATTACAAAGAAATTATTTTACCTTTAAATTTCATTTTATAACAGACCAAATCTTTCATAGAATATTTTGTTTTCTCTGAGTTCTATTATGTAGTAAGAATGCTCAAAAAATAATGATTAATCTTGAAAACATATTCAATATCACACCACGCAAACCATTTCATTGAAAGGTGACATAAGAAATATTTTATATAGTTTAAGGAATTTGTGTAAATTCATTACTCAGATATAAACAATTCAATTCATAATATAGTATAATCTAAACTCAGATGCAAAAATATAATTTGAAAGACAAATGTATTTGTATTTTACTTGTTGATGTAAAATAATTCAAGTTATTTTTATTACAACTGTACACAGAGTTTTGATATTCCTGAGTAGTAACAAAAACAAAACAAAAATGGTGGAAATTATTCAATAAGAGGTTCTTTGTGGCTCATGGGGGAAATTAATGGTAAAATAATACTTTGTTAAATGGTGCGACTCAAACCACCTACACCTGAACACCAGCAAAACCAAGGAGCTGGTGGTGAATTGTAGGAGGCCCAGGCCCCTTCTGGACCCCGTGATCATCAGAGGTGACTGTGTGCAGAGGGTACAGACCTATAAATACCTGGGAGTGCAGCTGGATGATAAATTGGACTGGACTGCCAATACTGATTCTCTGTGCAAGAGAGGACAGAGCCGGCTATACTTCCTTAGGAGACTGGTGTCCTTCAACATCTGCAATAAGATGCTGCAGATGTTCTATCAGATGGTTGTGGCAAGTGCCCTCTTCTACGCAGTGGTGTGCTGGGGAGGCAGCATAAAGAAGAAGGACGCCTCACGCCTGGACAAACTGGTGAGGAAGGCAGGCTCTATTGTAGGCATGGAGCTGGACAGTTTGACTCCGTGGCAGAGCGACAGGCGCTCAGCAGGCTCCTATCAATTATGGAGAATCCACTGCATCCACTAAACAGTGTCATCTCCAGACAGAGGAGCAGCTTCAGCGACAGACTGCTGTCACTGTCCTGCTCCACTGACAGACTGAGGAGATCGTTCCTCCCCCAAACTATGCGACTCTTCAATTCCACCCGGGGGGGTAAACGTTAACATTATTCAAAGTTATTGTCTGTTTTTACCTGCATTTTTATTACTCTTTAATTTAATATTGTTTTTTTGTATTTGTATCAGTATGCTGCTGCTGGAGTATGTGAATTTCCCCTTGAGATTAATAAAGTATCTATCTATCTATCTATCTATCTATCTATCTATCTATCTATCTATCTATCTATCTATCTATCTATCTATCTAGTAATACTAGTAGTAGTAGCACTGTTGCCATGTGTACACAGTACAGTGCAATTCTCTGGGTTAGATAACCTTTTGGGAGTTACATTATATATTAGATTCGACTACCAAAAATTGTAGTTATACACACTTTGGAGACAGCTTTCGGGGGAAGTTTGGATGTGACATATATCAGCATGTAGTAAAGTAGGAAAAGTCGAATTCATTAGATGATGTGAATTCAGAGTGGTGGTATCCAGCTCTGAGAATTATGCTTGCCTCTCCTTGAGTGAATATTTCAAAAACAGGCTACACGAGATACAAATTCAAAAGGGAATGGAGAATTCTACCTCAAATTTACTGTTTGGAAGATTTTAAAAGAATACCCTTACTTGCATAAAAGAATGCAGCAAACAGGGGCCCAAATTATTTCACCAATGATCTTGTTCAAAATAGATTACATAAAGTCAATAGACATGGAGATGAAAATAATGTATACATGAATTGGTCAACAAGATCCAAACCACAATGAAATCAAATCATACCACACTTGTGATTTTAGAGTCTAACATTTTTCATACTGCTGTACAAAATATCCTTCATTGTTCAAACTGTGATTTGTATACATAGCTGATTTGTCCCTTTCCAAATGTAATTTCTGGGTTTTGATTTTGGAACTATTGTTAAATGGTCTACACAAATCTTGATTATTCTGAACATAAATCTGACCTAACCAAAACAAAAATGTGTGTATTTAGATGAGAGATAGCAAATTAGTTTTTATGAGTTTGATCATATATTAATTTCTTATGTGGCCATAAATCACATAATACTGTGAGGAGATGGGAGGCTAAATACTTCTATATCAAAAAGTAGCAAGCATCTTCAATCTGCACTTGTGTTACCAAACATAGCTCCTCCTGTATTACAACACAACTCTGCCATAGATAGTTTCATCTGATGTAAAGAAGAATAAGACCACTGTGTGATGACTTTTACTTCTATTTAAATGGAACTCTGGTGACGGCATCAAAAAATCGCTATTGAGTTAAGTTCAGATTCTGATTCTATGATGTTGAAAATCTGGAAAACACTGATTTTTGTACAGTGTGTGTATCTCTGGAACATCAAAATTAATTTTCATGTCTCAGAATTACAGTTTTGTGTGAAAAGTATCCCAGCAAAGACAGAACATTTTAGAACACGTGGTTTAAAACATATCTGCCCTGAATGCTGAAACCTATGTACGATGGCAACTTTTGAAAAAATAGACCTGTCATCTTAAAATAAGTTTCATTGTGTTTACCTTTATTACAGGTTCCAGGCCTATTGCTTTGGTCCAGTACTTAACTCCATATCCTTTAGAAACAGTCTGAAGTACGAGGTCCAAAGATAACTGCCATAGAAATTGTTTAGTTTCAAATTAAATATTATTTAAGTTGTTAATTTGATTAAATCTCCTGTTCATTTTAACCTACATTTATTTATGCACATAAAAATATTACATAGGTTAATATACTTGATTCTATACTATTGTACAGTTCTATCAGCTGTATTGTATTGTAAAATCTTCAGCTGAATGATTTTCGGCAGTTATCACAAAAGTGTAACTTACATGAAAGTTCAGTATGGACCAGTTTTTCACCACCCAGCTCAGCGCTGAATCTCAGTAAATCTATTTGATGGAATATCAGCAAAAAAGATTACAGGGAAAGCTAGTAAACAGACTTGACGTTAAACAGCTGCTGCTTGGTGTTAGTACAATTCGGGCGACAGGCTCATATTTAACACCTGCAGTGCTCCTATTGTAGCACCCAGCAACCTTCTTTCTAAAGGGCATTTTCATAGTGCATTTCAGGAATCAGATAGGCAACAATTCCACAAAACGACCTGAGGGGTTTGGCGCATAAGACTTCGTTTATTAGAATGGCATGATCGTTTCTGATGCTTTTACGAAATAGTTTGTATTATACTCAACTTTGATTTCAGCCACACATCAGATTGTTATAATGTAAGAATCGTTTTGATATCACGAAATAAATATGAATATATCAGCTGTGTTAATTCGTTCAACAGACTAAAGAGTACCGTACATCACACAAAAACACTCACATAAGTCTGAAAATTGCAAATCCAGCAAGTTCTGCCCATAGCCAGGTAAAAATAACACAGTGGAATTTTTCTCTGAGCTACTTTTTCTTAATTCACATGGCACGGCATAACTGAATAACTTGGAGAGCATGTCCCTCTAAGTTCATTATTAATAATGAAAAGTATCTTGTTACATCTAGTGGCATAGTTATCTGCCCGCAGCACTTTATATTAAATGTGCCTTTTGAGTTACCTTTCTGTAAGTAGTCTTTACAAATAAGCAATGCTTCCAGTTGGCGATTGTTTAAGAGTTCCTCTTGCAACCAGTTTTATGTGACCAAAGTATGCAAGTACGCTTTTAAAAAAAGGGCATTGCTTCCCTCCTTTTGCGCCTTATTCAAAACCGGCGTATCTCATGAGGTCATCTTGTTGGTGGTAGCCCCGCCCCTCTCGGCCGTCCGTGGCTCGGGATGACGCCACCTTCGCCCCGCCCCGCCCACAAACCCCCTCCCTACTCACCCCCCCACCACACACACCCCCCTACCCCCCCCCCCGCGAGTTCGGTCTTCGCGTTCATTTCATTCCTCTTCTCATTCCGAGCATTCTTCACATCACTGTCGGTGCGCTGACGATTCACGTATACATACCCGGCTGGCCCAGAAACATCAGAATAACTTTACACAGTTTGCAAAAAAAAAAAAAAGCCAAAAAACTGCAACTAAACATTATACAAAAGGAACCAAAAAGGGGGATAATTTAAAAAAAAAAACAAACAAAACAAAACCACAACAGAGGTGGTTGAGGTAAGTTTGCCTTTAATGGTATGCAAAATGGTTGCAAAGCCGGGCACTTTTCTTTTTCGTTTCTTTTCATGTGGAAAAATAAAGTTGTAGTTTTCCGTTAACATCCATGTTTTATGCAGTCAAAAAATGGGGGAGGAGGAAAGGGGGACCTTGGCGAGCTAGGAAAAGGGGGTCTCACGAGGCGCAGCGCCCGTGGCTGCTGTACAGTGGTTTTATCTTGTTTCTCGTCGCTGTTGTAACCGGGCGCTTTCACTCCCGTCCACTGACTCACTGCGCTCGAGCTCCCTGGCTGCACAGCACGAAAATCTTTGAAATTTTTCACATATTTTGTACAGAAGCCCGACCTTCCGCGCGACTGGCATGAGAGAGACCCCCCGATCTCGGTCTCCTGACTCTCCTCGGTCATCGTGAGAGAGAGCGGGTTGATTTTTTTTTCTTTTAGTTTTTATTTTTCATTTCTTTCTTTTTGCTGTGGTGGAAACAGGAGGTAGTGGTGGGGATTGGATAGGAAAGCGAGTGAGATGGAGGTTCAGTTTGTCGCTGTTTTGTTCTCCAGAGCTTCTGCGGTTGGGAGTTGCGGAGTGAAGGGGAACATTTTCAGGACTCAGCAAAAAGGAGACTTGTTGCACTTCCAGGATTATCCGCCGCCTTCGGCTTTCCTTTGTCGTTTTCCTCCCCGTAAGTAACACGCTTATTTAATGTTATTTTTAATTCCTCACCAAATCAGACAAGTCGTTTTAATCGAAACATTTAAGATCGTGAGATTGTTTTTGATGTTTCTGTTAATTTTAAAACGTAGCCAGAATCTTTACAGTAATTTGAAACCTATTGTCTCCTGATACTGCCCTTTATTCCGGATATTGAATTGAAGTTTGTAATATTTTTTTCCCTTTAGGAAATGTTAAACCTATTAAAACTCGTCGTCTTAAGTGAGGAGATTGCTGGTTTAAAAGGGTACAAATTCATTTATTTTTGTGTAGAGTGAACATTTTTGAAATTGTTTCGTACTGACTCATTTGTTCTATGCGACGTTTACTTTGATTCCTATCATTATTAAGGCGGGTATGGTATAAATAAGCTTCTTGATTTAATTTCTTTCATTTGAAAACCATTGGTGTGTCATTATTGTATACTTCATTTTTTATTAAATCTGTGCTCTGATCATTTTTTTTTTCCTGTGTGTAAACTTTCTTACTCGGTCATGCTTACTGTACAAAGAGGAACCATTCAGTTTAACCACTGAGCCGTAATTCCTAATACACGTAGCAAATAACGTCAGACATTGTACAAAGGCAGGTTTTATTTCAACAGAAAAGTGTTCAGAACTAAACTTTTTATTGTACAAGTAGCTTGACAGGTACTTGGCTTAATCAGTGCTGAAAAATAGAAACCAGGCAGTTTTTATGTAACTTTAACTTATGTTATGATAAGATAAAGCTGGTCAGATTTCTGGCCCAGCAACCTTTTTTAATCACTTGAAATTGGTTTCCTTGTTAGTGAAGAACCACTCTAAACCAGAGTACAAAGGTGAACCTGTAAACAGAAGGTGCAAACATTGGCATCTGCAAAATTCACCTAATTTATTTGTTTCACTGAGGTATCATGGATGTTGCCTACGATTTTTAGAAGTATACTTACCGTATTCAATGAAATAATTTGCTTGCAAATAGTTTATATACAGAGCAGGATTATAAAGACAGTCAGTTGGCACTCCTCTGTAAACACCTGTTAGGGGTCATCAGTTAGGAAACCCCCATGTACCATACCATGTGCTGTGTCATCTGTCATGTAAGAGTTTTGAAAGGCATATCTGCTCAACGCTTTTTTCATATAGATTTCTATGCTCTTTCCTTATTCTTTCTTTCAAAATAAGTGCCAAAGTGAATTCTGAAAGGAATTCATTGTTGCCAAACAATTTATAGTATTGTATTATTTAGAATAGCCTATTTTTTCAGTTAATTATTGCCTTATATGTAACAGTAGCCTCCAAGTAAAACGATGGACTAGATACAATGTGGTGTTTGTTGATGTCTCTAACTGGGCCATTATCATTTACTACAGTAAACAGATTGACTTCTAAAAGACTTAACCCTTGACATGACAGGCTGGTGAGAAGTAAATCTGTTTGCTGAGAAAAAATAGTGTGGAGAGCAATAGCTGCTTTGTTTCATCTTATGCAACTATTGGACCTATTGGATTCCAGCCTGCATTACATTTGCAAGCAGAAAGAATAGGACATTGTATCCTTTCATTTCTGATGTCTGAAGTTTACTTTTGCCTTCTTTTACCTTCTGTGTAGCAATAATTGCAGAGTGCAGCAATTAACAAGTAAAGATGAACTTGGAAAATAATTCTAAAAAAAGTTGATTTTTGTTTACATGTATCATTTCCACCTTTTTGTATTTCTTTTTCTCTGTGTTCAAAGTGGCATTATTGGCACTTGCAGCATAGACTTGCCTATCTGCCTTAGCAATATGTGCTAAGATATGCCACATATTTCTGAGGTCAGCATGTTTTTCCTAGCAGAACTTAAGTACTAACTGGGTTCGGTTAATAAGATTTAATTTAACTGGCTTTTTATCATAACTGTTTAAATAAAATACATTTTAAAATTTTAAATAATATTGGAATTATTGTTTATTATTTACTTTACCCACAAATATTCAGTCAAAAGGCATTTCTGTGGATTTAAAGAATGGTTTCACTGTATTAAAAAAATTAAAACTTTTGATTATTCAGCTTTTAGGGTTCATAGGTTATTTGTCTACATTAAATAAGAGTAAAATGTTTTTAATGATCAAACTATTAGCATTTTGAAATTTTCAATACTGTGTTTGCAGTATTCCTGCATCTTATGATGCTTTCATTATTTTAACAAATAGATTTCAGTCTTGAACCAAAAATAATTCCGTAATTTTGTAGTTATCTGTTCAGTTTTTACCCTACAGGTTAGTTTCCAAACAATTTATATTACTCTAATTTTAGTTTTAGTTTGTTTTATCAGCCCCTCATAAAACATAATGATGTATGTAATGAATATATTGTGTTAATGCATGTTCTTTCTTTTAAACTTTATACACTTCATATAGAATGAGTACAAAACTGTGCACTCATTCAGTGTTCATTCATTCTGAAATGTTGCTTATTCCCAATTTTCAGTAACTTTCATGACTTGTGTTTTAATATGCTGATTTGTGAAATAAAGAAAAAGTGGTAAATACATCAATTTAATATTATTTGGTTAATTACGTATTAAACTAACAGCAACAATAGTTTTAATGCCATCCATTTTTCAAACACACTTTATGTGAACATCGTCCAGTGACTGGATGCTTTTGAAAAGAAAAATAACTATTAGAATGAATGTGATGACAGTCTCATTGGAAAATTGCAATGAAAATTTCTAAATGATTGACACCAAGAAAAGAATGCGCTACTTTGTAAAAATAAGTGAAAAAGAAGCCAGCTGTTCTAAACAACTCCTTGGGAAGTTGGTTAATTGCAATAGTTGGAGCAGTATGAACAGCTAAGAGCTAAACAGTCTGATAGTTAAGTTGACATCTGTTTAAGCCTTTTATGCACCTGTAAACGAGAGAAGGTGGTGGAGGTGAGGATGGCAAATGCAAACATACACACATGCTTTTGTACTTTTGTGAACTTAAAATTCATGCCAACGACCATTTTTCAAACCTTGCTTTCCAGTTCATGTCTGGAACAATCTATTGTTATGCCAGCAAAAGGCGGTAGTGGTCGTAACACCATATGGCTTGTGTATGCTTCAGATAAGTTATCTGTTAATTTAGCTTATCAATAGCATTTTAATATGCCTCATATTTGAATCACCAACTCCTTTATTTCTTTTGTGAGAGGGAGACCATAGTTTAAAATGAAGTCATACTTGCTGTTCCACTATATATCTTGGAGAAAGCTATAAATTGCTAATTTCTGTAATTTGGAAAGAGTAACTTTAGCCTTGGCACACATCATTTTGCAGTATTTCCTTTTTTGTTTGTAGGTAATACTATAACTGAAATCAGAATAAGAAAAAGGGTCATCATAGCTTTTTTGAAAATATTTATACCCAGGTAGATCCAGATATGAGATCAGAAGTTAGTGCAAGTAGTACCTTTTTATCTGTGCATATAATATTTAATTCTGTTTTAGCATAACATGAAAATTTATTTGTTAGATTAGGTGATAAGAGCATTAAGCCTTTAAGAGTGTAAAAGAAACACTAGGTTTGTATTTGCTAAAGTGTAATACTAATTCATGTGGAAGTTTTTTTAACAAAAAATTTATGATCTCTCTTGCCTGGTGGTCTGTGTTTTGTTTTAAAAATTACAATGATTATATATTGCTGTGAATTTTTTTGCTTGTATTTTTGTCTTGTGTACTGTTAATTGTTAAATTGAACAAAGGAATAGTTTTGGTTTAGAGAATTCATCGTCTCTCTTTTGTCAAGACTGATGCCTTAATTGTTTTAATGTCTATTAAGCACATTTAATCCTGTAATTAAAATATATTCTTATTGTATAAACCACTAAATACCCTCAATACACATTCAGTGTACACTTGTAAAAAAAAAAAAAAAAAAAAAATAACACATTACATGTTCAGACCAATCTTTTTTTTTTTCTTTTATATTATGTCTTCCTAGTATCCTGTAACGGCACTTGGCATGATTCCAAATTTTGCCAAGTTTTCCCTCTTTTTCTTGGAATGGGACCAAAGGGTGAATGGGAGATATTAGCATCACAAGTGACAGACCCAGTGTCTGACCTTTATTGTATTCCAGCAAAGCGTTTAGTACTGTGTTGTGCAAAAATACATTATATAATGCCTGAGTTGGTGCACAGTGACTAGATGACCTAGTCTAGATATTCATATACTTTTGCTGTTGACTAAGGTCCCCAAAAGTTTTTTTTTTCCATTTATGGAGTGTGTTTAGGCTGGAGAATGGTTTTCTTTCTTGTGTTGGCAGCTTAACTTCTTACAGATTTCCTTTAACTTTTTAAAATTTTTTTATTTATTTTTTTAAACTAGGGGATTTTGAATTTAATAAACTGCATGTCTGTTGATATAAACACATTTCTGTCCAGATAGGGTTTGATGCTTTATTTTGCTTTAGACTTGATCTCATTTGTACATTTGAATAGCAGTCAGAGCACATTGAGAAGGACACTGTATAAAATAAATGGGAATTTAAAACATAGGTGTAAGTATTGTCAAGGTGTGTTGAAACCTCTTGATTAACTATACAGTTCAATTGATTTTTTTTTTTTTTTTTTTTTTACATGATAGTATCTGCCAAACTATAGTATGGATTGGTACTCTTCCCTTTTGTGATACTGTGGAAAATGTTATTTAGCGCTGTTTTACATGTTTTTATATTTGTTTACTTTATCACTTTATAGCATACACTTTATGTGTTTAGTTGGCATGTTGCTCATATTTCTGAAAAGCTGTTCAATTCTAATTGTATTAAATTTTGAATTGTTAGAAATAGTATAAGTGTATATTGTTCACCTAAATTTTGATGTTCCGTGTGTTTGAACTTGTAGTATGAATACAGTTTTTAGGTCTCTCACACTGCAGTTTTGCTTTTGTTAAACAAATGACAAGAGCTATTGCAAGGAAAGCTGGATTGTAGTCACTTACGTCATCTAAGTAAATCTACTTTAGGACTGTATAGCTATAAAACAACTAACTGGCAGCCAACTGTGTGCACTTTGGCCTTGCCTATTGTCTTTGTAAGTGAGATCTTTCAGGGTAGGGTAGAATTCAGTATTTACCTTTTATTTTTCTCTACTGTAGTAAGAATTGTAGTAGCGCTTTTAAATTTTGAAGTTCTATAAGAACTAAAGACAAAGTTGGACCTGTGCTTCTCAGTAGAAGAGGTAGTTTTCAAGATGCCATATGCAGAATAGCTGACTGGATTCATTCTTGATTTATGCAACACTTTTTAACTTGCAGAAGTTGCAGCTCCTGATCTTTGTTAGTCAAATATCAAAATTTACAAGAAGACTTCTTAAGTAATTTCTCAAAATTTATGACGTGTTTAACTTTATGGATTGGGGTTGTTGCTTTGTTTTTTAGGCATTTAATATTTAATGCTTACGTCTCTGAATTGGATTCTACAGGTTAAGAAAACTGATTGATGGATTAAATGTTATCACATAACACAAAATAATTTTCATTTCCAATTATTTAATTGGATATTTGCAGGATGAATGAATAGTAAACACATATACAATGTCAACATGAAACTATAGTGTGTTCATGTAATCATATTGGTCAATCAGTCTTTCATAGTTACTGCTTTGTCTGGCTGTTGTGTCTGCATTTTACTAAGAAATGAAACAAGTAAAACTAAATGGCAAAACCTATTCTGTTAATTTGAATAAAACTAGGGTGAAGTTTAAAATTATGACATTCACAGTATCATTAGAATGTTCATTTTGGTTAAATGTTGAAACTGGTAGTCCTTGGTACCTGGAGTGCATTTCAGATTCTAGAAGCCATAATGTTAAATGACAGTCCATTCCTTCTTTTATATGTACTGTACATCTTAACTGTTACCTTAATGCTACCAGTTTTGCTGTGTAGCGGTCTGAGCCAACAGATCAGTACTACTCTAGCAGAAGATAAAAAGGCGTTTTGTTTGTAAGGAAGAATGTGTCATTTTTTAATTGAATAAATTGATTTTGATAAATTGAGATTTCCTTATGCATAATTTTTCCCATTAATATTCAAAGAGAATTTATATCTTCATTCTTAAATGTATAAGATATGATTATTAAAAAATACATGCTGTAACATTGATTGTTGAATGCTGTTTGCAATGTTCATATCATGTAGCAGGGTGGTGGCATTTGTTAGAGAATATGATACATAGCAGCGCCTGGCAGATAATCAAAGCCATGTTTAGTGTCAGTTGAAAGCGAATGAAGCCATGACTCCATAAACTTCAGAAAATGCTGATTATTTGAACTGTTGCCTGTCAAATAATGATTCTGATAGCCTTTTAATAAAAGAGCAAAAAATAAACTTGCATGCGGTTACTTCTTTTACTTGAAGACATTAAGTGACCTGCTGGACACTGAGTGTTAGGCAGTTGGGGTGGTTGAAGCATCACTGCTAACTGCAGTTCGTATATAGGAAGTAACAACCATTGGGAAAAAAAAACTGTTAGAATGTGCAGAAGTTATTTCTAATACAGATTATTTTGTCAATTAAAAAAGGTTGCAGTGTAGGTTGTGACAAATTCCATCATCTTCAAATTTGAAGAAGCAAATTTTGGTTGCTGTTTAGTGCACTTGAAATATACACAAGTCTCTGAGTGTAATACTTAATAATTTTGCTATCATCATTTGCAATGACAACCTAGACTTTAGTTTGCTTGAAATCAGTTTATGAAAGTACTTTCGCATTTTAAAAAATAATGAAACAATTATGAAAGCCCTGCGACCATGAATTTCATTAACCATAATTAGAGATGAACAAGTGCTTTACTTTCAAAATAGAGAAGTATCAAAGCATAGTCTTATTGTCAGACATGTTCTTAAAACTAAACTCAACATTTGGTGTGATGTTCATATAAAATGCATCTCTTTTGAATTTTATTTGTTTTATTCAGTCTAGGAGCAGGGATGGAACTTGTAGCTAAGTGGTTTCAAGTCTGTGACCTTAACAGATGTTAAGAAAAAAAGCTTTATACTTAAGTTTCCTCTAGGTTCTATGGTTGTTTTCTACTGATTAAATCCATGGTATGGAATGTTGTTCCACTCAGGTTTTTTCCTGTCTTATTTCCATTTTTCTAGTAATTTATTTATGTTTGACTAGTGTGTCCTATTATTCCTGTTTTAGATTGCAATTTGGAATTGAAATAGATTACAAATCCAGTAAAAGCAGCTTATAAAAATAAATGCAGTAGATGTTGTTTAATACTGATGTATCTATCTGTTCTATTAATCATTGTTCTTTAGCAATTAATAATATGGATCTGATTAATATAGCAGGGTCACTGAAAAAGGATTTTATGATTTCAGGATATATTATGAGGTTGAAGGATAACATTTTTGTTAGATAATGTATTAAAAAAAAAAAAATGAACATTAACATTAGTACCAATTTTTGTAGCTCTGTATATTGTGCATTAGCCCAGTATTTTGATTGAACAGCAGTGTATATCACTTTAGGGTTTCAGATCCAACAAACAAAATATATATGTATTTGTAGTTCTGTGTTTGTATATATTTGGGTTAAGAGAAAATGTACTGATATCCTGTTTACAATGTGTACTTTTCATCACATGGTCATCACAAGTTACACTATATTAAGAACTGTATAAACTGCAGAAACCTTTAAGACTTTGGTAGACTTTACTGGTCACATTAATTTGTAATAAACATACCTGATAAAACTTTATTAATGGGTCAATAATATAATAAGCATCTATTCACTATCTGTTAACATAGGAAAAACTCCTTGTTTAATGTGGACTTTTATAAAATTGTTTTCGCAGGTCTATTTTTCCACTTTAACAGCTTTTAATTTCTTTTTGTATGTTTTGTTATTTTTGTTTTATCTTGGAGACATCTGGATGAGGAACTTTTCCAAGAAAAAAGGCTTTGTTATTCATTGTTGCTGTAAGTTTTGTTACCGTAAACCACTAGTTCAGCAGTTTATACAGTAATGAGATAATAATTTAAAACATGTGCCAAATGTATCTACTGAAATATTTATCCAAACATTGCTAAAGAATATATTTTAGATGAATAAAGAAACAGTTTGTTTTAGGGAGAGATTAAACACCTTCAGCCTCTACCCACCTGATTAATTATTTGACAAATTGGTGTCCCATGGCCAGAGACATATGAAACATATAAAAACCAATATCTAATCCATGAATCATTAGATGAGTCAGTTCCTGAAACCACTATAAACCTCAGAGTTCTTGGCCACCACCAAAAGCAGGAAATCCAGGCTTCAATAACTTCCTTTCTCAGTGCTGGTTATTGCAGTGTTAGTGGTTAGTGTATGCTGCTTCTTCAAGCAATAGGAAGATGTTTTTCAGTGAAACAAAGGCACTTATTCACTTAATTTGCTTCAATTGTTTATAATTTGTAGTCTTTATTCATATGTTGGTTGCCCTGGCACAGTACGATTGTGGGCCAATCTGATGTGCAATAGGAAAACTCTCAGCATGCCAGTTCATGGCTGTTGTTTCTTTACAGTGTCCCATCCAGTTGGCTTAGAATGTCTTGTGGGTTCAATGAAAAAATTGATGGAATTCTTTCTGTATATTTGTAGTTTTTTAACATGTATTTTATTTCTGTGCTTTTTCACTAAATGTTAGTAAAGGAAAGCATGTTTAGAAATTTAGGTGGCTAAGTTGCCTTGGTCTCTGTGTACCCTGCATGGGTTTGTGTTCTGTTCAAGATTCATTCCGTTTTTCCCTGTGTAAGGATTTACACTCCATAAACCTATAGTGAAAAAGGGTTTTATTACAGGAACAGAGAGACTGTAATATTATGGGATCTTGTTTAACTGTAGAAGCATTGGTTAATGGTTTATAATGGATATGTAACATTACATCTTATCTGAAGAAGGGGCTTGAGTTGCCTCGAAAGCTTGCATATTGTAATCTTTTTAGTTAGCCAATAAAAGGTGTCATTTTGCTTGACTTTTCACTACTAATAGATATGTAATAAATTTATAACAAAATAATTAATATTTAGGTCTATATTTGCATTGAGTTAGATTTCCTGTTTAGAGGACTCAGAATACAGGTAAAGGAAATATAAATATTATACCAGTTCATCCTATGTCTCCAGCACCTAAAATATTCATTTTAGGATTTAAGGCTACAATTGCACAAAAGTTGCTAATTATTAAACCATTGTTTGATATTTATTCAGTTGGTTCATGTTAAAACATAACAAAGTGCAGTGTTGTTTTTTTTCCTTTTGCCTTTTACAGCTATCTTGCAGCTACCCAGCTTACCAAGAATAGTTGTCAGATGATCTTGTAGAAACTTTATCCACCAACAGTGCTGTTTCTGGTCTCCAATCACAGTGTAAGTAGGAGATGTCTCCTTCAACTATCGAGGTCTTTCATGTTGCACCTTATTAGTAATTACCTTTCAGAAGTCCAAATGTATTTAAAACATCACTGCTCGGCAGGACTGTGCAAATAAACTTCAAAAAGTTTAAAACTGTGGTTAGTTTTAGGATTACATGGAACAATATTAACAAAGGCACAGTTATTGAAGGGGTTCTTGAGGACGAAGAAGCTGCAGATATCTAAGGTAGAACTGTAGATAAATATTTATTTGGTAATATTGTTAATAATATAAACATCAGTGCAAGAAAATGCAGTAGATATGCATTTTATATAGATTAAGAGGAAAAAATGCTTACTCTAAACAGCATATTTTAAATTCATAAACAGATTTGTGTGAAGGTGGAATTTGCACAAAAGTGCCAACATTCAAGAAAAACTGCAATCACAAAATGTTTAGTTTCACTTACAGTATTATGCTGTAATTAATGTCAGCTTCTTTCAGTAACTGGTTTGGCAACTATAAGTTGGATAGCATAAGTGAAAGAGAGAGTGTGTGTGTGTGGTAGTTTGGTATTCAGTAGACTGGACAGTGCTTTCAGGTTTGTGCCCTGATTTGTTTCTGTTGCTTCTGGTTATTGCCCCTCATGTCCACATAATTACTAAACTGTCTTTAGAAAAGGGATGCAAAGGAAGTATGTCAAAGAAAGAGTTGCAAGGCATGTTCATTTTGACCTGCTGGAGTAAGTGAGAAGTGTAATTTGTTTAATTAAGTTGTGAGCCACATTTAAAGGCAGCACACTATTTTAATATCTGAATTATCATTGCATAAATTAATAGAAAAAAGAGAAAATAGCACAGGGTAGATAGAATAAATTACAGTGGGCATGGAGCTTTTATAAATGTGTGTTTTACAGTGTCTCATTAACACCAAGGTGACAAAAGCTGACTTTATTTTATGTGCTGTTATAAATGGGAAAGCGAGTTATTCTCTATCTTGTTAACAAAACAACTAGTCACTGCCTTTCAAATTTTCTTGATATTTTACTTCAAATGTAAACTCTCATAATAAAGCCTTTAATGTATTAACAAATTAGCTGTTTGTAAGCCTGTAACATCTGTAGAGCAGGTTGGAAATGACCATTGCAGTCGTGCTGCATTACTATGTAAAGGGCAAAACCATTTATATTTTATGCAGTTTAATCAAATTGCATGTTGTGGATTTTTGTCCAACTTGTTTAAGCTACCTCAGAGGGAGCTTGGGCAGTCCATGATGAATTGCTACCTTTTGTCATTCATAAAATACTAATAATAACGAAGTGTGTCTAGTAGACAAAATAAATTTGTTACCTTATACCTTTATTTTAATAAAGTTTTGAGTGATGATCCTTATGCTCAAATGCCATTAATACCACTTTTTTGTTTTATTCTTTGCCAGCTGCATTAATAGTGTGGTTATTCCCCAGAGTAACAGTTTAGTACCACTTATCTAGTGCTATTCATTAAACTATTACTGGAAGATTGTGTGCAGTATTGGATGTAAGTGGTTAAAAACAGTGATAATTATTTTCTTATGATGCATTGGTGTAGTATAAGAAAACAAGCAATTCACCCCCTGATCCATTAATGATACAATATAGATGAACAGAACACAAATTATTCCTTCATTTTCTGAGCTGTCTTAATCCATCTCAGTGATTCCAGTGAGGGGCATATAAACCCACACTCACTCATAACAGAGCAGGTTAATCAGTCATCCTAGCCTACATATGAGATTTTGCTTGGATGATAGTAGGCAGGAAACCAGAGTACACATAGAAAAATCAATGCAGATGAGAAGAGGACATGCTAACTCCATATACATTAATTGGGCATAGATTTGTATTCCTGCTTTACAACTATAGTAAATGAATTATTTTGCCATTGGATTTGTGAAGATACAGTTAAAGTATTTGTGTACAACAGAAATCGAATTAAGTATATATTTGGTCTGGTTTTTAAAAAATATATCGCTGATTAGATTTTGAACAATTAGCTGATATAAAGAGATCTACTACCACACAGTCTATCCTTTAGTATTATAGTGGACAATGTATACTAATCCTGTTTTCTTTTGTTCGTTTTCATGCTAAGAGGACCAAAATATTTTGAATTTTCAGAAAGTAAAAACATATCCACACAGTGGGTATTTTACTGTATCTCTGGAGACTAATTTTGGAAAGGTAGAATGGCTGATGTGCTACCTTTGGTCTTGATTAAAAGTTGAAATGAATAAGAACCATTTTATATTCAAGACTACTGAATGTACTACAGCCAAACTGTGATGCAGAATTTCATTAAGATGTAGATGATTTTAATGAATGGTAAAGTAATTATTTATAATGGTGTTAAGGGTTTCTTTTACTTGTATTACACATCAGTAATTATTTAATTTTTGTCTCAAAAGATGTTTGTTTTGTAAGATATGTAAGCTTGTGTGTAAGTAAGTTCACTCATCTGTTACTCTTGTATATGGTTTGCTTCTTCAACCCACTTAACGCCTCCTTTATCTTGAAGCATGCTGTTCAAATGCAATTAAAACAAAGAATAGGCCTCATCATGGGCAGGTCTGCACGTGTTCAGTATGGGGTTGCTTAACAGAATATTCCCTTTTTGATCTTTGGAAGTGTAGAGGTTTTTAAGCAATGATACTCTGAGACCAGTACCCTGACTTAGTTGATGTTTCTGCTCTATTATATTCTATTGTAAAAATGTGTTTCACTGATACTGTGCCTTTCCTTGGTTAGCCATGTTAATCCTTCAGACAGTCTTTTGAAATAAAAAGGAATTTAAGATGTACAGTATTTAGTTAGAAGCTTGCATTTGCACCGGCATTTTACATGTAATGCAAGATACTGTTATAAAAATAGTAGCAAAGCTTATTAAATACTACTCTTTCAAGTTGCTGTTTTTCTTTCTTTTAAAAGCTTGCACCAGGTAATTGATTATATATGTAGTCTGTTTATGTACATGTAATACAAGGTGTGTATTTGTATATTTAAAACAAAGTCCCCAGATGATCCTCAGTAATGAAACATGGACTTTATTTATCATTGGTTTAAAATGTACACATAATGTCTGCGATTACTAATCTCTCAAGAAAGTAACATTAACTGAACTGTAACATCCTGTCCTCCATGAATATGGACTAATTGTTTCCTCGTATGCAACGGTGCTTGGAAAACTTTAGTTACTTATGGTGTAAAAGTGCCCCCATGAATGTATAGTTTATAAAGAATATATGGACTTCATACACAATATACACATTGTTTTTTTTATTAATGTGGTTACTGGTGAAGTGTAGTACACTATTTCGAACACAAACATTTTAGGTACTGTATACACAGTTTGACACACAAATCTTGCAAAAAACAGTTTAATGTTTTTTAATTGGTTTGAATATTTATGTAGTTTTAAGAATGTTTTGCTTGTATTGTAGCTGGAGGGAATGATAAAGTTCCCAGATTATATAAGAGTTTTAGCAGTGGTTAGCCCGATTATGCTTGGTACAATTTATATTTTCACCTTGTCTGCTTAGGGTTTTCTCCACATACTGTAAAGTTTCTCACACATGATCAGAGACTTTCACCATGCATTGGTTTGCACTAATAAATTTTCACAGTACAAATAAGTGCCAGTGTACCTTGTGATGGAAAGGTGCACCATTCAAAGTTTATTCTGATTGATGCTGCCAGGAATGAAAAAATATGTTGGATCTTCAGAGTTACTTGAAATTGAAAGCAGGTTTCTAGAACTTCAAGAGATATTACATAGCACTAGGCTGTGCTGATAGATGGATACAGTTAGGCCCATAAATATTTGGACAGAGACAACTTTTTTCTAATTTTGGTTCTGTACATTACCATAATGAATTTTAAATGAAACAACTCAGATGCAGTTGAAGTGCAGACTTCAAGCTTTAATTCAGTGGGGTGAACAAAACGATTGTATAAAAATGTGAGGCAACTGAAGCATTTTTTGAACACAATCCCTTCATTTCAGGGACTCAAAAGTAATTGGACAAATTAAATAACTGGAAATAAAATGTTCATTTCTAATACTTGGTTGAAAACCCTTTGCTGGCAATGACAGCCTGAAGTCTTAAACTCATGGACATCACCAGATCCTGGGTTTCCTCCTTTTTAATGCTCTGCCAGGCCTTTACTGCAGCGGCTTTCAGTTGCTGTTTGTTTGTGGGCCTTTCTGTCTGAAGTTTAGTCTTCAACAAGTGAAATGCATGCTCAATTGGGTTAAGATCAGGTGACTGACTTGGCCATTCAAGAATTTTCCGCTTCTTTGCTTTAATAAACTCCTGGGTTGCTTTGGCTGTATGTTTTGGGTCATTGTCCATCTGTATCATGAAACGCCGCCCAATCAATTTGACTGCATTTAGCTGGATTTGAGCAGACCGTATGTCTCTGAACACCTCAGAATTCATTCGGCTGCTTCTGTCCTGTGTCACATCATCAATGAACACTAGTGTCCCAGTGCCATTGGCAGCCATGCACGCCCAAGCCATCACATTGCCTCCACCGTGTTTTACAGATGATGTGGTATGCTTTGGATAATGAGCTGTTCCACGCCTTCTCCATACTTTTTTCTTGCCATCATTCTGGTAGAGGTTGATCTTGGTTTTATCTGTCCAAAGAATGTTTTTCCAGAACTGTGCTGGCTTTTTTAGATGTTATTTAGCAAAGTCCAGTCTAGCCTTCCTATTCTTGAGGCTTATGAGTGGCTTGCACCTTGCAGTGCACCCTCTGTATTTACTTTCATGCAGTCTTCTCTTTATGGTAGACTTGGATATCAATACGCCTAACCCCTGGAGAGTGTTGTTCACTTGGTTGGCTGTTGTGAAGGGGTTTCTCTTCACCATGGAAATGATTCTGCGATCATCCACCACTGTTGTCTTCCGTGGACGTCCAGGTCTTTTTGCGTTGCCGAGTTCACCAGTGCTTGCTTTCTTTCTCAGGATTTACTAAACTGTAGATTTTGCCACTCGCAATATTGTAGCAATTTCTCGGATGGGTTTTTTCCGTTTTTGCAGCTTAAGGATGGCTTCTTTCACCTGCATGAAGAGCTCCTTTGACCGCATGTTGTCTGTTCACAGCAAAATCTTCCACATGCAAGCACCACACCTCAAATCAACTCCAGGCCTTTTATCTGCTTAATTGATAATGACATAACGACGGACTTGCCCATACCTGCTCATGAAATAGCCTTTGAGTCAATTGTCCAGTTACTTTTGAGCCCCTGAAATGAAGGGATTGTGTTAAAAAATGCTTTAGTTGCCTCACATTTGTATGCAATCATTTTGTTCACCCCACTGAATTAAAGCTGAAAGTCTGCACTTCAACTGCATCTGAGTTGTTTCATTTAAAATTCATTGTGGTAATGTACAGAACCAAAATTAGAAAAATGTTGTCTCTGTCCAAATATTTATGGACCTAACTGTATGTGTGTGTTTGTTTATACATACATATTATGCAATTTTGATTGGTTTTATTGAAAGCAATTTTGTAAAAGTACATATTTAGGACAGATGTACAACTCCAATAAGTACGCCAATAAGTTTGTATAATATATTTAAACTTGGTAGTCCATGCATTCTTTTTCAGAGCTAGCAGGTATGTCAAACTTAGCTGGGTAGTGGTTTGCCTATAACAGATTGAAAGACTATAGTTGGACAATATGTGAAAGGATAAGTTCTGTATTTTCCAAGTTTATTTTTTCTTCATAAACATCTCTCTCTCTGTCATATACAGTATCTATATCTATATACATCTATATATAGATATAGATAGATATAAATATATATATCTCTAGATATATATATAGATATCTCTCTCTCTCTCTCTCTCTCTCTATATATATATATATATATATATATATATATATAGATATAGATATATATATATATATAGATATAGATATAGATATATATAGATATAGATATATAGATATAGATATATATATAGATATATAGATATAGATATATATAGATATAGATATATAGATATATATATATATACACAGTGGTGTTAAAAACTATTTGCCCCCTTCCTGATTTCTTATTCTTTTGCATGTTTGTCACACAAAATGTTTCTGATCATCAAACACATTTTAACCATTAGTCAAATATAACACAAGTAAACACAAAATGCAGTTTGTAAATGGTGCTTTTTTATTATTTAGGGAGAAAAAAAAATCCAAACCTACATGGCCCTGTGTGAAAAAGTAATTGCCCCCCTGAACCTAATAACTGGTTGGGCCACCCTTAGCAGCAATAACTGCAATCAAGCGTTTGCGATAACTTGCAATGAGTCTTTTACAGCGCTCTGGAGGAATTTTGGCCCACTCATCTTTGCAAAATTGTTGTAATTCAGCTTTATTTGAGGGTTTTCTAGCATGAACCGCCTTTTTAAGGTCATGCCATAGCATCTCAATTGGATTCAGGTCAGGACTTTGACTAGGCCACTCCAAAGTCTTCATTTTGTTTTTCTTCAGCCATTCAGAGGTGGATTTGCTGGTGTGTTTTGGGTCATTGTCCTGTTGCAGCACCCAAGATCGCTTCAGCTTGAGTTGACGAACAGATGGCCGGACATTCTCCTTCAGGATTTTTTGGTAGACAGTAGAATTCATGGTTCCATCTATCACAGCAAGCCTTCCAGGTCCTGAAGCAGCAAAACAACCCCAGACCATCACACTACCACCACCATATTTTACTGTTGGTATGATGTTCTTTTTCTGAAATGATGTGTTCCTTTTACGCCAGATGTAACGGGACATTTGCCTTCCAAAAAGTTCAACTTTTGTCTCATCAGTCCACAAGGTATTTTCCCAAAAGTCTTGGCAATCATTGAGATGTTTCTTAGCAAAATTGAGACGAGCCCTAATATTCTTTTTGCTTAACAGTGGTTTGCGTCTTGGAAATCTGCCATGCAGGCCGTTTTTGCCCAGTCTCTTTCTTATGGTGGAGTCGTGAACACTGACCTTAATTGAGGCAAGTGAGGCCTGCAGTTCTTTAGACGTTGTCCTGGGGTCTTTTGTGACCTCTCAGATGAGTCGTCTCTGCGCTCTTGGGGTAATTTTGGTCGGCCGGCCACTCCTGGGAAGGTTCACCACTGTTCCATGTTTTTGCCATTTGTGGATAATGGCTCTCACTGTGGTTCGCTGGAGTCCCAAAGCTTTAGAAATGGCTTTATAACCTTTACCAGACTGATAGATCTCAATTACTTCTGTTCTCATTTGTTCCTGAATTTCTTTGGATCTTGGCATGATGTCTAGCTTTTGAGGTGCTTTTGGTCTACTTCTCTGTGTCAGGCAGCTCCTATTTAAGTGATTTCTTGATTGAAACAGGTGTGGCAGTAATCAGGCCTGGGGGTGGCTACGGAAATTGAACTCAGGTGTGATACACCACAGTTAGGTTATCTTTTAACAAGGGGGCAATTACTTTTTCACACAGGGCCATGTAGGTTTGGATTTTTTTTCTCCCTAAATAATAAAAACCATCATTTAAAAACTGTATATATAGATATCTCTCTCTCTCTCTCTCTCTCTCTATATATATATATATATATATATATATATATATATATATATATATATATATAGATCTCTCTCTCTCTCTCTCTCTCTCTCTTTTTTATATATATATATATATATATATATATATATATATAAATAGAGAGTGTTCCTGTATAAATAGTTAGTTTGTCATACAGCCTGAAATCAGAAACCATGCTCAAAAGAACTTTTGCTAGCTTTATTTACAAATGTTGCCTTGCTACATCAAACTACTGGAAAAAAAGCGACCAGATCAGAAAATTCATTTAAAAAAATGAAATAATTAATAACAAGAATGATAGGGTTGGAAAAGTCATCAATCCCCTGATTTAATACTTAGTAGTGCTGATCTTTTTTGTAATTACAGCCATCAATCTTTTTGGATATTTCTCTACTAGCTTTGCACACCTAGATTGTGGAATGTTTGTCCATTCTTCCTTGCAGAATTGTTCGGTTCGATCAAATTCTATGGTGAGCAGCAATAGACTGCTCTCTTCAAGTCTATCCACAGATTTTCTACTGGATTTAAGTCTGGGCTTTGACTTGGCCACTTAAGAACATTCACCTTCCCATCCTTAAACCACTATGTTCTTTGGTGATATGTTTAGAATTGTTGTCATGTTGGAAGGTGAATGATCTACCTGTCTTCAGCTGTTTAGCAGAGGGATGCAGGTTTTCCTCAAGAATTTGTGTGTATTTGGCAGCATCCATTTTCCCATCAATCCTGACCAATCACCCAGTCCCTGCTGAAGAGAAACATCCACCACAACGTAATGCTTGCCACCACTATGCTTCACAATGGGTATGTTCGCCAAACATAGCACTTGGAGTTCAACCCAAAAAGGTCATTTTTAGTCTCATCTGAAAACAGCACCTTTTTCCTCATGGCAGCAGAATCTCCCCGGTGTATTTTTGCATAGAGCACATACGACTGAATGTGGCACTTTTTCAGAAAAGTTTTCTTTATTGCCACCCTGCCATATAGGTCATCTTTGTGTAAAGTTTGAGAGATTGTTGTCATATGCACAGATTGACCAGCCCCAACTGTGAAGTCTTGTAAGTAATTCAGAGTTGCCTTTGGCCTCTTGATAGACTCTCTGATTAGTGCCCTTCTAGCTCGGTCACCCAGTTTGGATGGACAGCCTGATCTAGGCAATGTTTTGGTGATGATATACACCTTCCACTTCTTAATGATACTCTGGACAGTACTCAAAGGGTTAGTTAAGCCTTTGAAATCTTTTTGAAGCCTTCTTCTGTCTTTTGCCTTTCAACAACTTTCTTTGAGGCCTTTTGACAGCACTTTCCCAGCCATGTTGGTTTCTTTTTCAGAGCCTTGCACTACTAGTTGTGAAATATTTAAGCCGGTTTTATTCTGAGGTAATCATCACCACTACAGTGGATGTCAGGTGGGGTAATTAGTCTAGTGTTTGATCACTAATTTTTTTTTTAATAATTGTCCAGAATCTTTTAGAATGTTGTTTTCACATTGACAAAGAGGGTAATAATATATACATGCAGGTTAGAAAAAATGGGATACTATATTATTTTCTAGGGTGTAATGTGACAAAAGGTATAGATTTTCACAGGGTATGATGACTTATTATAGTCACTGTATATAATATAAAAAAGTATGTAAGTATGTCTGTCCAGGTGTTTTCTAATGTAAACTACGGAAAACGGAGCACCCCAAACGTATTCTTTAATGAGAAAAACTGTACCTTTGTCAGCTTAGCTTAATCTGTAGAACAGTGCACTCTATTGACAAAACCTGTTGATGGTCTTCAACAGATTGATTTTTTTTTTTTTAAATGCTTGTGCAATATTTTAGTCAACTGATAAACAAGCTGAATACCTTAAGATAGATATTTAGTAGTAAGATATATAGATATATATATGTGTTTGTGTGTGTGTATTGACCTTTGCTCATTTATCCATTTTGTGATCATCTATTTCTAGTGCAGCATTACCATGAGCCACTTCCTACTGTGCAGCAATTGGCGTAAGGATGAAACCAACCTAGAATGGTATACCACAGTTATTTAAATAAATAAATGCATCTGTTCAAATAGAAAAAAAGGCAATGCAATTTGCTGGTACATGAATAGCAAAGGCTATGTTCAAACTGCAGGTAAAAGTGACATGGTTCAATTTCCATCCCACACCCAACCCGTTTTACATTTACTTATGAGGTTGTCTCCTTTATCCAAGGTGACTTACATTTATGATACAATTGGTTACATTTGTTTTGGTTTTCCAATTGGAGCACAGGCAGGTCAAGTGACTTGCTCATGGTCACACAGTGTCAGTAGTGAGGTTTGAAATCCAAAGCCTTAACCACTACACCACCCTGCCTGCTTCCTGCACACTGCCTTTTATAGGCAAAAAACACCTGGGCCTGTATTTATGAAGTGTCTCAGAATAGGAAAATGGTCGTAACTTGTTCAGAAATCTGATTGATGCTAATTTTGTACTACTCCTAGGAGGAGGGTTAAAACATTTTAACAATTTCCCTAATTTAGGAGTCTCTACCTAACTTCACCAGGATCTAGGAGAGCTTGTGAGCTGACTTAACTGGCTATCAGCTGCCAGAAGATGGCATTCAGGCAGAGACAGGTGCACACATTCTGGAAAAGGGTGAATGTTTTAAAAATACTGGATATCAATTAACTTATAAAAGGATGTCAATTTGCAAGAGAGAGAGAATAATATTTCTACCAAATTTTGTATGTTACATGCTCACTACATCTATGCAGAGACGCCATACACAGTTTCCCCAAAGTACAGTGCAAGGTACTTTGCTATAGTGATCATTTGTGTTTGTCACTATTAACCATGTCTCGAAGTTTGCACCAAACACCTTTAATTCACATGCCGTAATATGTAGATTTATACATTTCTCCACCCCTCCACGAGTTAATGTTAGAGCAAGCTCCATTTATGCAAATTGGTATGTGCTCAAAGACTACTGCCCCAAGTGTTGTTGAGTATGTTTATGTCAATCCCAAGAAATATCGCTGTATCATCACACAGGTGGACATCAGTGCAAACTGTATTGTAGTAGCCAGCATTTTACCGTGCAGATAAGTGGGGTTGGATGAGTGATCGACAGCAAAATGTCATGCAAGTATATTTAGCTTTGTATTCCATGAACCCCTGGAACATTCCTGTTACATTTTTCAAGCCCAGGATTGTTTAAGAAGGCGGCTGGAGCCTCAGAGAGGATAAGCAGGGAACACTGAGAGAGGCACAGTAAAAGATGATTGGGACACTAGAAGATTGAATGCATCTTCAGAACCCATGCAAGAATAGCTATGGCTAGTGTCAGTAAAACTATTACTTTACAAGGCTTTTTCCGTTGTCATAATAACGCGATTCATCTGAAAGTACGGATGTGGCTCATCCATCCATTTCCTAAACCCGCAAAGGGTGCAGAGTAGCAGCATTCCCTGGAGCAATCATTGTTAAATAAGCATGCCTGGTGTTGGGCTGTACTCTTAATTTGGTTTGTGTGTCTCAGTCTTTCTATCTCTGTACTCGTTTCAGTATTATTCTTGATGATGTGGTAAATTGGCAATGATTACATGCAGCTTAGCACACTAACGTTCTTTATTATTATCTCCTCCACCATCTAAAACTTTTTCTTCTCTTACTACTTTGAATATTGTTAAATTCTAATCTGGTGCTTTTTTTCGTGCAATTTATTGGAGTAATTTTGAGATACTTGATAAATACAGGCCCTGATCTAAACAGTGGGAAAAATTAGGGATGTCACAATACTAGAATTTTTGTATTAAGTATCAATAAAAGTGCAGTTTTGCAATACTCTGTTACAGCAAAAACGGAAATCTGTTTTATAGGGTTTTCAATTAAAAGAAACTATTATTCACATAGAAAATATTGTACCCTTTTCTGTAATAGAATATTTAATACAGTGGAACCTCGAGATACGATCACCTCTGTATACGAGAAATTCAAAATACGAGGAAAGTATGAGCGAAAAATTCAGATCTAAATACGAGCATTGGCTCGCGTAACGAGCCACGAGCCAGGCTGTGTGTATAGCTCGCGGCTTAGCCAGGGGGCGTGGTAGCAGTTGCGAGCCGCGATCTGCGGTGTCTGCGTTTCTCACTTAAGTGCACAGGTAGGAAACTGCCCACATCCATGATTGTTCCTGTGGCTGATGGGCTGCAGCTGCCATGTCCTCCCCGTATATATAGAGAAGCGCGAGCCGGTTAAGGGGGAGAAAAAGTAAAAGAAAAAGAGAGAGAGAGAGAGAGAGACACACAGACACCAGGACCAAGACCAGGCAGGCAGGCGAGTGCAGGCTCGCGTGTACCTGAACAGGCGAGCCAAACAGCTGAAGCAGGACGGTGTACAGAAGGTCAGCTGCATTAACAGTGTCTCGTCTGTTGCAGAGCCCGCAGGTGAGACGCTAACAGAGAAGAAGCAGCGGGGATTGTCATCTGTTTTTTAAAGACTGCATCCTTTTGACGTTTTAACCTCGTGTTAAAAGATTGTTATTCTTGTGTATTTTAAACCTCCACTTCACAACTGTTTTAAGGATTATTTATTTAAAGATTTATTGAATGCTCTACTGCACTTTGGACACCTGTTTTGATTCTTTTAATAATCAGTTATATTATTTTCCAGTGTTATTTATTAAAGGTAGACTTCAGTATATATAATTTATCAGTGTTATTTGTTAGGAAAATTGATTTTTATGTTAATATATTTGGGGTGCAGAACGGATTAACTGGATTTCCATTATTTTCAATGGGGAAGTTTGTTCTAGATACGAGAAATTCGCTATACAAGCTCAGTTCTGGAACGAATTAAACTCGTATCTAGAGGTTCCACTGTACATAAATACTAACAGTAACAGCAAATTTTAAAAATGGCGGTGTATCCATCAAGTGGTTGTGCAGCTAACATTTAAGTTAACTAGTATTGACATTAAGCAATCTCAAATTACAATGCACAACTTGAACTTGATGTGTGATAGACAAGGGGGTTATTCCAGTGTAATAACAAGTGGGGTTCTTGTAATAACGTGCTTTAAAATTCAGATTTGTCAGAGAATCCCGCTATTATGTTTCTAATATTTGCTATTGTAAGATTTATGTATACACCATTAGCTGATTTAAAAACAAACAAAAAAAAAAAACAAACTTACTAATACAGAGTATTATTTAATGGATGAGTCAATTTGATTAAACTTTTCAAATGTTACAAACTCTTGCCTTAATTGTCCAAATCTGTCCCTTTTACGTTTGTCCCAATTTAAATGCTTCCTGTGTGAAATCATCACTGTTAGTTTTACTTTAATATATTCAATAACTCATGTAAAAACAGCCTTTGTTGTGCTATTTTTCAAAGCATCTTTTATGAATGGTCAAGTTTTGTTATTGCTTAGCCTGTATACAAAACAAAAATTAGAAGTTTTACTAGACTGGTTTTACTTGTATTTAATTAGCTGTAACTGAAAGACTCCCATTATATTAACCAAAGAACCATTTAAATATAGGATATACCAGACGTTTGCTTTATGTACGTTAGAAGTTATACTAACGATCATTAGTTTGACTTCAAAAACCAAATGAATAGGAGAAATTTAGTGTGTCTAGATTCATATTCAGTATTTGGTTTTGTCCATTTGTTATAACAACTGTCTGTCTAAGTGATGCCTATCTGTTAATGTAGTACATGTCATATTACTGGAGAGATGAGCTTTGAAGCAGTAAAGCACTAAATAAATTTTATTTTGGTATTAACAAATGGAGCAGGTCATTTCAATTGCTCACGTACACAAGGCAAATAGCCACTTTGTTTGTAACTGGTCTGGAATTTTACTTGCAGCAATGGGTGCTGTTACAGCTGCCGTATAGTTTCCTCCCACATTTCTGCCCGACCTTGATGATGCTTAGGACATGGATGGATACTCACAGATTTCTGTAGATGAACAATCATAGAATGAATGCAAAATCCCGGTTTCATTTTGTAGTGGTCAATCTCAACATGTACATGTTAAACAATTATAACTCATATGCAAGCAGTGTCATGTGGTTTCAAAGCACGTACAAATCTATTTCTGAGTTAACTCTGTAATGGGTGTTTTGCCATTTCGAGACATGACTTTTCAAGATACGTTTATGTAGTACTGTAGCACTATGAGCCATTTCATATGTAGTTTTCACTTATGCTTTTATCACTTACTGTTGTGCGTTCCAAAATATTATTTCTACCTGCAGTCATTCATCAGTGTGATACCGGCTTTCACTTTGCTACTGGTACTATTAAAAAGTTAGTAGAGTTACATTTTTGGCATTTTAGAATTTGACTGGGTACCAAAGTACTTGGAAAACCACAACTTTTCAAGGCAGATTAAGACCGTAAGTACTTTAACACTTGAATTAAAATTGTCTGGCAGTTTGCATGCAATCCAAAACCTTCTGCATTAGATTCCCACCGGGCCTGGTTCCTCTCCAGCATCTACAGGTTTTTATGAGCACAGATGTCAGTGATGACTGCATCAAAAGCCACAGGTATCATCTTTTATTTTTGATTTCTCTTTCTTGCCATCATTAGCAGATGGTCTCCTCTAAAAACTTTACCAATTAGTGCACTTTAAAAAATATTTTTGAATAGTCAGACATAAACAATGACATGATCTAAAAATTTAAATTCAGTCACTTTGAGTTACACTGTTAATGTTGCAAAACACATTCTAATTAAAGGTTTGACATTAACATTGATGAATGTGTTGCTTTTTTAATGCATAGGATTGCAAACATAAACACTGCTACAGAGGTTACCAAGTACTCTTGTCTGTTTCTTTTGTGTTTTTGAGTTTGTTTTGGTTTTCACACTATTATGGGGAAGAAAGAATTATATTTGATGCATGCATTTTTTTTTAATATTCTCTTATTAAAATCAAGTGCTGCAGCATTTATAAACACATTTACAAAGTTCTGTGAGCCAAAGAAAAGAAGGTCAGTGTCCTTAAATAACTTTTTAAAGTCTGTGCAGAGCAACACATGGTGACTTTTACCTAATTTAGATTAGCATAGAACTTTTATCAGTATTTTGAATCATTCTAGATTTCAAAAAAAATTTTGTCATGCATAGCGCTAAGTATTATCCTAAGAAAATAGCATGGTGTACATTTTCATGTCAATTAATGATTGATAGTTATGCTAAAGATGCAGTACTCGCTCACCTGGTGGAAAGGTCTCTGCATAGCAATGTTTGTGTTATGTATTGTACCGAATATTTTCAGTCTTACTGTGGAAAATGCTTAGATACCTGAAATCCATGTCTACTATTAAAAATTAAGGGGTGTGACAAAAGGCACTATATCAATGCCTGACCCGACACAGACAGACACAGGAGGCACACTGATAAAACAAATGTTTTATTTCTTTTTCTTCGCCTGTGGCAAAGCCTTCCCCGTTCTCACAGGCATAACACATTCCCACAAAAATGGCACAAAAACGCAATTCTTTTCACATCTTTGTCTCCTCCGCTCCTCTCTGGCAAGCCTTGTCTCCCTCTTCCCGACTGTGGCTCCTGGAATGGTGGCTGCTGGCTCCTTTTATAGCCCACCCGGAAGTGCTCCAGGTGTTTGGATTTTCAGCTGCACTTCCAGGTGTGGCGGAAGAACCACCCACATGGGCTCAGGAACCACTGCAGCACCCCCTGGTGGTACCCACGGATCCCAAGAGGGTCATAGAGAATTCTATCTCCCATGGTGCCCTGCGGGAATCTGAGGCACCACTGCCAGCCAGGGGAGCTGCCATCTGGTGTCCCAGAGGAGGTACTAATCAGTCCATGCCTCTTCCCCCGGACCATATACAGAAGAGGCGTACCGGTAAAGGCAAGGGCCCCGGCCGTCCACCACAGGGGTAAGTTCAACATTTTTCAAGTCGAATTTGTTTCTTCATAATCATGGTAAATATCAGTTTGCCCCATAAAATTGTATTCTAAAGTGAAGTGTTTTCTTTTATAAATTTAAAAAAATCCTTGTATGTTCTTTAGGCTTATGGAAGATGAACGAACCAGGGTCCGTAGAGTTTAGACATAAATAAGCAAACTGATCAACACAAAACCAAAAACTTGTCTAAAGCTGTTTAGAGAAATTTTGTCTTTTGAGGAAATGGTTAAAAATGAATATTCAGGATATAAACAGAAAAAAGGTGTTTACAGTTTCTCTTGGCTTCCTTGTGGTAACCATGATACCTTAAAGTTATGGCTCGTAACACTTAGGTTGAATGTGGACAACTTGCAGCTAATAAGGAAATCAAAATATGTTCCTTGTCACCCACTACAGAAGCCAACTGCAGTTCCAAACATATTTAGGGTGAGTCATTTCACTGCAAACTGTAAGTGAAACAGGATTAAAAAAGTAGAGCCGTTAAATATTAACAATGGAAATGTAATTTACTAGTAAAATTAATAGTGTATAAATGAGTAGCTCTTATATAGGGCAGCAAGGTATAATGATCATTATTGGTGCTGCTGTAAAGATCTGGTGTCATGGGTTTGAATTGTGTGCCTAGTCATGTTCGAGTGGAGTTTGCATATTCTTCCACATTTAGCGTAGTAATTTCTCTAACATCTATAGAAAGCCATAAAGATACAGTAATTTGAATTGGCTATTCCAGGTTAGTGTGAAAGGGATTGTGCATTGCCGCCGGTGTGTCAGTTGTTCTTGTGATGGGCTGGTGCCCGTTTCTTGCTTTTCACACAACTTTTAATGGGAAAGGTATCGACCATCTTTGACCACAAATTGCATTCTATAGCATTCTACATTCTGCAGCATGGAAAACGTGCAACACTAGAGAACATTCAGTCTCCATACTATAACTCTGATCTCTGATGCAAAAATGCTAAGTAAATTTTTAACACTGTAAAAACTATGATCAATAAGCAGACTTACTCCAATGATAACTGCCTATTTGATCCTTCAGGTCTTGATGGTTTCTTGCAATTCACTTTTGGAAAGTGGAAAAATGTCCCTAGAACTCGGTGATTGATTTGTCCGTAATCAGTTACACATATTGCAGCCTCATCACGTCAGAGTTTTCCAACAGTGAAAGCAGCATGTCCCACTCCCTGCACGAGAGGCACTCTTCCTCAATGTCTGTCATTTCACCTTTTATACATGTGCAACACCAATTGCCACATGTTTGTTATATTACCTTCCAATTGCATGTTTAACTGTCTTTAGCTCTCCAGTTCTGCTCTTCTCTGTTCTTTTATCTTTGATCTGTTGGAGCTCCTCATCAGTATAGTTTGGTTCAGACAAGCATGGTTCCGCAGTCATGCTAAATGTATCCATGTACATCTCCATGTCCATTTCCTTTGGGTGCTCAGATTTCCTCCTACAACCTCTAACCATGTGGGTTAGATGGATTGTCAATGCCAAACTGACCTTATTGGGTATGTGAGTGGTGTGATTGTGTTCACCCTATCCAGGGATTGCCCTATGCTTGCTGGGATAGGCTCTAGCTCCCCCATGACCCTGCTCAGGATAAAACAGGTTTAGGAAATGGATGGTATCTTTGTCTTTATAGTTGACAATATTGCTGAGTTAAAATGATATCAGCATTCAGAAAATGAGCTAGAGAAAACTACACATTTGATAAGGTGACACAGAGTGAGGATGTGGTGTGTGTGTGTGGTGTTTTTTTTTTTTTTTTTTTTTTTTTTTTTTGTTTACTCTTCTTAATTCCTTCTTAAAGTGATATGGATACACTGTTCTGTAATATGTGTGCAATCTCAAGACACTGATTAATATCCGATTATATTCTCGCCTTAAATGATGGATGTATTGGGTAAGTTTAGGCCTTTTTTAATGTTTGGATCCTGGTACCCTTCAGTCCCTTTTTAAGCTGCAAGAACAGGCAAGGTATTTTTAAAATTTATGAAAAATGCATCACTTTTATTATAATTGTGAAGAAATAACTTTGGCTTAAAAAAATACCAGACTTATCCTTTAAGCGGTATCTTTCCCAGAATGACATGATTCTTTGTCAAGCAATCGGTCTATCAGGAACCACAAAACTTAATAAAGTGCCAGTTTATAATACAATGAAAACTATTTGGTGTACTGCTAAGCAGCTAAAATTTTGTGTAACTGGAAGCAGTGTACAGTTGAATCGTCTTGGTATTTGGGTATCTAGACTACTGAGATGCGCACGCTCTTAATTGCATTATTTTCAGCTTTCATCCTTATGTTCATATATTGCATAGTTTCAGAATTACCCCACTTTATCTGTCTGGTCTCTAATCATACCAAAATGGTGCAAAATGTAAATTGACACTACTCTGGATTTTCAAAATCTGCCCCAGTGTTTATTAAAATGTTGTGTAGATGATACCATTAATCGCAACCCTACCCCACAAAAACTAGACAGTAATCTACATGCTAACTTTAACAATTATCACTCTTTCCCTACTGTGGTTTGGCCAGAACTATGAGAGTTGTATAGTGTTGGGAGTGCTCAGAGTAATTATATAAAATAGCCGACGCCCGCAGTAGCATACGGCAGTGTAAGAATAGGAACGAAAAACAGTGAGAAAGGAATTCAGAAATCAAGAAGAAATAAATACTTCTTGAAAGACGCAGTTGTGAAATCAGGCTTTCCGAATTTACGTACTATGGCCATGGTATCCTGATAGTTTTGTTGCATGTATCTTAGACTTCCTGGAAATGTGGAAGGTAATATGATCATTTTGCCTACATGAACGTTGTTATTTTCAGTGTTTGCTTGCAGTGCATCTGATAGTCTTTTGTATTGTTCCATGCGCAGATCTTGTTGATGTAATCTGAGATAGTTGAGACGTGCACCCTCTTGTTTTAACATATGCATCTACCACATACTGTTGGAATAGTTTGCCATCGGAGTGTAAAATACTAAATGTACAGTAATCCCTCCTCCATCGCGGGGGTTGCGTTCCAGAGCCACCCGCGAAATAAGAAAATCCGCGAAGTAGAAACCATATGTTTATATGGTTATTTTTATATTGTCATGCTTGGGTCACAGATTTGCGCAGAAACACAGGAGGTTGTAGAGAGACAGGAAAGTTATTCAAACACTGCAAACAAACATTTGTCTCTTTTTCAAAAGTTTAAACTGTGCTCCATGACAAGACAGAGATGACAGTTCCATCTCACAATTAAAAGAATGCAAACATATCTTCATCTTCAAAGGAGTGTGTCAGGAGCAGATCATGTCACAGAGATAGAGAAAAAAGCAAACAAATCAATAGGGCTGTTTGGCTTAAGTATGCGAAGCACCGCGGCACAAAGCTGTTGAAGGCGGCAGCTCACACCCCCTCCGTCAGGAGCAGACAAAGAGAGAGAGAGACCGAGTTTGTTTTTCAAGCACAAATCAATACGTGTCCTTCGAGCTTTTAAGTATGCGAAGCACTGTGCAGCATGTCGTTTCAGGAAGCAGCTGCACAAAAGATAGTAACGTGAAGATAATCTTTCAGCATTTTTAGACGAGCGTCCGTATCGTCTAGGTGTGCGAACAGCCCCCCTGCTCACACCCCCTACGTCAGAATCAGAGAAAGCGCAAGAGAGAGAAAGATAAAAGTAAGCTGGGTAGCTTCTCAGCCATCTGCCAATAGCGTCCCTTGTATGAAATCAACTGGGCAAACCAACTGAGGAAGCATGTACCAGAAATTAAAAGACCCATTGTCCGCAGAAACCCGCGAAGCAGTGAAAAATCCGCGATACATATTTAAATATGCTTACATATAAAATCCGCGATGGAGTGAAGCCGCGAAAGGCGAAGCGCGATATAGCGAGGGATTACTGTATTCCTCATTGCTAATCTGTATGCGTAAAATTGGCATTGAGTAAGCCTTATTCGCTTGGCGGTTCTTTTATCGGGAACATGTTGTAAATCTTTGTGCCAGCCATTGTCTCTGTAAGGGAATAAAAGTGGATAAACCATAGGATAGCAATTCATATTGAGCGTGGAAATCTGTTTACAGGAGTTGCGTATGGGATAGATGCAAATGTCCCTTTCGGCAGGCGGTTCGCCATCGTCTCCAACGAAAATTGCTGCAACATCGGTGTGACATGTTGGGGCATTGTATCGTCATAAATCCTGGCTAGGGTTTTCCTTGAAAACCATTCGTACAGATGCTGTTGGATTGGACTGAGCAATTTCATGCATGTGTTTGTATGATTTAGTGAAGGGGTTGATGGTTCTGAGTAGGGATGCACTGATACCGAAACGGGTATCTGGTATCGGCCTCGATACCACATTTTCTAAAGTACTCGTACTCGTTAAAAGTCCCCCGATACCGGGGACCGATACCACGGTCTGAGAAATGTCTATGTTTGAGCGGCGTGTAAGGGGTTAATCACAGGCGCCGAGTGCCCGCCACCAGGCCCCAGCTGCAGCTCAGAGCGCGGAGAAGGCGAGGCGAGACATGTCAGCCGTGTGGAACTATTTCAAAGTGAATGAAGACGACAAAACAAAGGCGGACTGCAAATTGTGCTCAGCGAAATTGTCCAGAGGAGGCTCAAAAGGTAGCGCATTTAACACAAGTAATTTAATCAAGCACCTAAAATCCCAACACGACAACGAGTACAAAGAGTTTACCCACGCTTCTAAACCAACACAACCCACGCTGCAGCAAACTCTTGCAAGACGAGAGAAAATGTCCAGAGACAATCCACGTGCTGTGAAAATAACACAGGCAATTATCGAGTACATTGCATTGAGTGACCAGCCACTCTCGAAGGTAGAAAATGTGGGATTCCTGCGTCTCCTCCATGTTCTGGAGCCCAGATATGATATCCCAAGCCACCGCTACATGACTGACACGGAGCTGCCTAAACTACACGACTCTGTGAAAAAACATATCCACAGCCTACTGCAAGCCTCCTCTGCGTTTAGTTTCACCACGGATATTTGGACAAGCAGTGTTAGCCCCGTGTCGCTAATTAGCCTAACCTCCCAGTGGATAGACAAGAGTTTCTTGTTTTTTTTGTTAAATTATATGACTAAAGCTGTTACCTGTAAATTTAAATTTAAAATCATGTTTTTATTAAGTACTCGGTATCGGCAAGTACTCGGTATCGGCGAGTACTGAAATGCAAGTACTCGTACTCGTTTTCCAAAAAAGTGGTATCGGTGCATCTCTAGTTCTGAGCATATAATCTAGCTGGAGAAGTAAATTTTTGCTGCATGCAGAGTTTGCTTTATTTTGTAAGCATACAACTGTCCATATCCTGGAGAGGTAGAAGTGTTAGAGTATAGTAGAGAGCTTTGGTGATAAATTTACCCGTGTATTTTAAAACAGTATGGTCCGTGGCCAGGAGGTTGAGTTATCTGTGCACCCATGGAAACAAACGCTAGAGAAGAGTTGTATTCTCGAATGTGTTCATAATTTTTAGCTTGATGTTTGCTGTGTAAGAAACTGTTGTAAAGACACAGGTGGCTCCCGCAAAGGTGGTAAAGCTACTTTACCGTCGTTGCAGTACCTCGAGTACTTTTTCGATGTATTACGCTTAGCAGGCCAATATAGTGCATGACAGTGTTTGCACTGTTAGTCTGGAGTCCCAATGTTGTACTCTTGGATGGGTAGACAGGAATGAGGTGAAGAAGTACCTGTGGTAACGGGAAGAGGATTGTGTGTATGTCTGCTGAGACTGCGTTGGTTTGGAAACGTTGATTTGCAGATGTCGCATTGCAAGACTTGTGAATGAGTTTTGTTGTGTTTAATCAGACAATCCTGTGTAGTGAACTTCTTATTGCATTTCTGGCACTCATATAGTTGTTGGGAAGAACGCCTGTTCTTGTGTTTAGCAAGTGAGGTTCGCGTTTGAAAAGTTTTGTTGCTGCAGGCAGCGTGGGGAAGGGTTTGGAAGAGGACGAATAGGAATCGAGAAATGCCGTGTCGGCGGGACCGGTTTTGAAGTGGAAGCAGGACGAACCAGAAGAGAAATATATATGAGAGAATTACAGGAACATAGCACGCTTTAAATTTAAATCTAAGTAAAACATGCCTGATTAATAAACAAAGTGACTAAAGAGCCATAAAAATAAACCATTCTTATTTAGTGTCGTTCTCAATGATGTATTTTTAATCTAACTAGGGGGCTTTGCCCCCTGCTCGCTTCACTTGCCAACCCCCATGTTTGGTTTTCCGGATACACACGTTTAAGATTTTTTTTTCTTTGAATTGCTGCTATTTTATTAGTTTCACTTTTATTTCAGAACTTATGTAAAAACAATATTTGGATTCTTTCGAGTCCCAATATGCTGAATCTTTTAAATGAGGTCAGTGAGACGTGTCTTATTTGATATTGATCGTAAGTAGGGTGTGTCTTGCAAGAATCGCATGTTCTACATCATCGCGAGACAGTCCTGGGTGAATCTCTTGGCGCAATGTCTCATGTTTAAGGTCCTCGCGGGTCTTTTAACTGTCTTCTGTGATCTTAACGTGAAGATCACATCTCAATGCCCTATTGTTTCTCTCCAGGATTTTTTTTATAATAGAGAGATATTCTTAACATTTTAGTGTTTGTTTTTTGCTACAGAAATATTATTGAAGAAAAAAAAAACAACTACATAAGGTTTCTGTATACATTTTTGCCATACTTTCTATATGAATGACATTTAAAATTAAACCAAATACATAAATCTAATCTTTCCCTCCTATACCAACAGGAAAAGTTAACTCCTGATCCCTTAAAAATACATAACATGTAATCTATTGGCAAACTAGGTTTATTAGTAGTTTTTTCCTTTTAATTCCCTTTATCTAATCTTTCTTGAAAGTTTTGCTACTGAGGTAGGTAGTAGTAGTATAGTATAAGAAAGTGTTCTTACTGTTCAAATGTTTTGATACATTAACCTCAGAATAATGCTGTTGTGGTGTAATTAAAAGAATGGTAGCTGTTGTACCAGCTAGCCTCGCTATGCCAAGTAAAGTTGTTGAAGTAACTTTAATAAGCAGATATTGTTGATTTTTTTTTTTCGATGTTTTGTACTCTTAAACAAATTACTAAACTCTTATTTTGCACATTTGATTACACTCAAAAGGCTTGTAGCGTTTTCTTATACTTAAGGTTGCTTTCAGTATGAAAGTTCAGCATTCAGTCTCTTCACTTATTTGTAACTGGTAAGGTGTCAATGACTGTTTAGTTTCTGAAGTCAGGCACAATTGTAAAAAGAATATTACATTTCATGCCTAATCGCTTCTCAGTAGAAAGGAGCTGATATTGTTTAGTCATTTAATCAACTTTGCTATTCCATTGTACAATACCTATCCTATCTTTCAGTGTATCATACCCTAAAAGACAAAAAAGAGCAGTCTCAACATGACAAGATGATATGTCAGCTTGAGGTCAACAATAAAGCATCATGATTGCTATTTATCTGTAAAGCAAATACCATATGAGCTCTTAACAAACAACAAAGTTAACAAATTTTTCTCCGAATATGAGAAAAGCCAGTATATCCCACCTTTTCTCATATTCTCATCAAGTAAAATATTTTTAGAGGTTGTGTATGTTATGTTTATTAAGTCCCTGTTGATATTTATACACTAATACCAGCACATTCTTAAGAACATTTAAATCACATGTGCATTTTTTTTAGATTATCACATCTTTTGTCTACTTTAACATTTATATTTTGCTGTGTGATGGTATAGCTGATATGTAGCATCTATTTAAAAATTGTGTATGAATGGTGAGGATTCTTTACTGTGAATATGGAAAGATTCTTATTTAAATTGTGGGGCAACTTTGCTATCTTTGCTTGGTATAAGGACAGTAGAGTTTTATCCTGCCATTAACGGCAACATGGTATATACTGTAAATTGATGTGCCAGTGCTAAAACATCCTGGTGCTGAGTACAATTTTGTCCTTGGCTTTTTAATAGAGTGCTTCTAGACTGACAATTTTTAAATTAATAGTTGTTCTTGATTTTTATTCAGGACACACACACACACACACACATATAGTATTTGTCAAGGGTCTCCAACTCCAGTCTTACAGAGCTACTATGGCTGCAGGTTTTCATTCTAACCCCTAATTAGTGACCAACTTTTGCTGCTAATTAACTCTTTGCCTTCATTTTAATTGATGCACAACTTAAGATTCAGGCCCCTTAATTTTTTTTTTCCTTAATTAGCAACCAAACAATATTAAGACACAAAATGTACCAACACATAAACAACAACCTGTGTCCATCACACAATAACTGAAAATAAAGAAAGGTGAAGGCCTCCGTTATGTTGATCTTCTCAGGTCCACAAAACATTTTGACAGCGCTCTTAAAAAAAGAAAACCAGCAGTTTTGGAAATGTCTGCCATTACAGAATGTACGCCATGGAATTAAATAACGGGTTTAATTAGCAACGAGAATTGGCATCAAATTAAGAAACTGAAGTGAAGTTGGTTGGAGTTTGAAGACCCCAACTTAGTTGGTCATCTATTGGCTCACTTCACATCAAATTTATGTTTAGGTGCTGTTTAAGGAAAAAAGAATCAATTCAGTGGTCAGTCTCAAAAAAAGTCAATTAAAATAAAAGGAAATAGTTAATTAGCATCAAAAGCTGGCCACTAATTAAGAAAAGAGTTAGAATGAAATCTTGCAGCCACAGTAGCTCTCCAGGGCTGGAGTTGGAGACCCCTGGTATATGTGTTAAGTGTGTACGTATATATATTTGTGTGTGTGTGTGTTTATAGCTATCGAGTAGCTGGCATCACAGATAGGTTGACTTTAACATGGACAGTCCCCATGGATTGATGGGCATCCTGGTTTGTATGTAGCACTTTCCCTTTACTGGTCAAATGATAAAATAGTAGAATTATGGAAGGAAACTGCATTTGGTGCCATACACTTCTCCACTATATCGTGTAGAAATATTTCTCTGGTGGAACTCACATGTGCATGCCCACAGGGCTGTTTTGGAGTTGTAGTCCCAATGAGCACACTTGCTGGGTTTCTTGGGAGTTACAGGGAGGAACCTTCAATATTTAAAGACGGTTCTGTCTGACATGGAAGTGCTTCCTGGGTGCAGTTGTGTGGCACTGGAACAACTCTCGGGTCTGGCATAAAAGAAACCACTCTGCTTTGCCCTGGAGGGTTAGAGTTAGAGAGGGGAGAACAATGTACAATTTGGAAGGAGTAGAGAAGAAGGATAAGAATTAAAGTGTATAATAGGCTTCTTCCTTCCACAAACAATGAAGATACTGGCTTTAATTAAGTGGGTATTTGAAGGTATTTGTGTTTAGGGTGTGAGATGCTTCCTGCAGGCCACAATATATACACACAATCTATATAATATGTATATATGTGCATATGTAAAGTTTATTTGTCTGTCCTTTAAGTAACAAGCTTATTTTAAACTCTGCTTATGTAATTAAATTGTGATGTTAATGCATTTTAAAATACTGCTCATAACCTTTGATAGATGTACTAATTTTAAAAAGATATATAACCCTGAAAGTCACGTTTTTTTTTCTTGAAGTTAAGCCGGTGGCAGATTTACTTCTGAAGAATAGAGAAGGGGGTGTTTAAAGATCAAAAAGAGTTTTCCTTTCAGTCAAAACACAGACTGGTTTTTCCTGCTTTTCTTGACAAACTCTCTTCTTTGTAAAGATTATAAAGGTCTTTCATGAAAACAAAGCAGCCTGCATTTCAAATCAAAGTCTTGCAAACAGATTTAGTTTGAAGATTTCCTTTGGCAAATCTCTACATTGTGATTTTAAAATTTGCCTGGTTTGGAGTTTTGTAATGTTTGTCCTTCACCTTCCACAAAAACACAGCTGCTATTAGTATAGCAGTTTAAAAGTATAATTCTGCTGGCATACTCTTGGCTTATGTCCATATGAAAAGAAGAGGTTGCTTGTTATTTAATATGGAGTTCATAGATTAGAGAAGATGTGAATAGTATTTTAATATATAGGAGGTTGTATATGTAGGAAATGCTACTATGTGCTTAGTTGCTGGCAATGCTGTACTTGCGAAAAACCCTCCTTCTGTTGACTGAGAAATATGCAAGGAAGACTTCTCTACTTTTATGAGTTTATTTTTGACTTGAAAGCAAAACACCATTACAATCTTTGCAAGTGAAGATTTCCACAGTAAACTTTGTAATGGTCAATAGTGTCACTTGTTCTTTTTTCGGCATTTACTTTGCGTATTTTGGTCATTCTTATGTCGTTCTCTTGTAGATACTTGTGTTGTGGTTTATTCATAGGCTTGGTTTTGGAGCAGCAATCCTTGAGCTATGTGGCTTTCAGATTTTTTTTTTTTCTTTTTTCAAACAGATTCTTGTTATAAAAGTGTGTGTGTCTCAGGTGGTGGCACTTTGACATGAGGTCTGTTTCCAAGCAAATTGATTTTGTGGCCTATTTTTTTTTTACTGTTTAAGTGTCTCTTGTGTACAGGATGTGGAGGATTCTGAGGTGTCTTGATGCCACTAAACCTATGCTGTCAATAGGTGCAAGTGTGGGGTGGGGGAGATTTATAAATTTCATCTCATATTATTGCCTTGTAAACTACAGTAGGTATAGAGAGTTGATTAACAGAAGAACGACTATAATGAATTTTTTTTTTTAACTCTGTATTGGTTGATACAACCCTTTTGGCTTTGTGTATTATTATGAACATAAGTATGCTGTACCATGTTCATTGATCTTATTTAGTAACATTAAACACATTTGCAGTAGTGTTACCATCACTAATTCTAGATCAGCATCACTACTTCTTTTACCTGTCTTCCATTCAAGATGAGTGTTTAATTACTGACTATAATTATATATAATTAATTAATATGAATAATTATCTTTTTGTCTGGTATATTATTTATGGTTCAGTGATACCAGAATAAATAAAATAACCTTAAAGAGCCCAGAAAACAATGAAAAGTTTAGGAGCATAATTTGTACTTGTAGACAAGTGTAGAACACAAAAATTGTGTCAGAGTAAAAAATACGTAGCAAAGCTTGCACAAATGATGTTGTCATTGTAGCAGCATCTCATTATATGTTAAATTCTGATGGTAAAAGTAAAAATAAACTAGCTAATTTTTATTTTTGTTATAGACATGTACAAGTAATTAAGAGCTTTGGAAGAGAGAACAAAGCATTCCAAATGACACTGGGAAATACCAAGACAAGGATTAGGCAGCCAACTATAAAGTCACTACAGCTTATTCTTAAACATTCATACACTTAGGTTACTTGGCAATGTAATGAATGTGAAATTAAGAACATTTTGTGAAAGTTTAATATTAAGATTTTGGTTTGGGGAATCGTCAGATTCTGGTACATCACTTTCATAGAATGTTTATTCACCTCCCGTTTTGAAAGAAAATTGTAATCTGTAAATATAAATAAAATGAGGTTATGGCTTTTTAATTTGTTTTTGGTTTCTCTGTGAAATATGCCATCAAGAAAACAAATCTTGGCATATCTGCTGCATAGGTTATTTATTTTGTTAACATTTTAATATTTGTTAATTGGTTGTTATTTTTCTTTTGTGTTATACCCAATTAAAGAGTAGCTGTATTTACCCTGCTTCCCTGGTAAACTTTCTAAGTCAGTAGGCCTCAGTTATTGTAAAATTGGTTAATCAGAAGTATTGTGTAACAAAGTACTTTTCTGTATATAACATTTGTATTTTTTTTAACCAGGGGTTAATATTACTAATTCACTTGAGGTGCGTACTGTTGAACATGCTAGCTATAGTTCTTGGTAGTGTTGGTGTGAAACGTTTGCAGCAGAGCTTCGTATTAAAGCTGTATTCAGTATGATACAAAGGTGATTTAAATTTGATTTATTCTAAAAACTGCTAAAAATCTCAATTTCTTATTCGCATCAAAGCCCATACGGTGGCTTTGAATAAATGTCTACCAACCCAAAAAAAAATGTACAGAAGTTACTAATTACTTTTACTCACTCAAAAGCACCATCAGGACTCCAGACTGTGACTAAAATAGTTACTAATGGTGACCAAAAATAGGCTTTGGTGATTATCATTTTTACTTGGATCGACAGTGGAGAATGAAATCATTTAAGCTTTAAATTAATTATATTCTAACAGATGCAAATGGCATTTGTTTATTGTTGAGCGGATGTGTAGTTAACATATGTGTCGGTGGGGGAGTTGGTGGGTGGAATTCTTCCTTCGAGATCCATGAACCACATTCCACTAAAGGCTGGTATGAAATGGTGAAAATCATGTTAGACTTGGAGATAGACATGCGAAAATATTTCTAACTACATGCCCGTATAGGCCAAATGGGGAATTTCAAGGAGAGCCTGGTTACACTTGTGCCAGAATGATGAAATGCAAAGTAGCCATGCAAAACATTTGAAATTCATCTGCCCATCATTTAAATCCCGTTATGAAGATATCTGTGCCCTGTGGAATTAAATTGTTCCTTCTGACTTGGCTGGATCTCCTTGTATTCATGCATCTTTGCACACTGATTTTCTTTTGATTTAACACATGATCTGTGCAAAATACCTGCCTGCCCATCAGCAAACATGCACACATGGCCTACTGCCTACCTTTTTTTCTGATGCACAGCAATGTCATAAAGTCTGCGTTTTACAGTTGCATTACAAGTTGTTGTTTTACCGAGGTGCTCTGTGAATAGCAGCGGACAGTAAACTTTGCTGAAATGGTATTGATAAATGTAAAATAAATGTACTAATCCACTTTCACACCATGAGTGGTGCCTTGCTCTTAAACATTTACTCAGGTAGTTATTTTCTTGAGAAAAAAGGAGTAAAAAACATTTCTACAGGAAAGGCTTTGATGTGGAGCTCAAGTTTCACCTGTGTCATATTAGTCTTTAATACTGTGTGAATAAAACAGTGGAAGTTCTATTAAAAAAAAAAAAAAAAAAAAGTCCCTTCCCTGTCATGACCACCCTTTAAATTGGAGGAGGATCTCATTTTCACAGCAGGTGTCATTATCCTATAAAACTTGTTTTCCTGTACATTACATGCACAACTTGTAATGGCAGATTAAAACTGATCTGCAATGTCCCCTTGTAAAATGAACACTGGGTAGTTAAAATAGTGCAGGGTGTCTTTAATAAGCCTATTAAGTAGTCTTCTATAGCATGTTTATAGCTATTATGCCCCTCCTTCCCTTCCTCTAATGGGGACAGTTATTTCCACAGCTGAATCTTTGATGTAGAAATTTGTGCACCTGTAAGCTGCTTGCACAATGAACATTGTACAGTAATCCCTCCTCCATCGCGGGGGTTGCGTTCCAGAGCCACCCGCGAAATAAGAAAATCCGTGAAGTAGAAACCATATGTTTATATGGTTATTTTTATATTGTCATGCTTGGGTCACAGATTTGCGCAGAAACACAGGAGGTTGTAGAGAGACAGGAACGTTATTCAAACACTGCAAACAAACATTTGTCTCTTTTTCAAAAGTTTAAACTGTGCTCCATGACAAGACAGAGATGACAGTTCCGTCTCACAATTAAAAGAATGCAAACATATCTTCCTCTTCGAAGGAGTGCGTGTCAGGAGCAGATCATGTCACAGAGATAGAGAAAAGCAAACAAATCAATAGGGCTGTTTGGCTTTTAAGTATGCGAAGCACCGCGGCACAAAGCTGTTGAAGGCGGCAGCTCACACCCCCTCCGTCAGGAGCAGAGAGAGAGAGAGAGAGAGACAGAGTTTGTTTTTCAATCAAAAATCAATACGTGCCCTTCGAGCTTTTAATTATGCGAAGCACCGTGCAGCATGATCGTTCAAGGAAGGAGCTGCACAAAAGATAGCAACGTGAAGATAATCTTTCAGCATTTTTAGACGAGCGTCCGTATCATCTAGGTGTGCGAACAGCCCCCCTGCTCAATCCCCCTACGTCAGGATCAGAGAAAGTCGGCGCAAGAGAGAGAGAAAAGTAAGCTGGGTAGCCTCTCAGCCATCTGCCAATAGCGTCCCTTGTATGAAATCAACTGGGCAAACCAACTGAGGAAGCATGTACCAGAAATTAAAAGACCCATTGTCCGCAGAAATCCGCGAACCAGCAAAAAATCCGCGATATATATTTAAATATGCTTACATATAAAATCCGCGATGGAGTGAAGCTGCGAAAGGCGACGCGCGATATAGCGAGGGATTACTGTATAACTAAAATTGTTCAGAATGTATTTTAAAAGACTGCAGACAATCTTTTTTGTAAATGGGTGGAGTGGTGGCTCTATGGCTAGGGATCTGCAATGGAAATTGGAAGGTTGCCGGTTCGAATCCCGTAAATGCCAATAGGGACTCTGCTCTGTTGGGCCCTTGAGCAAGGCCTTTAACCTGCAATTGCTTAGCGCTTTGAGTAGTGAGAAAAGCGCTATATAAATGCAAAGAATTTATTTGTTTATACAGTGATCCCTCGCTATATCGCGCTTCGCCTTTCGCGGCTTCACTCTATCGCGGATTTTATATGTAAGCATATTTAAATATATATCGCGGATTTTTTGCTGGTTCGCGGATTTCTACGGACAATGAGTCTTTTAATTTCTGGTACATGCTTCCTCAGTTGGTTTGCCCAGTTGATTTCATACAAGGGACGCTATTGGCAGATGGCTGAGAAGCTACCCAGCTTACTTTTATCTCTCTCTCTCTCTCACGCTGACTTTTTCTGATCCTGACGTAGGGGGATTGAGCAGGGGGGCTGTTCGCACACCTAGACTATACGGACGCTCGTCTAAAAATGCTGAAAGATTATCTTCACGTTGGCTACCTTCTGTGCAGCTGCTTCGTGAAGTGACATGCTGCACGGTGCTTCGCATACTTAAAAGCACGAAGGGCACGTATTGATTTTTTTATCTGTCTCTCTCTCTCTCTCTGCTCCTGACGGGAGGGGGTGTGAGCTGCCGCCTTCAACAGCTTTGTGCCGCGGTGCTTCGCATACTTAAAAACCAAACAGCCCTATTGATTTGTTTGCTCCTTTGAAGAGGAAGATATGTTTGCATTCTTTTAATTGTGAGACTGAACTGTCATCTCTGTCTTGTCATGGAGCACAGTTTAAACTTTTGAAAAAGAGACAAATGTTTGTTTGCAGTGTTTGAATAACGTTCCTGTCTCTCTACAACCTCCTGTGTTTCTGCGCAAATCTGTGACCCAAGCATGGCAATATAAAAATAACCATATAAACATATGGTTTCTACTTCGCGGATTTTCTTATTTCGCGGGTGGCTCTGGAACGCAACCCCTGCGATGGAGGAGGGATTACTGTATATTTAATGTGCCTCTCCATTCTATCCATTGGAGAGAACACTTATTTTCGCAGCAAAGTCTTTGTGGCTGAAATGCTCTTTTGTTTACAAAATGAACGCTGGGCAGCTAACATTGAGTTAAACCTATTTAAAAAGAATGTGTTGTCACCCACCCAAAATATTCATAAATCAGTCAGTCAGTCAGTCAGTCATATACTGTACATGCATTATAATCTGGTAGGAAATTGAGTGATCCTGGATTATGCATGCTGAAGTGGAGACTCCTAATAAACAAGTTGTGTGTTGCTTTGTAGTAAAATGATTAATACTTGGAAAAGCACCATTTAAACAAATATTTACTTGTTTAAATGGTGCTTTTTCATTAATTACAAAAGTTTTTTTTAGTATTTGCTCAGTCACACATAAAAAAAGTCTGGTTCCAAGAGAAGTATGATCTAAGCTAATTTAAAAAAATCCTTTATTCTCCTAGGAAGACATTTTTACTGCTGTTGTGTTAGTTATGAAGATTGTTTCTGAGAGAGTTAAGCTTGGGTTAAGATGTGGTTAGTTCTGTGAACTGTGTGTGTGTGCACATATTTGCCAGTGAATGCAATATTTAACTTTTTATATTTGAAGTGAAGAAAGGCAAGTTTTTGGCAAGCAAGCAACATACAGTATTTACAGTGTGACTCATTTGCCTTTGAAAAATTTTTTTTTGGTGGTAGGGTACAGAAAGAAGACAAGCCCAAGGAATAACTTGCTCATTTACTGCGCAAGTTGTTCAGTCTTTTAGAAACAATTTTTCTTGTCTACAGAATGGAATTACCAAGTTGTTGCGCTTTTAGATTTCATACAGATGTCAGTGTAAATACCCATCATGCAATAATAGCATCCAGCAAATTTAATAGATCAGCTTTCATTAATTTTCCAAACCCACTTTCATTTGTTGAGGATTATGCCAGTTCGCGTGTTTCAGTAGTACCCGGTGAAATTTAATAGAATTATAGAGCACAGTTTATTTTTGTATAGCCCAAAATCACACAGGAAGTGCCGCAATGGGCTTTAACAGGCCCTGCCTCTTGACAGCCCCCCAGCCTTGATTCTCTAAAGAGAAGAGAAAACCTAGTAGGGAAAAAATGGAAGAAACCTTGGGAAAGGCAGTTCAAAGAGAGACCCCTTTCCAGGTAGGTTGGGCGTGCAGTGGGTGTCAAAAGAAGGGGGTCAATACAATACACAGAACAGAACAAATCCTCAATAAAAAATGCATGCATATGGTTTGTCAAGTTAGACATGTCTGTCTACCTAGCTACGTACTGTATTTTTTTTTTTTTTTTCTGGATTAATTTTTTTGTGTCGTTGCGGATTGACTCCATGCTTAGTTTTTGGAAGCCTCTTGAACCCAGCACTGTTGATAATGTAACTGGATGAGCATGGTAGATGAGGACAAAACACACATGAAGCAAGGGGATGGTGAAAGTGATCAAGTGCTTTTATTAAAATAAAAATAAATGTGCAAAAAGTGCACTGCTTCTCCAATAATAATCCATAAAAACAAAGTGCTAGTGTTAGTGGAGGTTAAAGTTTAATAAATAGAAAAATCAATTAAGAATAAAGTTAAAATTCCACTGGCATGAAACTGTCTTTTTATCCAGTGAGCCTTGATGCCCCTTTAAAAAGTTGACTCTTCTTCGATTTGCCTTGTCTGGACCTTGAAGCCTGAGGAGAGGTCCTCCTGCAGGCGCAGACACCCTTCTTCTCCAGGTCCGTGTCCCCATTACCAACCTCCTGGCCTCTGCGGGGAGCCACCGAGCCCAGCTCCCACACCCACCACTGCCTTTTCTGGCTCCACCCGGCGAAAATGTGCTCTGACCTCTCACGGCCGCTCATCCATTGGCTCCTCGCGGAAAGAAGACGTGCCTGACCCTAGTGGTTGGTCCTGCTACTTGGAACAACTCCTTAGCCCACTTCTGGGTGCCTGCCACATGCTTCTTCCTGGGGCTCCACACCCGTCCATCTGCTACTTCTCATTACACCTGCTCACTCTCTCTTGAGCTCCGGCCTCTCTTTTTCCATTCTTTAACCTCCGTCCTCTTGTCTTTCGTTTCTTTTTTATCTCCCTCCCTTCCTACACTCTCGCTTTCCTTTTTAGAGCGGGAACGTGACACAGATGCAGCAGTCAACAGCTCCCAACTTCAATTAGGGTTGTGCGCGATCCTGCACCTGTGCACTACGTGCAGGGCCATCCGCACTTGCATTGCACATGGGAACTGCTTTCTCCACGCTACCATGCCCCCCCATCTGAAGATGTGATTCTGACGATTATTTATTAAACAGACACAAATCAGCCGTGGACCTCACTTTACCACAGTCTTATAAGACATTTTTTCTACCTTGCTACTCCACTTTCTCTTGAGGTTTTCTATGCATCTATTTGTGTATTTTTCTTTAAAAAAAAAAATAAATAAATAAAAATAAAAAAAAATATGCAAGTACTAATGGGTTTCCCCCCTGCACGCTTCGCTCGCCAACCCCCCTGGCCTGCACTATGCACCAGCCACTTTGCGTTTCTGCTGCTCGCGTTATGAAGAGGGGGGCTGAATGCACCCCAAGGAGACGCGGTCACTCCTCCGAAACTCCCTCTTAAATGGTGATACAATGAGAAACAAATAGTTTTTTTTTTTTTTTTTTAAACCTCCTGTTTGCTCGATCAGCTTCTGGCTTACTGCTGCTCCCGTGCCGCGTGATCTGTATCTGGTACGGCGCTTCAAACATTTAAAAGCCTGTACAGCAGCTGTCCTACTCTTTGCCTTTTATTTCCAGCCCCGGGCATAATTAAATCTTTTGGCACAAAGTCTCGTCTCGCGGGACGTGAGTTCTTGATATTTTTTAGTTTATAATTTAAAAACTGAATAAGTTCGATAAATTCTGAAAAGAATGATACCAAACATATATAGTATACAGTATTTTGCGCACTATAAGGCGCACTTAAAAGCCTTTAATTTTCTCAAAAATCCACGGTGCGCCTTTAAATTTGGTGCGCCTTATGTGTGCACTGAGTTCCAAAATCTGTAAAAATGTTGTTGTGCATTTTAGTAAGTGCTGTGCTTGATTGACTGTCGGACCATTTCCTGCCGACATAGGGACGTAGTAATACGTACACTATGAACGCTGGCAGCGATAAACCAATTGCAGAACATTACGTAAAGCCACGTACACTTACCTCCGCCACGCCTACGGCAGGTAGGTATATTGTACTACTGGTGCACTGCGAAACCACATTTGTTTGGCTAAGGACCCTGAAAATGGCATCAGAGAAGAGACATGCTTACGATGCACAATTCAAACTACAGGCTATCAGTTACGCGGTTGTAAATGGGAATAGAGCAGCAGCGAGAGAATTTAAAATCAATGAATCTATGGTTCGGAAGTGGAGGAAGCAGGAGAATGAATTGCGCCAAGTTAAAAAGACAAAAAAGAGTTTCCGCGGGAACAAGGCGAGGTGGCCAGAGTTGGAAGACCAACTTGAACAATGGATTCTTGAACAAAGAGCAGCCGGGAGAAGCGTCTCTACAGTCACCATTCGACTGAAGGCAATAACGATAGCACAAGACATGAAGCTCGAGCACTTTCAAGGAGGTCCGTCTTGGTGCTTTCGTTTTATGAAAAGGCGCCATCTCGCCATCCGCGCACGAACTACCGTGGCGCAGCAACTGCCAGCGGATTACAAAGAAAAGCTGACCATCTTCCGCACCCACTGCAGCAACAAGATTACCGACAAAAAAAATCCAGCCCAACCACATCACCAACATGGACGAGGTCCCTCTCACTTTTGACATCCCCGTGAACCATACTGTGGAGAAAAAGGGGACCAGCACGGTATCCATACGCACCACGGGGCATGAGAAGTCGGCTTTCACTGTTGTTCTTGGTTGCCACGGTAATGGACAGAAACTACCACCTATGGTCATTTTTAAGAGGAAGACGCTGCCAAAAGAAAAGTTTCCAGCCGGAGTCATCGTTAAGGCCAATCCAAAGGGCTGGATGGACGAGGAGAAAATGAGAGAGTGGCTGAGAGAGGTGTATGTGAAGAGACCGGGTGGGTTTTTCCATGCATCACCGTCTTTGTTGATCTGCGACTCCATGCGTGCCCATATCACCGCTACTGTGAAAAAACAAGTGAAGCAAATGAATACGGAGCTTGCCATCATTCCAGGAGGATTAACAAAAGAACTCCAACCGCTGGACATCGGTGTAAACAGGGCGTTCAAAGTGAAGATGCGAGCGTCATGGGAGCGATGGATGAGAGATGGCGAACACACCTTTACTAAGACTGGAAGGCAGCGCCGGGTGAGTTACGCCACCATATGTGAATGGATTGTGGATGCCTGGGCTAAGGTGTCTGCTTCGACTGTTGTCCGAGCTTACGCGAAAGCTGGAATCATTGCTGAACAGCCACCCGGCAACGAGACTGATTCTGACAATGACGAGAGGGAACCCGGCATGTTTGATGGCGAACTTGCCCATCTGTTCAATTCAGATACAGAAGGTGAGGACTTCGATGGATTTGTGACAACAGACTGATCAAAAAACAATGTGAGTGTATTTTTAAATACGTAGTAGAATAAGGTTTAACTAAACTCATTGTTTTGCTTCTGTTACCTTGTTTTTGCATGCGCCGAATAATACGGTGTGCCTTATGTATGGCTTAAGTACAGAAATAAGCCCCGCAATTGAGAGTGCGCCTTTCAATCCAGTGCGCCTTATGGTGCGCAAAATACTGTATGTAGGTTTTAAAATAAGCCTGATTTAAAGCGTGACAAAAACGTAACATAAAAACATCACATAATCGTTGCACTTTTAGGCTTAAGATTTTTATTTGTATATCCTCTTTAATAAAATCCCTTTGTGCGTCCAGGTGTCAGTGTGTGTGTGTCTTCTGGTGAAGTGCGCATGCGCGGGGCACGGTGCGATGTGCGATATTACTGTCAGAGAAAATTACAGACGTTTTACGGAAATTCAAACCAGTATTACTGCGAGAGGAAATTAAAGGTACACAATACAGTGACGCATATTACAGCCACATACAAGCCAGTATTACTGTCAGTGAAAATTAAAGGCATATTACCGACGCGCACGCCTGTATTACCACCAGAGAAAATTAAAGGTATATTACGGACGTACAAGCCAGCGGACGTACAAGACAGTATTACTGTCACAGAAAATTAAAGACACACAATACACGGCAGCAGCCCACGAAGAACGGTCAGTTCAGCATGTAAACATCAACAAAAGAGAGGCTGAAAGACAAAGAAAAATATGACCAACAAACAGAATGAGGTCAAGGTCCCTTGCCATTTAATATAGACTGTTCCTACTAATGTTTATGCACTACTGTTCTAGCGCCCGTTATTGTAACGGGCTTAATGAGAAAGCACATGTACATAAGTATTCACAGGCTTTGCCATGAAGCTCAAAATTGAGCTCAGGTGCATCCTGTTTCCCCTGATCATCCTTGAGATGTTTCTGCAGCTTAATTGGAGTCCACCTGTGGTAAATTCACTTGATTGGACATGATTTGGAAAGGCACACACCTGTCTATATAAGGTCCCACAGTTGACAGTTCATGTCAGAGCACAAACCAAGCATGAAGTCAAAGGAATTGTCTGTAGACCTCCGAGACATGATTGTCTCGAGGCACAAATCTGGGGAAGGTTACAGAAAAATTTCTGCTGCTTTGAAGGTCCCAATGAGCACAGTGGCTTCCATCATCCGTAAGTGGAAGAAGTGCGAAACCACTAGGACTCTTCCTAGAGCTGGCCGGCCATCTAAACTGAGCGATCGGGGGAGAAGGGCCTTAGTCAGGGAGGTGACCAAGAACCTGATGGTCACTCTGTCAGAGCTCCAGAGGTTCTCTGTGGAGAGAGGAGAACCTTCCAGAAGGACAACCATCTCTGCAGCAATCCACCAATCAGGCCCGTATGGTAGAGTGGCCAGACGGAAGCCACTCCTTAGTAAAAGGCACATGGCAGCCCGCCTGGAGTTTGCCAAAAGGCACCTGAAGGACTCTCAGACCATGAGAAAGAAAATTCTCTGGTCTGATGAGACAAAGATTGAACTCTTTGGTCTGAATGCCAGGCGTCACGTTTGGAGGAAACCAGGCACCGCTCATCACCAGGCCAATACCATCCCTACAGTGAAGCATGGTGGTGGCAGCATCATGCTGTGGGGATGTTTTTCAGTGGCAGGGACTAGGAGACTAGTCAGGATAAAGGGAAAGATGACTGCAGCAATGTACAGACACATCCTGGATGAAAACCTGCTCCAGAGCACTCTTGACCTCAGACTGGGGCGACGGTTCATCTTTCAGCAGGACAACGACCCTAAGCACACAGCCAAGATATCAAAGGAGTGGCTTCAGGACAACTCTGTGAATGTTCTTGAGTGGCCCAGCCAGAGCCCAGACTTGAATCTGATTGAACATCTCTGGAGAGATCTTAAAATGGCTGTGCACCGACGCTTTCCATCCAACCTGATGGAGCTTGAGAGGTGCTGCAAAGAGGAATGGGCGAAACTGGCCAAGGATAGGTGTGCCAAGCTTGTGGCATCATATTCAAAAAGACTTGAGGCTGTAATTGCTGCCAAAGGTGCATTGACAAAGTATTGAGCAAAGGCTGTGAATACTTATGTACATGTGATTTCTCAGTTTATTTATTTTTAATAAATTTGCAAAAACCTCAAGTAAACTTTTTTCACGTTGTCATTATGGGGTGTTGTGTGTAGAATTCTGAGGAAAAAAATGTATTTAATCCATTTTGGAATAAGGCTGTAACATAACAAAATGTGGAAAAAGTGATGCGCTGTATATATACATATATAGATTATGCTGTAACTGTGATATACATTTCTGCCCTACACGAGATATGACAATTTAATTCCCGGAATGAATTTAAAAATGTGTGTGTATCTGTGTTTAATCCCTTTCCACAGCTATGCATTTAATTAGACCATTTTGTCATTGCTGGAAAACATACCTGAAAATCTGTTTCTGAAATACCCTTGAGTCGTCGTCATTCACATCATATCACCCCTCCTTGACCCTCTTATGCCATTCAAAGACACTTGACCTTTCCATAGAATCCTCAGTATATACCACTTTCAACTGCTCCAACAATTCAGTTGCATTTTGTAGCACAAGCAACAGTACATGGCTATTACAAGAATTAAATTGTCACACCTCATACACTAGACATGTCACAAATGAGGGAATTCACTGAAAGACTACACAGACCATTGGAAAGCATTAGAACATTTATAAATATTGTCAAATACAAACCAATTAGCCCAACAAAGCTCACGAATCCTATCCACTTAATTCCTCCAAAATAATATCAAGTCAAGTTGTGTAGGCTCCTTAAGTCCTACTGTCTACTACAATACCTTGAAAGTTATTCCACAGGTCTGTGGTTCACTGTGTGAAGAAAAACTCCAATGTTTGTGTATCATTAACCCTTAAGTTTACAACTGGTTCCCCATATCTTTGATCTCAATTTAAAGTAACTGTCTAAGTCCACTGTGTAACGGCCAACCCCTTTACCCAGGCGGGCAGCTACACAACCAAGAGTACTGACTTGGCTAATCTGAGGATTCTCCAGATAATAACAAGCTGTACTCCTTGCAAACAGTCAAAACAGAGATGTAAAATCAATTGCAGATATCTTAAAAGTGAATGAATATACAGTACTGTGCAAAAGTTTTAGGCAGGTGTGAAAAAATGCTGTAAACAAAGAATGCTTTCAGAAATATAAATAATGATTGTTTATTGTTATCAATTTACAAAATGCATAGTGAGTGAACAAAAGAAAAATCTAAATCAAATCAATATTTGGTGTTACTACCTTTTGCCTTCAAACCAGCATCAATTCTTATAGGTACACTTGCACAAAGTCAGGGATTTTGTAGGATTATAGTCAGGTGTATGATCAACCAACTATACCAAACAAGTGCTAATGATCATCAATGTCACACGTAGGTTGAAACATAGTCATTAACTGAAACAGAAACAGCTGTGTAGGAGGCTTAAAACTGGGTGAGGAACAGCCAAACTCTGCTACCAAGGTGAGGTTGTGGAAGACAGTTTCATGTCATGGCAAGATTGAGCACAGCAACAAGACACAAGGTAGTTATACTGCATCAGCAAGGTCTCTTCCAGACAAAGATTTCAAAGCAGACTGGGGTTTCAAGATGTGCTGTTCAAGCTCTTTTGAAGAAGCACAAAGAAACGGGCAACGTTGAAGATCGTAGACGCAGTGGTCGGCCAAGGAAACTTAGTGCAGCAGATGAAAGACACATCAAGCTTATTACCCTTCAAAATCGGAAAATGTCCAGCAGTGCCATCAGCTCAGAACTGGCAGAAACCAGTGGGACCCAGGTACACCCATCTACTGTCCGGAGAAGTCTGGCCAGAAGTGGTCTTCATGGAAGAGTTGCAGCCAAAAAGCCATACCTCCGACGTGGAAACAAGGCCAAGCGACTCAAGTATGCACGAAAACATAGGAACTGGGGTGCAGAAAAATGGCAGCAGGTGCTCTAGACTGAGGAGTCAAAATTTGAAATATTTGGCTGTAGCAGAAGGCAGTTTGTTCATCAAAGGGCTGGAGAGAGGTACAATAATGAGTGTCTGCAGGCAACAGTGGAGGTTCCTTGAACGTTTGGGGCTGCATTTCTGCAAATGGAGTTGGAGATTTGGTCAGGATTAATGGTGTTCTCAATGCTGAGAAATACAGGCAGATACTTATCCATCAGGCAAAACCATCAGGGAAGCGTAGGATTGGCCCCAAATTTATTCTGCAGCAGGACAACGACCCCAAACATACAGCCAAAGTCATTAAGAACTATCTTCAGCGTAAAGAAGAACAAGAAGTCCTGGAAGTGATGGTATGGCCCCCACAGAGCCCTGATCTCATCATCATCGAGTGTGTCTGAGATTACATGAAGAGACAGAAGGATGTGAGGAAGCCTACATACACAGAAGATCTGTGGTTAGTTCTCCAAGATGTTTGGAACAACCTACAAGCTGAGTTCCTTGAAAAACTGTGTGCAAGTGTACCTAGAAGAATTGATGCTGTTTTGTGGATTTCACCTTGGGATTAATAAAGTATCTATCTGTCTATCTGTGGTCACACCAAATATTGATTTGATTTAGATTTCTCTTTTGTTCATTCACTGCATTTTGTTGATTAATGAAAATAAATGATTAACACTTCCATTTTTGAAAGCATTCTTTGTTTACAGCATTTTTTCACACCTGCCTAAAACTTTTGCACAGTACTGTATGTTCATATATATGTATATAATATATATGTATGTACAGTAGACCCCTGTGAAGTTGCAGTTCAGGGTTCGCAGACTAAGTCGTTCACGGATTTTTCCTTAGAACCTAACTATTGTTAGCGGAAAGCGCAAATATCCTCCGCAATTTTGTTATGGCTTTTTTTTGTGGCAATACTGTGCTGTAGAGAGAACAGGAAGCAACCGCTGAGGGAAATGCGAGTTTGGATAGCCAATCCGAGAGCGTTATTCATTTCTCCTTGCTGCTGATTGACTGCTGCCCTGTGACGCGTCTCCAGGTGAATGGGTTTACCACCTCTGAGGGAAACGCGGTTTGGGATGGTGAAAGTAGCCAATCTGAGAGCATTATTCATTTCTTCTTGATGCTGACTGACTGTTGCCCTGTGACGCTGAATGTCCTCGTGTTTTCCACTTTGTTATTGTATTCATTTTGTTATTCTTAAACGCACAAGAGGTCGCCGAAATGCCCTACACCTTCTAAGGCTTCTGGCACTGAGCCTAAGCACCAGAAGAAGTTTAAAATGCTCCAGGAGAAGGTTGAACTACTGGATTTGCTCCGGGAACTAAAAAGTTATGCTGCAGTAGCGCAGCACTATGGCATTAATGAAAGCACCACATGCTACATAAAGAAGAACGAAGCAGAGATCTGGAGTACCGTATCTGTAAGTTTCTGTGATAGTGCCAAAACGGTAACGACCGTAAGGAATAAAAATATTGTCAGGATGGAATCTGCCTTGGCATTGTGGATCACCGACTGCAGGAAGAACATCCCCTTGAATGGTAACATCATCTGTGAGAAGCACAGAAATTGTACCAGCAGTTCGCTACAGGAGACAATGTAGCAACTTCCCATCACAATGTTCTGAAACCTATAAAGAAAAGCCAGCACGAAACCCCACCAGAAGAAGACCCGTCCAAACATACGACTCCTCCTGAAGTGCCTGAAGATGAGGCGCCCCGCGAGGAGTTTTAAATCCTCTGCATCGTACTGCACAGCTACTTCATCATCATCAATATCATTCATCATTGGTGAGTACCTGTACATTTTACTGTATTTTAATTAAATGAAATTATTATGTATTTACTCTACTTATAACAAAGAAAACAACAGCGCATACCAAAGAAAATGTGCTTGCATGAATTACAGTACGTATAGTAGGGTGTTTCATATTCTAAGGCAAAAAATAAAATGTAAAATTTTTGCAGGTTTTGCTTCCGCCCCGAGTCTCAGTGATATAAAAGATGTACAGTAATCTCTCACCTATCGCAGGGGTTACGTTCCAGAGCCCCCCGCGATAGGTGAAAATCTGCGAAGTAGCGACCTACATTTATTTTATTATTTATACATATTTTAAGGCTTTATAAACCCTTCCCACACTCTTATAAACCTTTCTCACTCTCTTGTTAACCTTTCCCACACTCTTATAAACACTTCCTATGCTCTTAAACACTTTCTACATTCTTAAACACCGCAGACTAACACTGCACGCAGCGATCAGACGTCAATGTGTCTGCACTCGCTTTGTGAAGGGGGGCAGCTGAACTCACGCTGAGCAGAAATGGACTTTGTGCTGCTTCTGCCAACATGCCTGCTTGTCGCTCTGCGCCTTTGGAAGGAGGAGGAGTGTGTGTGTGGTTTTGTGAGGGCTGAACACATGTTAGCTCAAACCCCCCTCCCCGGAGGCGCAGTTCGCATTGTCAAGGGGGTGGGGAACTGAATGAACGCTAAGGAGAAGTGGACTTTGTGCTGGCTTTGTGCTGCTTGTTGCTCTGCCTGTCAATAATTTAAAAGCCTGTACATCACCAATTTTCCTGTCTCACTGTCTTGTCTTGCGTGAAGTTAAAATGTTTTATAATAGTGAGATGTTACTCATATCCTTAGCCCGACATCCACATATCATATGTGTTAACAAAGTGTGTTTTATAAGTTTACATGTGTTTAAAGCATGTGGGATGGGTATTTTAAGGCTTAAACTATAAAAATGTTTGTTTATATGGTCTTTCTATATCATGGATTTTCTCCTGTTGCTGATGGGTCTGGAACATAACTTCCGCGATAGGCGGGCAATCACTTGTATTTAAAAACCCGCGAAGTCGTGAATCCGCGAAAAGTGAACCGCGAAGTAGCGAGGGATTACTGTATGTGCCAAATTTCAAGAAGATTGGATAATATTTAGAGGTTGCACACTTTGATCAGTTTTGTAAAAGTAGGCAAAAAATACGATTTTTCAATGTTAATTACTTTTATTGGGAAAACTAGAAATCACAAACTTAAAATATTAAAACTAGACACTAAGATTAATAGGTAGTATGCAAAACATGTGTTATATTAATCAACTTTGAACGATGCAATCCCTTCTTTTGTTCGCTTGGTGACAACTTTTCTGTGATGCTTGACTACCTTCAACAAGAATTGTTTTTGTTGTTCGTCCCTGACCGATTCGTTAAACTTTTTTATCAGAGCAATTCCTCTTTCTGCGGTATCATTGACCACCTTAAGAGCGTTCACATGGCTTCTTAGAGAGTCACTGCAGTATTCTGTCACGTCGTGGATCCCAAACAATTCAAAGAACGTCTTTGTTTTATTAGTAACGAAATGGCTCAGGTCTTTTCCTTCAAAATCTAGGTTTTTACCCTCTAATCGTTTCATTTCCTTTTTCTTTGCAGGTTTGGTTTCTAAATTTTTAGTCATATTTTCCTTTTCAGCCTGAGTAATACGTTCATCCAAAAAAGCCAATCCTACGTTTGTTTCTGACAGATACCAAAGGTGTCTCTTAGCAACTATGAGAGCACTTTTTTTGACGTCTGCATCTGGGTAAGTGCTCAGAAGCTGTAGCATATCCAAATCATTCTTTGGAGCTCTTCGACTTACAATTGCCTCGTGCCAAAAGCGAATATATATGAGACTAGTTTGAAATAAAAGTGATCAATGTGTGCAACCCCTAAATATTATCCAATCTTCTTGAAATTTGGCATATATATCTTTTACATCACTGAGACTCAGGGTGTAAGCAAAGTCATATGAAAATCACATCTTTGGAAAAATGAAACACCCTAACGTATAGCGGTAACATCGGAATTTTACATTCTAGAGACGTAGCAGCACAGTACTGTACAGTATACGGGTTTACCTTTTACATTCTGTTTTTAAGTAATGTATTAAGGTAATTTTTTAGGTAATGTATTAAGCGGAGTTTGCAACGAAATTAAAGTGCTTTGGGGGCATACTGTATTTAGGGTTTAAATTATAAAAATAGGCATTTAAAAGGCATTTTTTAACCACATCCAAAAGTCACGGTTTTTCACAGTTCACGGGTGCTCTAGGAACGTAACCCCTGTGAATTTTGGGGGTGTACTGTGTGTGTGTGTATATTTATATATAAATATATATTTAAGGCCAGCACTAAAAGTGCCAGAGAGCTGGCCGAATCTTGGCTATCAAATGAGAACACCATCAACAGACATTTGGACATAAATCCAGCATATGCAAACTTAAGAAGAACATGTTCATAATAAATAAAACTTTACAACCAATACCCCCCCCCCCAATTACACTGACTAAGCCCCCCCACCTTTTTATTTATTTATTTTTATATATACAGTGTGTGTGTGTATATGTAACGAAACACAAACACAGATCAAAAACAAACGGCACTTGAAATGTATATATATGAGATATGAGTCCTGCAATAATTGAATACTGGCTGAAATGATATTTTGCTCCTTCCTGAAAACACAAAACAATCTCACCGTGTAAGTCCTCGGCAATGGCCGATTGAAATCCAAACCCCGGGGTTTCTCCACATTGCCTGTCGTGATGATGTTCTGGATAATGAAAAAGCAAGCAGTGAAATTGCGCGAAGAGCGTAAGTGATGATTTTGAAAATGAATGCGTAAAGTGGCTCCTTTCTCCTTCTCTCTCCTTGCTTTCCCTGTTCTTCGCTCCTCTTGTTTAAATAACAAATATCCCGGATGCAGTGGTTGTGGAAACAGGAAATTCCAGTCTTGGGGTTGCAGTCTCCCCGCATCGTCCTTCCCCGTTTGTTTTCGGGGGACAACATTTGCTTACACACACACGATAGTAAACGGGACAATGTGAACAAAACATGACTCAGCACAAACACAAAAATACCTATTATGTAGCCCCGCTACAAGTGTACAAATTATTTTCATAATTTTAAGCACTTCAGTCATGTCACCTCCTAATCTCCTTTTGACTATCAGTTAATCATGTTCATTATTGTCAAAAAACGGGTACTGAAACGTATGGTCACATCTCTACATCATCAAGCCTTACAAAGATCATCTTACAGGGCACGGTGTCAGGAAATAAGAAGCTTGGTAGACAGAAAAGGAGGTGGGAGAACAACATAAAGACGGGACATGCTTCAGTGACTCATAGGCAGCTGCAATAAACAGGGTAAGATGGGGAAAGGTTGTCATGAAATCATTTGTGTTCTATCAGTGGCCCACCTGTGGCTAAGGGAGGTGTGATTTGATGTATGATGCAGTTATAGGTGGTTAATTTCAGAACATTACTGTTGTAGTGGCAGTGAGGTGATCCTGTAGAAAAAAATAATGTAAATGTTAATGTGCATTCAAGTCAAAAGGTATTTGGAGAGGTACATTTATAAAGCATCTTAAATCTTGTTTTGTATTGGAAGGAACTGTGTAAATCTACCTTGTTGTTGAGTTGTAGTTATCAATGATATTGTAATAAGTAATAAACAACATTATAAATGAGATACTTAAAAGCTGGCAGCAATGCTAGGGAATCTCTTTACACCTGTTTTTGATTTTGTTGATATTTCAGATTAAAGCAATTATGTTACATCAAAAAATAAATGGTGGACCAGTTTGTATTTAAGTCTTTCTTTGCCTTGATTCTTGGTATGGTTCTTCATTGTTATTATGGGTTTATTTTAGATCAAGAAAAACAATTATTTGTCGATTATTAACTCATGTAATGCTGACCATGGTATAGTGGCCAGCAGCCATACCACATGCACTTCTTCTTCTTCTTCTTTCGGCTGCTCCCGTTAGGGGTTGCCACAGTGGATCATCCTTAATTGTTGTCCGCATATTGATCTGGCAAATTTTACACCAGATGCCCTTCCTGACATAACCCTCCCCATTTATGCGGGCTTGGGACCAGCACGAAGAAACACACTGGTTTGTACATCCCCTGTGGCTGTGTTCCATACCACATGCCCTTCAGAACAATTAATCCACGTGAAGGTAAGGCTGTTTGGGCCTGGCCAGTACTTGGATGAGGACCATTTAGGAAAAGCTTGGGTTGCTGCTGGAAGAGGAGTGGGAGAAGCCAACCGGGGTGCGTACCCTGTGGTAGTCTCTGTGTAGACCCCAGTGCTCTAGAGCAGAGACCGGGGACACTTTGCTATTAAAATGGCACTGTTCTTTTCATGAGACATAAAACCAAGGTCCTGATTGTCTGTGGTCGTTAAAGTTCCTTGGGTATCCTTCATAATGAGCAATGTCCAGGCTAAATTGCTCTCTTTGGCCTAGTCATTTAGCCCCCTAATCATCCGCTGTGTTTAATTGGCGAACTCTCTCGCACCTTAACCACCTAATAGCCAGTGTGTGGTGAGCATACTGGCACAAAAATGGCTGCCCCCCTTGCATTATCCAGGTGGTTGAAGTGGTTCCCCACTATTTAAGTAAAGCCCTTTGAGTAATGAGGAAAGCTCTATGTAAATGTTAAGAATTACTAGTATTATTTATAAAGTTGTATGAGAGGTAAATGTTTTGCCATTTTGCAGTTTTTTACAAAGCAGTGATAAAATGATACACTTTCATGCTATACTTGAAATTAATAACCGATTGTTGATTGCACAGTTCTAGGCATTTTGCTTCAAATCACACTGGCATCCATAATTAGTGTTGCAAAGCTGTGGATTTCCTCATTAAACTAATTACAATTAGTAACACCTGAAATGGCTTAAACTGCTATGTATTGGGATTTTATTTTCAACTCTTCCATATTAGTAACATGTCATTTAAAAATGAAATGCTATTCATAACCACGGGTCTTTGTTTGAAATGGAAAACATGGGTCAATGGCAGTGATGTTTTTCCTGTGCAGTTTTCTAATAAAAGATTAAAAGGTGTTATTAGAATGCAATGAAAGCACAGCAGTTCTGAATCTAGTATGGTTCTAAAAATATGTGCAGTGTATAGGTTTGTTTGTGCTTTATGTGTTAGAGGTAAATGCAGTCAGATTTTCACTCTTGAGTATGTGAACCACAGGCATGTCAGAATTTACACTTAAATGGAAATTCATCGGTTGAAATTAAAGATTAAGCTAAATTTTGTTTATCTGAAAAAGTCATTTTAAGCAGTCAAATATAAATATTTCTAAATATTTTACAAATGTTAAAATCTCCCTTGCAGAATAAGAGAATAGAAAAAGGACCAGATAATTAAGTTAGATCAATCAACTTTGCAAAACTGGTTAGAACAAACACCTACAATCACTTGGAATCACCAGGACTGAGTTTGAGAACCATTGATTTAAGGAATAGACTTCATTTAAAGATATTAAAGAGGCAATAACTAGGAGTACATGAAGTGAAGAACTGTTCAAAACACACAGAATGATTAGTAAATGTTTATTTACTTAGCTTATAAAAAGGTGAGTTAGAACCTGAATTATAGAGCTTGTGAGAGATGGCTAATGCTTAAGTGCATTTGTAAGAAACGAGTGCAGCTTTTTAATCATATACAGTGACTTAAACCGATATAAATAATGAAAATAAAATATCCCTTTTCCTAGGTATTTGACCTAAAGCTGTATCTGGTAGCTGCAACCTTGGCAACAATTAAAACAACTTGTATTTAAATACTCTGAAAATTTAATCTCTGCAGTTTTTTTTGGTCATTATTTACAGGATTACTTGAGTTATTCAGGACTGATCATTGAAATTAGTCAGTGTTTGTCACAAAAAATAGACTGTATTTGCTGGTGATCTTGTTTGCCAAATATTTTCATGGAAATTCATCATATGGTTGACTTAGACAAACATTTTTTTCCCAGCTCCCCCATGATTCTTTGCAAGGCCAGCATGACACCCCAAAACTGTAGCAGCCATGCACTGAATATTCGAACATGCATACTGTAAGAGCTCTGCCTCATCAGTACTACTCTATCCTGATTTGCAACCCAAATATGTTAAATAATAAAAAAAAAAAAAAAAAGCCTGCAGTATTTTCATTTGATGGCCTACATCAGCTGCCCATAATGAGAATATATGGTCATCGGATGTGTAATACTGATCCCTGGACATTCGCTTACTTAAACCTGGTTGTTCAACTTCTTCTGTAATAATACTTTTCATAAAAAAGAGCTTAGTGGGAGGGGGGAAAGTTTTTACCATTTGTCTGACAAAAATGTAAGTATATTTATTCTCACAAATTGCCAAAATCAATTAATTAAATCAGTTATCTCTTCTTAAATGTAAATACAGTATACATGTACTTAAAGGATTTAACAGTTTTTAATCATTAATTTCACTATAGCTTTTTTGCTGTTTAAATACATGTGTGTTATATTTATACAGGTTATTTATTTTTACAGTATCCCAGATGGACATTCCTACTACTTGAGGTGTAATTATAAATATGGAATAGCATTTCAATTTTGTACTACTTGTTTCCTGCCCAAACGTACACTGTATCACACACACACAAACAATAATAAACCGTACAAACCCTTAAAAAAAAAAAAAAAAAATCAAAAATATTAGATGTTCATAAGGTCTTTATCCAGACAATACAAGGCCAGCATGTTTGAAAAGTCTACCAGTGTAGTACACAAATGTGCTGTTAAGCTAACAAGCCTATTGTTTTGTAACCTGATTAACATTATTTCTTGAAAAATTATGTATTTATTAAATCTCATCTTTGTACTTTTAGTGTTTTGCATGTTTATAGTAGAAAGTCAGAAGTATACAAAGTATAATAATGATGCCAATAATAATAATGAATAATAATAATAATTATAACAAAAATAATGCTGATGCCGTATATACTGTCAAAATTTGTCATATATGTGTTTTGTGAAGCATCTGCAAATAAAGAAATAATCGTTCCAGCTGGGCCATGACTTTAAACAATGGAACGACGCAGTCCTGCATTGCTGTTTCATGGCATGGCCAGATTGGAACTCTAAGAACAGTGCGATATTGGTTTTATTTATTATATGAATGAGTATGTATATGTGTATTTCGGCTTTAATCTCGAAATGTCCACTTTAACCACTTTATCATTAAAGTACACCGTCGTAAACGTCATCTTAAAACCGACCCAGTTGGTAATCGCTATGTGCTTCTGGGGCGTCCTCCTGACCTGACCGCAGCAGCAAGCAGCAATTGATCACCACACAGAACACATTAAATTTATGATATTCCAACTCTCTTCACATTTAGAATCCTTAGATTTATACTTAATATCACTTCATGATGAAATGCATTAAAGTATGTATATTTTACAGATCATTTACTTAATTTAAGTAATAAATACTGTTAACAATTACATATATGGGGGTGGCATGGTGACAGAGCAGTAGTGCTGCTGTCTGCAAGGGAGTCACGTTGCTGGTGTTCCCTGCCTGGAAACCCATCAAGGAAACATGCAAACTCCAAAGTGTGCTCCGGCTTCCTTTCAAAGATATGCAGATTTGGTGATGCTAAAATGACACTAGTGTATGCGAGTGCTGGTATTCTCCTTGCGATGAGCTGATGTCTTGTCCAGGGATTGTTTCTGCCTCATGCCCAATACTTGCTAGAATGAATGCATCCCTAGATTGATAGATTTAATCATTAAAGATCCATCCTTTTCAGAGATCTTATGGCAAGGTGTCTTTGGAATTTAATGGGTGTTTCAGGCAATTCACAACACGGTGAAGCCGAACCTGTTGTCACTGTGATGATATCTTGCACTACCACCTGGTGGAATCTTCCAGATTTACAAAAGTAAAGTACATGCGCAAGTATAAACAGTACAACGGTTGCATAGCAGTACCATCCACTGGAGCACCCGTTGCGTCGTGTGAAGTATAAACCTGGTCTTAGAGACAATTGCTTATGTTACTTAATCACTTTGCTAAATGTCCTTATTTTATTGCAATCCTAGTCTATTAGGAACTAACAGTTGTAATATCATGAAATTTAAACCAAAATTGATTTATGGTTACGGGACAGTGTTTATGAGGAATAAATCATAAAATAGTGACAGAAGACAATTTTTCAGGTTGATTTATTTTGAAGTAAATTACTGTAAAGTGATTTTAATCATGTTGCATGATTAAGTAATTTGTGAAATATTGATTTTTTTTTTTATTTTCTCTTAACATACACTTAGACTTACAAGTTTCCTTTTCTAGACACCATAAATAGGTTGCCATGTCTTGAATTTTTTTTTTCTGTGAAAGAAAAAAAAATGAACTAGTTGTTTGTTTCTTTATTCATTTCAGCTATTTCATCTCATTTGGTTTGCATGGTAAATATGAGTGAAACAAATGTATAAATTGCAAGGTCTTTTGTTTTGGTTTTATATTTATTGTGTAGTTTTTGTGTAATTTCCCATTGGGATTAATAAAGTATCTATCTATCTATCTATCTATCTATCTAGTTTTAAAAGTTTTATTAGAGGAAATATATGTAGTGGGGAAATAAAGATTTAGTACTGTGTTTTTACAGATAAACCAAATACAACCAGACAGATGTTTCCATAAACAGCTGAAATATTCTGTACAGTGTATATTATATTGCCTTGTATGTGTGCTACTCTGGTTAGGTGCAAAGAAGTCCTGCTTCCGTTTTGTAATTACAGTGCCATGCACTGTCACTTCTCTCTTGGTTAAACACATTAAAGTGTTTTGAGCTATGCAGTTTAGACTGTCTGGTTATTTTATACTTAGAAGGTCAATTAAAAAAAATAAAAATTGTTCAGTTATGCACAGTGCTTGTTTTTGCATTAATTTCCCCTCCCATTTTCTGTTAAAGGCCACTGTAAATAAACTTAAACCATGCATATTTCTTCAGTTACAAAAAAGACTCATTCATAATTTAGTCCAGCATTTCAAGATTAAGTCTAAATGTACAGTGAATAGTGTTTTACATTTTTTCTAAAGGTGTTGGTGGAAGTTAACATACTGTATGACAGACCATGGGTTATCTTTTTTTGTATTTAAGAAATGGAAAAAGGCTTATTAAGGCTTTTGTTCAAATACACACATTTGTGTCTTTAAGGGTTAGATTATACATACTATTCAATCAGTGGTTTCTTTGCATCAGTATCATGGGATGGAATAGCAGGCTGCTTGCTTCTTGTGCTGATTGACACATTTGCAAAACAAAAGATGATAATGAAGAGGTGCGAAGGAATTTAAGATGGCCCAGGATTTAGTTTTTTCGTAGGCTTCAGGGATTGTAGTGTTAATGCTGTTCTGTTTCTTAGGTGTTTTTTTTTTTTCTTCATCTTTTACAAGCGTTTCTTTTTATGCGTGACACAATTCAAAAACCGTGCATTATAATGAGTGTTATAAAATAGGCAACTGCAGAAATACACGGAAGAAATAAAAGCTAAAGGATGAACTAACTGCCATTTTTGTCACCTACTTGAGTGGATAATAATTAGGAACCATCGTCCTTCATTTGATACTTCTGTTTCATAGAAGCACATGATAGAATTAAAGCAGTGAAAGTTTTGACTGTCCTTATTCAAAAACTAACTCACAGGAATTTGTAGATATTGTGTGTGTGTGTGTGTATATATGTGATTGGGAATCACAGAATTCTGTAGTATTTTTTTTTTTGTCATTTGAGGTTTATTTTTTTAACCAACTCTTTGCATTTCTGATTTGAAAAATTTACCAGTGTGTCACCAATAAAGTATAAGCTACCAATGCAGTGTTTCATTGCAAATATAGACCATTTTCACACATTTCAAAGTGTTTTCATAGTCCACATGTTCTCCCAAAAATGCCAGATGTGCAACTAAGAAAAGTCGAACTAAATTAGGCAGAGGGGGCCAAACCAATTAGAGGAAGGTTCATATATACTTAGAAACATGTATGCCTCATATTCCTCTTTTAGGGGACCTTTGCATTTGATCTTCACAAAATTTTAGAAACCTAAAGTGAATTAAAATTGCACATTATTTTTTAAATAGTCTACTCTTTCTCCAAACAAATTATTACATTTATTCTTGGTGTGTCAATCTTACATTTGTCGTATTTGCTTCAAATAAGTTGTTTGTATTAATTTATTTACAGTGTACAAGTGCTATTTCAAATAAAAGAGCAGCTGGCAATTCTGAATTATTTTCACCTCTTTGTGGCTTAATTGCAAAGGTGCTTGATTTGAAACCACAGGTCACAAGTTCATCTCCCGCTCAGTTCTTTGTCTGACTGAGCAAGTCATTGGGCCTGTCTGAGCTCAAATTGCATTGCTCTGCAGATTATATTATAAAAGGAAAAGCTTTATAGTTGTTTTATCATGACTAACATAATATCTTTAGAACTCCTGCCATCAGTAAAACCTAGTCAGATATTTTTACGTGCATATAGTCCTGCGATATGAAAAACCAAGTGGAATATTTTACATACTGTTCTTTTCCTGTTCTGGTATGCATTTGTAGGATAAAGCAATAATCAGAAATACATATACAGTGTATATTACTATATATGTGTTGGGTAGTGTTGGAGCAAGGGGTTGGGGGCTTGGGCATTTTATACTGAAGCTTAAATCTAATGACCACATTATATATTATGCCACGCTGGAAATGATTAGCCATGTACTTCATTATTCATTTGAAGAAAAGAGTGAGCTATTTAGTGGTTGGAATGGAACTGCTCGTTCCCCACACCCCCAATCAGACTGCAGGAAAGATTTGCAGTGTCAGCATTCAGCACACAAAAACGGAATTCAGTAAATGCAGCCTCCACTCAGTGTGAGCTTTTTCCAACAGCTTGTCCCCATCCCCCTCACAGACTGACATTCTAGAAGAAACATATGCTTCTAGTCCTATTTTATAACAGCTTGTGATACATGAATAGGATTTTGCCAAAGGGAAGGAGGAGGGAGGGGAAACTGTCCTAACATAGAACTTCAAAAGTGTCTTTAAAAACGCCTTTTTTTCCCATATACGTTTCTTTTTTTTTTTTTCTTTTACCCTTTTAGTTTTTTTGTTAATGCTGGCTTTATTTTTGCACAGTTCAAGGATTCAAAAATTTAGCATTTTTATAGAGCTATTTTTCAAGAGGTTTAAAAAATGTATGCATCTCTGTAAAATGTTAACTGCAAAATAGATTTTAATAATATAGTGAAGTAATTTAAATCCTTCAACAGAAATTATCCTCCTTTTACCTGAGGTGTAAAATATCTATGTATCATTAGTTAAATCTAAGTTAAGGATTCTAATTTGGTAATAATATCAAAAGTTATTGCCTTTTCGTATAGTGAACAGTATATACAGTAATATTCATATATTCATCTGAATACACAGTCTTGAGCCATGGTCTAAGGTTGGAGCACCTGTGCAAGTCTGACATTAACTTGTTGCATTTCACAGTCATGTACATATGAGTTAGGTGTTTTTAACAAAAAATGGTTACATATTTATATATAGTTCTGAGTATTTAGGCTGCATAGTTTGTGTAGTATGTTGCACAGCTGCTAGATAGCTTCTTAAACTTGTGTGTGTTCCCTGTTTCTGTCACTGTCTCTCTGGAGCTGTACAATATCCCCATGTCTGTGAGGGTTCCCTTTCTCTGTTTTGGATTCCTCCCAATCTCAGAGATACTGTGGTTGGGTGTGTGATTTCAGCTTTGTGCCTGAGGCAGCTGAGATAAGCTCTGCCTCACCTTCAACACTATGATGGACACAAGTATGATCTGAAAATTTATGGATGGATGCATTATGTCACTGTTAGTTCTGTATAGTAATTATTATTTTTAATTATATTTTCTGCTTTTAAGGTTTTTCTTTGCATTTCAGTTAATGGGCGAAAACATATTGCAGTCAAACAAGACAAATGGTTATCTGTACCTTTCACTGATTTAGGGACATTGGGCTAGATAGATCATCAATACATTGAGGACAATAGAGGCTAGGATGTTTTAACCGCATTTATAAGTATAGGGACCTCTATGGCAGTCAATTATTAGCATTTCTTCAGATACTTGTATACTAAATTCTTCGTTCCCATTTAAATTAAATGTTTAAATTCAGCATTTAGCTGAAACTGTTCCAGTGTTTGGAGTTTCCTGTAGACCTTTTTTTTGGCTATTGTGTTAATTTGCCATAACATGTTTTTTTTGTTTTTTTTTTGTTCTTTATTTCGCCTTATACAATTTCTTGTATTAGGAATTTGTTAGTTTTCGCATACCCCTTGGGGTCAGAGCGCAGGGTCAGCCATTGTACAGCGCCCCTGGAGCAATTACAGGTTAAGGGCCTTGCTCAAGGGCCCAGCAGAGTAGGATCTCTTTTGGCAGTGGCGGGGATTCGAACCGGCAACCTTTTGGATACCAGTGCAGATCCTTAGCCTCAGAGCCACCACTCCACCAGTAACTCCTTTTTTGATTAACTAGAATGAAGCTTTGAAACTTTTATTAGTATTTAAGGGCTCAATATTGTCCAACACATTTTGGTAGTGTATTAAAGTTTAATAATTTTTTGTGAAAATAATGCATAATAGACTACGTTTATCTTACGGCAATGTGTAATTTTATCGCCTCAAGACTTTAAATACAACGTATTTGTTCAAATATTTTATTGTGAAATATACTAAACTCACATATCAGTCAGCAGCATTACTACAGACATCTGATAAAGACTCACCCATTGTTACATTTAGGCTGTTTGTGTTATATATTCCTAGTCTTACCTTGGAGACTGCTGATATACTTTTTTATACATTTTTATATGTTGTAAATTGATACAATTTTGCCTCGAGGGAGATGATTTTTAACATTAAAAACAATAAAAAAATATTGCTTAACAGAATAACAATTTTTAATATTATCATATATGAAAAAAATAATTAATCTTAATGTGATACTGTGATTTTTATGTTGGGGGGCTCCTTGCAATTCACACCGTCACTGTACATCTTTCGTGGTTTGTGCTGAATCATACCAATAGTGTCAAAGGTGCAATAATACATTTTAAACAGCAAACATATCCAATAAGTGTAATATTTAAGTGTAATGAACCTGTGACTATCTGGCAATAATTTGTCTTAAAAAAAGTATAATGAAAATGAATTTACTCTTGAATTTACATACCTGTACTTTATATTTTCTTGTTCAATCTATTTGCAGAGCACATGTCCTAAAGAAGGTGTCATTGAATGTATGTAATACAGTATTAGTCACTTCTTGACTGATCTATGAATGTAAAAATTAGTTTAGTCAAGTGATTTTTGTTCATTCACATTATTTAATAAAATTTCTGAAGTTCTTTCCAAAGTGACTTAAGCAGGTTTAAGAATGCAATTTTTAAGAGTCATGAGTAGTTGGAGCCAATCCTTGCAGCATTAGGCGCAAAGTAGTAGCCAGTACTAGATGGAGTGCCATAATACAGTTGTTTTTACATTTCTTCCAGGACAGTATTAGCAAGCTGATCAGTGTTTTTTCTCTGCATCACATACTTGGCAATCTTGTTGGACTGTAAGCCACTAGACACATAAATATTGTTTAAAAGTAAGAAAGTTTTTACCGATTTCTGTCTGTTTTTGGAAAGTCATTGTCTTCCTGAAATTCAGTGCCAGGTAAAACCTGCCAAGCAAGTATGTGACATATTGTAAAATAAAAATGTGTCCTGATAAAAATCACGATAAACAATCTAAATTAGTCTATGGACAGCTTTTCTTTGTTTATTCCTTGGTGCCTAATATTTTTAGAACAGTCTTTGGCTCCTCATCACCTTGAAATGAAAAAAGTTTTGGAAAAAGAATATATTGATTTTTTTGAAGTATGAATATTAATGGTCAGTTTTTGTATAAGTTGTGTTGACAGATATACTTAAACTGACCCCAGCTCATTGCTTACTTATATTTTAATACAGTAGATGTAGGTAGCTGCCGGGTATTTTAACCTAGTAAGTGTTTGAGTGTAACACACAAGGTTTCTAGTTTTGTTTCCAAAACTTACTCACTGTGTTAATTACGTGTAATGTGGAAGTGTCTGTAATACAGTATTATTCAGTGTCTTTCATTAAGTTGAAAACTGGTAGACAAGTCCAATGTCTTTCATATTGCTGATTTCTTTGTGTGTGTGTTTTTTTTTTTTTTTTGTTTTTTTTTTTTTTTAGATTTCTTTTTTACTAGGCTCCAGGCTTTGGCTTGGAGAAACCAGCCATCACCATTGATCCCAACAGCTGGAGCGGCAGTGAAAGTCCTGCCGAAGATATTGAAAGAATGAGTGACTCTGCAGACAAGCCCATTGACAATGATGCAGAAGGTGTCTGGAGCCCTGACATTGAACAGAGTTTCCAGGAAGCACTGGCTATCTACCCTCCATGTGGGAGGAGGAAAATTATCTTATCAGATGAAGGCAAGATGTACGGTAAGTCAAAATAATGAATGTTGATGTTGGACTAGAAGCATCTGGAAATGAGATGTCAATTAAAATATGTCAAAAGTGAAAAGTGGATTTTTTTTTAAATACTGTTGACGAAAGCTCAATAATTTAATACATTAAATGCCAGAAGTAATTTTCTTAATATTAAAGTATTTTTAAAGGTGCTGTATAGTTTGCCTTTAAATGTAATGATATTCATTAAAATAGTATTTAAAAAGTAATGAAAATGTTACTGATTTTTAATGTGCATCTTTGCACAACATTAAAATATAAAGGCATAAAATAACTTAATAATGGTAACGTAACAAACATCCAAATGAGTATTCACGATTTTAAAGGCCAGTAAAGTCTAACTGCCAGTGGCAACCAGATATTAATGTCCTTAGCTCCAGAAGTAAGAGTCTATAAGTAAAACAGCATGAACTATTAGTTAAGAGCAGATGGTACTGTGGCTGCCACCAGCTGTGCCCCTTCCCCCATTGCTGGCTGGGTGATGTAATGGAAAGAAGGAATATTTTCTTTCTGTGGTGTTGGAGTCTCTCACAGCCTGTCAGTGTCAAATGAAGGCAGAAAGAACCCTTAGGGCATTAGTTTGCAGCTGTCATGTGACCCCTTTGGCCAAATGAAATGTAAAGTCTGGAAAGCAAAGCGTTGTAATGAAGCTTTTCAGCTGCTGGTACAAAGAGATTTTAGACCACAGATCCCGAGTGCACTATGTTTGCCAAAAAATATGCTCACTTTGCAGAGGATTAATGTTAAGTAAATACATTTGATTTGTAAAGTTTTAAATGATTTGCTTTTAAATGAAGAGCACTGTTTTCTGCAAATGTGAAAATGCATGCAAAAAGATTTAAATCCTACTATGCAGTGTCACTGAAGAATACACTCCCCTGCCCCTTCCAATAACTTCACTGAAGTGTATTCCATAGTGAATTAAGTGATATTTCCATGTTAGAATCAGCACGCTTTTTTTTTTTTTTAAATTGTTCAAATAGCAACTGTATTGCTACTTAGATTAAAGATTTTTTACCTCCGCCACAAGGCGAAGTTTTGAAACTTGCTGCATTTTTAAGTAGATCTCCTGTTCACAGAAATAAATGATGAATTTTCAAAAGGCTAAACTATTAAACTTGTATGGTAGTTTCTCATATTTGTTTTTGATACTGTTATAAAATTTCTGTAATTATTTGTACATGAATTTAAGTGTGCCAATGAAAAAATATGGCTTTATTTGTCCAATGATTCGGTGACTTAGCTATACTTCTTGTAAAGGTTATAAGACCACGGACTGTGTTATGATATTACTGTAGGAGTAAACATGTCCAATCCACAGTTCTGGAATCAGTACATTTTAAAGATGGCCCTGGAACACAGTAGCATGCTGGTATAATGATTCTGCACGTCAGCTCTAAAAAATAGCTGAAACTTGACAAGAGGCTTAATTTATTGATTTGTCAACTAAGCTCAAGTTAAATTTAAAAAAAAAACTCATAATATTATAGTTGACTGTTAAGTAAATGCTGTTTTGCTAAAGATAAAATGGGGTAGTCTTTAACATTACTTTTTAGGAACTGATTTTTTAATGTTATCCAGAGACAGAAAAATGCCAAATACTGTAAGAAGTGATGTTTATACTTGCCTTACTGGAAAGATGGGGTATTTAGTGTCAAAAAGTGATGTAACAGTTGGTAAGCCCATAGCCAGTGCCTTTCAATACATACTTATTGCCATGTCTACAGTGTAAAAGCAGTTAGCTTTAAGACGGTACATATTATTGATTTTTCAGTTTATTTATAAATAAAAATGGTTTGCTGATTGATTGATAAATCAAATATGTTCCAGATTTTGTTGTAAACCATGGGCTTTGTGATTCTGAAAGATACTGACACAATCTACAGATTTTAAGCTAAAGACTTGTAAGAATAAAAAATGTAAACCATCTAATTTAAACACTGTACAGCTATTTCAAGGTATTTTTTATGTCACTAAAATAAAACTCTGTATAATACTTAAAGGTTAAAAACTAGCATAAGCAAACAGGTTTCCAAACCTTTTAGTTGTACCAAATTTTTAAAACTGCACATTTGACTTTGTTTTGTAGGAAAAATATGAAACAATCAGGGCATCTAATTAGGTAACCAGAAACCATCCCCATAAATCGCATGTCTTAATTGTAGAATAGGAAAAACCTTGGAGATTAATGGCCACCCAGCAGTCTTGGCAGATATAATGCTTCACTGTGATATCTTCAGTTTGCGGCAGCCACTATATTGTAACACGGGTCTACTTAATATTTATTGCAATTTATTGCATGATTTTATGGACTTCCCTATGGTACAAACCATATCTAAAGATCTTGACAGATAGTTTTAAAGTAAGAACATAGTTTTATTAATAAGAGGAGATAAATAAGTCCATTGAGCATGTAGTTAGCTAACATTTAAGTGTACCTGTATTTTAACACATGCTTTCATTAGCTTTGAGAACTTGTCAGAAGATGTATTGATTTTGGGTGTTTGTTTTTGTGTAAAATATTCATAGGCTTGGTTGAATATTGTCATGCTGATTTAGTATGTTGTAGAACTATAGTATGCTGATTGTGACCAGATTGCAGATGCCTTAATATTCATTTGTTTTCAACAAATTAACTGTTTTATTACTGCTCTCCTGAATGTAAATGAAATCATAAATCAAATCAGGTAGTTGACTGTACCAGCTGTGCTCTATATTTATTATTAGATGCAATAATGAAAGTGTATCTCTCTCTTTTACATTCACTCTTTTTATAGTGCAGCACCACCTATAGTTCACTGTAGTGCTAACTGAAGTGGCAAAATATATCAATATGTATTTCATATAACAAAAATAAAGAATGAATATGTAAAAGGATATCAAAAATGTATTAGGCAAATGTCCTAGACAAATGTACATTGTGATTTACTAACTTGGCCTAACATTCTTTTTATCTTTTTGTTATGGTTGGTCCCCTTGCTTTTCCACCTCCCAATATTCTAGATTGTCTTTTATAAATAAAAATTTCTTCCTTGAGAGTGTAGTTTCCCTACACCTGACCTTCAATACAAAGTCCATTTACTCTCTGTCATGAAGCCTTTCTTGGGGTTTGATTTTTGGCCTGTTTATCAGGAGCAGGCCTACAATACTGTATTTTATAGACCATTATTCTCCTGATCTTTGACAGGTATTTAAAACCACCATGACAAGTCAGAGCTGTTTTTTGTGTCCTAGGTAGCAGCCTCATGTCTGTCATATGTGCTCAGGGTGAACCTGCTCTCATCTGTGAAAAGCACAGGGCGCCAGTGGGTTGATCTGCCAATTCTGATATTCTATGGCAAATGCCACTCAAGGTGCACGGTGCCGGACAGTGAGCACAGGGCCCACTAGATGACGTCAGGCCCTCAGGCCACCCTCATGAAGTCTGTTTCTGATTGTTTGGTCACAGACATTCACACCAGTGGCCTGCTGGCGGTAATTTTGTAGGGCTCTGGCAGTGCTCATCCTGTTCCTTGTTGCCCAAAAGAGTAGATACTGGACCTGCTGATGGGTTAAGGACCTTCTATGGCCCTGTCCAGCTCTCCTAGAGTGACTGCCTGTCTCCTGGAATCTCCTCCATCCCCTTGAGACTGTGCTGGGAGACGCAGCAAACCTTCTGGCAATGGCACGTATTGATGTGCCATCCCGGAGAAGTTGGACTACCTGTGCAACCTCTGTAGGGTCCAGGTATTGCCTCATGCTACAAGTAGTGTAAAAAAAAAAAAAAAGAACAGTTTGAAAAGATGAGGAGGGAAACATGTCAGTGGCCTCCACCTGTTAAACCATTCCTGTTTTGGGGGTCATCCCATTGTTGCACCTCTAGTGCACCTGTTAATTTCATTAACACCAAAGCAGCTGAAACTGATTAACAACACCCTCTGCTACTTAACTGACCAGATCAATATTCCAGAAGTGTCATCAACTTGATGCTATGTGGTCAGACCTATGCATGTAATTATCTGATCTACACTCTGTCAAGTAAGCAAACCAGCGACCATGCTACAATGTCTGAGGCTTTGCCTTAAGCGCTGATGTTTGAGGTTCGATCCCTGAAAGAGGAAGCAAAGGAGCAACACCTGAAGAGCCCCAATTAGGGTGAAACACGTGTCGTGTACTCTTTGTGGTATTATTTGGCAGGTGTATGTATGTGTTTAATATAATATAATATATATGTGTGTATTGTAATGTGTGAGTCCGTGTCTTGCACCCCAAAACATGAAGCTGAGTCTCAGTACTTTAACAAAACCAACTTTATTCAGGTTGAAAGAGGAATAGCACGGTTATTTACCATTCTCCTAAACACAGACGCAGCAATCAGGCAGGTTAGTGGCCAAGTAATCCTGTTCCCTGCATTTATACTGTTCCTTGCATCACCCATCAACGGCAAACGCTTATACTGCGACCATGATCCTATCTTGCATGCACAAGCAAAATCATTTTGCAGTGCACAATAATCATAACCTTATACACCTTTGAGTCAAAAAAACTTGCAGACTTATTGAGAGTGTGCAGACACTACACCATTACCAGGCACAAGATATTTTTGTATGTGTATGTGGTCACTTGCCCTATGTTAGGAAACTGCCAGGAACCTTGGCAGTGCCAACTGACCACACCACTACACCTGACTACATCACATGTTTAGCTTCCTGAAGGTTAGAAACAGCGGAATCCTATTCATTAATAGATCCTCTGGATGCATTAATCCATAATAGAGCCAGCTTAAGGAGAATCCATATTACTAACCGAGAATGGTAAACCGGATGGCATGGATGTAGGTACACGGCGATGGGACCATGAGACGTACTGCGCAGGCGCGTACAGCGCACGTCTCATAAACCGCAAGCGAAGTCGTATCCACCGCACACGAAGGAGTCACGGCCCAAAAGCAAAAGAGCTCAACTGACGTAGATGAGAAATGAAGCAACAACGCCACCCATAGCTAACGACTACCGACACAGCCACACAAAAAAGAGGATTCTGCGCTGCTGCCCAGATTCAAACGGAAGAGGCTACGGAGGCCCCACAGGTCCACAATGAGTGAAGGCGCAGGCGTCACCGCCCTATTGTGAGTGGCACTACTGCGGAAGGTGCAGGCGTCACTGCCCTATTGTGAGTGGCACTACTGTGGAGTGAAGTTAGGAATAATATGCTGCTTAGGATTGTACAAACCGCTGAACGCTTTACACTGAATGCAAACACAATACAGCTCAACCATACAAACACGAGCCCACCTGGATAAGATCAATGAACGCAGGCGCTTACAATGCGCGTCTGAAACTGCGGAAGCAAACCAGGCACGGGTTCAAAACGAATGAGCTCGACTGACGGATATACAAACACGAGCCCGCCTGGATAAAATCAACGAACGCAGGCGCCTAAAATGTGCGTCTGAAATGCCACATGCAAAGCGGGCACGGCTCCAAGACGAACGACCTCGACTAATGTATTTCAGGATACCCAACGCCGGGGGTAGGCGAGCGAAGCGAGCAGGTGGCGGAGCCCCCCTTGTCAAATTATAAAAGGCAGACACACATCAGTGTAATCAGGCCTGAAGTCTTCCATGTAAAGGAAATGTGAAGTTTAGCTGCTGTTGCTGGTACACAGAGAGGGGGAGAGAGAGCACTGAAAGGTGTAGGAGTATATAAGTATATACTGTATGCCAGTCTGGGAGGATAGGAACTAATAGCACTGAAAAAAGTAACCAGGAGATTAGAAATCCAAACTCCGGAACAGGAGGGTAAAACCAGTACTTGTGTATAAAGGTCCCTGGGACATCATGTAGATGAAAATGACAAAGGAAAATTAAATGTACCTTACAAGGAAGTAAGATTTAATTTAAATTGATGGTTGGGTTTTCTTTATGAAAATTATATATTTTTAAAATGTAATCCCAACAAAGAGGGAGGTTATCCAAGATCCTCAGACCACTGGGAGATGAGAGGTAGTGGTTTATAAGAGCCTTACCTAACAGTGAGTAAAGAAACAAGGTAGTGTTTCAGGGAGAACAACAGAGGATGATAGTGTAAAGAAGATTTAAGCTAGATACCATAGGCCTTTGGCGGTGAACAAAGCTGCAGTATAGTAGAATAAGATGGAAGAAGGAATGCCAAAGTGAAGCCAGAGACTTTGGAATGATTGTAGACCAAATCACCCAACAGACCACTCACATATACTGACAAAATGCTGTATCCAGGCAGACAAAATTCGGGATGACCATCTAATAGTAACATGATTATTAAAGATGGGTGTGTAACACCTATGCCAGATTAAGACAGTGTTATTTAGTTTGGATCTACTGCTATTCCAAAGAAACAGGAGGTTGGAGAATGAACCTCTATCCAGTAAGAAGAGGAAGTGGGTAGGGTAATTCTGGATCTCTGCAAAGTAATGTAGATTAATTACAAATAAACACAAACTAACTGACCACTCAAATATTTATCCCCTTCACTCCTAAATCATCACTGGTGCTGGAAATTTGTTTTAGAAGTCAAATAATTAGTTAAATGGTGATCCACCTGTCTGTAGTCAAGGAGCGTGTATTGTACTATAAATGTGCCTGTATCTGGAAGGCCCAGAGTGTGGTCAGCAGGTATCAAGACCTGACCAACACAATGAAGAAAAAAACACTCCAAGCAATTCTGTGAAAAGGTGTTTGAAAAGCACACAGTCAGTTGATGGATACAAGAAAATAAGTATTCTTGTACATTTCTTGAAATACAGTTATAAAGAGTCATTAAGAAGTAGTAAGAGTATGGCCTAGTTGAACATCTGTCTAGAGCAAGCTGTCCGCAAAATTGATTATGCAAGAAGACTAGCTAGGGAGTACGCCAAGAGACCTGTGATAACTCTAAAGCAGTTACAAGATACTGTTCTTGAGACTGTGTATATAACAACTGTTGCCAGGGCGCTTTAGCAGAACAGGCTTTATGGGAGAGTGGCAAAGAGATAGCTACTGTCAAAAAAAACTTGCATAGTTTACCTCAAGACACGTGGGAGGACTCTGTAGTCACTTGGAATAAGGTTCTGGCAAAAATTGAGCTTTTTATCCATCAGACTAAATTACCTGTGTGGCATTAACCAACACTTCGCATTATCAAAAGCATATCACACCCATCGTGAATCATGGTGGTGGCAGCATGCTGTGTGAATATTTTTCTGCAGCAGGCCCTGGAAGGTTTCTGAGGGTAAAGGGGAAAATTTTTAATGCAGCAAAATCTTGGACAAAAACCTGCACCTTCGGGGATGTATTTACCATCAAGACAATGACACTTAAGCATTAAAGTTAAAGCTAAATAGGAGTGGCTTATAATGTCCTGGAGTGGCTGAGTCAGAGTCCAGATCTAAATCCAATGAAAACTTGTGGCTGGACTTGAAAAAGCCTGTACACTCATGATCCCCATGCAAATTGACAAAGTTTGAGCAGTTTTACAAAGAATAATGGAGAAAATCTACATTGATCTGAAGTTCAAAGCCGATAGAGAACTAACCACTGACTGGAGGCTGTAATTGTTGCCAAAGGTGCATCTACTAAATACTGACTTGAAGGGGGGTGAGTTCTTATGTGATCAGTTATTTAGCGTTTTATATTTGTGATTAATTAGATCATGCTTTAGAGATCTGTTTTCTCTTTGCCATTAAAAATTATATTTATGTTGGATCAGTGTCAACACAGCCAAATTAAATCCACTGTGATTCAATTTTTGAAGTTTTTATTTTTTATTATTATACAAGTAATTTATAAGCATTGATAGGCATTGTATATGAATAGCTTTGGCCAAAAGCTGGAGAGAGGGGACAGCCCTGTCTCAGAACCCTTGCTAATAGGAAGTTTAAAATGATACTGTTCAGTCCACTAATATTGACATCCTTGGTAAATAAAAGCAGAATTTGCCGAGGAAAAAAATGTTAAATTCAAATCATTCATACAATGGGAAAGACCTGAGAACGTAGTAATGATGAGCAACAAAAAGTTGTTGAAGTGCACAAATCAGAACATAGTGATTAGAAAATAGCCAAAGTTTTTGAAAATGTTTTTTCCACCATCAGGGCTATAATTTATTTAAAAATATTTAAATTAACTGTAGATGTTTAGAATCAACCTGGATGAGGACCTGTGTCTTTATTGACCCCATGAACAGTGAGGAGGATAGTTTGAGTGTCCAAAGAATGCCCACGGATCACAGATCAAGAAAGTATGATCAGGCACCACCAACATAATAAGTAGTTTGGGAGGGATCTTGCTTTCATCAGTCTTTGGAAGAATCCAGTTCAAACAGATACTTTTGGCCTTTTTAATCTCGATAGCGCTGCCTTTTAATGCTGTAAACCATCCTCTTGGCCTGCCAACTTTAGTTTAAATGCAACAGTCTCCCTGAGTAAGGATCTGGTTTCCTCTCCGTGTTGTAAAACGCTGAAATATATATTGCAATTCTTTTTAATTTGGGATTGCTCGAACTTCATATAAGCAATCAGTGGCTTCAATTCAGTAAAGTACGCTTTAATATTGACATTCAAGGTGTGCGTTTTGTCCATAAGGAGACTTTTCATCATTTCCCAGTATGAAGCATTGGATTCCCTAGCATGTGCTGTAGACCTCAGAGACCACCAGCAAACTGAAGGCTTCAGACCACGTTTTATGGGCAGAATGAGACATATTGTACAGCAGTCCGGTAAGCGGAAACTTTTGACGAATAAACAGACCTATTTAATAGTTACGGTTTAATACCGAACACTTCAAAAAGTGCACTGCAGTTGGAGCACAAAGTTGCAAATTGTTAACCAGATATCAAGTGACTTCATCAAGCAAGGGATTTTAATCTCGGATGCAGTATCTGTGAGGTGGCAATACTAGTCACTGTGCCTCCATGCTACTCCCTATGATAATATGTAAATTTGCAAACAATTGTAAATTATTTTTACTACATAAAGAGGATATACAGAATTATACTTTTTCCCTTATTTTGTTGTTTTACCACTCAACAGTTTTATTCAAGATTATAACTGAAAACATGCTTAACTTGTTTAATGTATTGACAGTTGTCTTTAGCCTTTCCTCAGTTTGTTTACTACTTTCTTAACAAATGGTCCGTAATCAAATGTGAGATGTTTCTTGATGTATTTTGCCAAGAAGTTTTAATTTTATATGTAAGGTGAACGTTAATATACCATTAGCCTGAATTATTTGTTGAGTGATTGTGTTAATTTTTGGGTTCCTTGTTACTTCCCATATTTAATTTGATAAAATGAATGTGTATTTTTAAATTCAAACATGCAAGTGAAATGCAATTAAAAGGCTTTAATGAGTTCATTATGAAGTAAATATTTTGATTAGTTGACAGTCCTTGTTCTTATGGCATCTGCAACTGAAGTAAAGACTCAGGTATTTTAGCTATGAGAGACTCGTGGATTGCATAAGATGTTATGCATTGCTCACTATGAGAAACCGCACTCTGAGTGCCCTTAAGCCCTTTGTTCTCTTGGCTGAATGCAGTTAATTAGCAACTGTCTCTATAGCAACTGCCTCTTAGTTCAAAACAATGTCTAATTTTTGCAGCTAAGCTTATCATACTGTTTACCTGAAGGGCTTTTTTTCTGTTTTGAGTCTCATTTAAGCTGGCTCTCTGCCTAGCTTCAGAGGTTAATTCTGAAGATAGTGAAAGCACCATGACAGCTGTATTGTAAACAGTCCTATGTAGCTTTGATTGAAAAACAAGTGCAGGTATCGCCTGCCCTGTCATAATGATAAAAAACAAAGAAAACATATGGACAGTCATTTGATTTGTGAGTATTCAAAAAGTGTTAAGGAAAGATGACAGTAAGATGACGTATTCTTAATAGCATATGAAATCCTTTTATATTGCATTTTCATTACAGTCATTAACATTTTTTGATTTATATACTGTTGCCTAAATAGCCATGGCAATTGGATGATACAATTATTTCTCAATAAACAGCTCTCAATGGCAATATTTAAAGAATATAGTTGTAAAAAGGACACTTCAATGTAAACTTTGGCTATAACAAGTAGTAATCGGTTTAGTCTTAATTATTGTAGGGAGACATTGTGGCCATAAATGAAAAACATGGTTAAATGGCATCTGTCTCTGATGGTCGTATTTTAATTGTCAATAATTACCAGGATTGAGATCCATTTGTATAACTTTACAGAAACGCAATCGCAGAAAAGCAAAAAAAAAATTCACTAGTAAAAAATCACAAGCAATTCGAAATTAATTTTGTAATGATTGAAATCTGTTTTAGTAAACTCTGTGACATTGTGTATGTATATTTACAGTATATATATTTTTACATGCACTTTATGGATGTTTATAAAATTATGAAACAGTTTTGTCTCAACTTTATTTCTTTTATTTAACAGTTCAGTAACCTTTTAAAAGGATAAATACCTAATTGCCTGTCTGCTACTGTGCCTATGCTCCTTTTTAAACAAAGCTGCTTTTGTGTCTCTGTATAAACACTACCTGCTTTATTTTTAACTTCCATCCATCCATTATCACTAGAATTACCAGAGCTTACGAAAAAACTCGTATATCCGGCCCACCTTAAATCACTTCTTAAATCCGTTCACACCTCTCTGCCAGCATCCTTTGTCCTCTAAATGTGCTGATAAAAGACAAGCTGCCAGCAGCCGTCTATTCCATCCCCCCACCAACTTAGAACGTGAGCGAACTTTTCCCAGCTCACGCCTTGATTGTTTACCTGGGAGTGAAGTGCAGTTTTACAGTGGAAATGATAGATCGTTATTTGGAAGACACGCATGAAATGCGTGTTCCGTTTCTAAAGTAATCTGTGTAAACACATTGTTAAAACAGAAACTTTTTCATATTTTAGTAATAAATGTTACAAAATGTAGTAGGCATAAACTATAGAATATATAAAGCCCGAGTTCCAAAGATCAAATAAACACTTTCACAAAAGCTTCAAGAATGATTCAACAGCTTCTGTGGCGTAGCGCGCTAACATTTGCCTCTTAGCGCAGAGCAGCTTTTCCTTGCCTCACAGACCTGAGTTCGATTCCACGCTGAGGATGAAGTGTTGCTTTTTTTTCTTTTCTTTTAAACCTCAAACGGACATAAAATTTATACATTGGTATGCACTGTCAGTTACTGAGATCGTTATATTTTCATGTGGGATGCTCCTTTTAAAATATTTTTTTAACAATTGAGACTGCAATTAACAGGAACAACTGTCCTTATAACTTATTTTTAAGATCCATAACACACAGACAGACAGAGCACTGCGTAATAGAGAGACAGACAGGCAGAGAAGTCACTAGATATATAAATAAACAGGGAAGCCACGTGTACTGAAAGAAAAAAAGAACAACATGTGCGTTGTCCCTACTGCACTGAATAAGTGCAGGTGCTCTAACATCACCCCTCCCCCGATCTTACTTAGAGAGTCAGGGACAACGCACATGTTGTTCTTTTTTTCTTTCAGTACACGTGGCTTCCCTGTTTATTTATATATCTAGTGACTTCTCTGCCTGTCTGTCTCTCTATTACGCAGTGCTCTGTCTGTCTGTGTGTTATGGATCTTAAAAATAAGTTATAAGGACAGTTGTTCCTGTTAATTGCAGTCTCAATTGTTAAAAAAATATTTTAAAAGGAGCATCCCACATGAAAATATAACGATCTCAGTAACTGACAGTGCATACCAATGTATAAATTTTATGTCCGTTTGAGGTTTAAAAGAAAAGAAAAAAAAGCAACACTTCATCCCCAGCGGGGAATCGAACTCAGGTCTGTGAGGCAAGGAAAAGCTGCTCTGCGCTAAGAGGCAAATCTTAGCGCGCTACGCCACAGAAGCTGTTGAGTCATTCTTGAAGCTTTTGTGAAAGTGTTTATTTGATCTTTGGAACTCGGGCTTTATATATTCTATAGTTTATGCCTACTACATTTTGTAACATTTATTACTAAAATATGAAAAAGTTTCTGTTTTAACAATGTGTTTACACAGATTACTTTAGAAACGGAACACACATTTCATGCGTGTCTTCCAAATAACGATCTATCATTTCCACTGTAAAACTGCACTTCACTCCCAGGTAAACAATCAAAGCGTGAGCTGGGAAAAGTTCGCTTACGTTCTAAGTCGGTGGGGGGATGGAATAGCCGGCTGCTGGCAGCTTGTCTTTTATCAGCACATTTAGAGGACAAAGGATGCTGGCGGAGAGGTGTGAACGGATTTAAGAAGCGATTTAAGGTGGGCCGGATATACGAGTTTTTTCGTAGGCTCTGGTGATTCTAGTGTTATCCACCGCTTATCCGAGGTCGGGTCGCGGGGGTAGCAGCCTAAGCAGGGAAGCCCAGACCTCCCTCTCCCTCCCTCTTGGGGGAGGGCCAGCCTGGAGATATAATCCCTCCAGCATGTCCTGGGTCTGCTCCGTGGCCTTCTCCCAGTGGGGCATGCCCGGAACACCCCCCCAGGGAGGCGTCCAGGGGGCATCCTAACCAGATGCCCGAACCACCTCAACTGACTCCTCTCAATGCGGAGGAGCAGCGACTCTACTCCAAGTCTCTCCCGGATAACTGAACTCCTCACTCTTATCTCTAAGGGAAAGTCCAGCCACCCTGCGGAGAAAACTCATTTCGGCCGCTTGTATCCGTGATCTTGCTCTTTTGGTCACTACCCAAAGTTCATGGCCATAGGTGAGGGTAGGAACGTAGATCGACTGGTAAATCGACAGCCTTGCCTTTTGGCTCCGCTCTCTCTTCACCACGACAGACCGTTGCAGAGCCCGCATTACTGCGGATGCCGCACCGATCCGTCTGTCAACCTCCCGCTCCATTCTTTCCCTCACTCGTGAACAAGACCCTGAGATACTTGAACTCCTCCACTTGAGGCAGTACTGTGCTCCCAACCCGGAGAGAGCATTCCACCCTTTTCCGGCTGAGAACCATGGCCTCAGATTTAGAGGTGCTGACTCTCTTCCCCGCTGCTTCGCTCTCGGCTGCGAACCGCTCCAGTGAGAGCTGGAGGTCACTGTCTGATGAAGCCAACAGAACCATGTCATCCGCAAATAGCAGAGACGAGATTCTGAGGTCACCGAATAAGACCCCCTCCCCTCCTTGGCTGCGCCTATTAATTCTGTCCATATAACTTATGAACAGAATCGATGACAAAGGGCAGCCCTGGCGGAATCCAACCTTAACAGGAAACGAGTCCAGTGTTCTGCGGCCGGGACGGAATCCGCATTGATCCTCTTGAATCCGAGATTCGACCATCGACCGAAACTCTCTTCTCCAGCACCCCTGAATAGACCTTACTGGGGAGGCTGAGGAGTGTGATCCCCCTATAGTTGGAGCACATCCTCCAGTCACCCTTCTTTAAAAGGGGAACCACCACCCCGGTTTGCCAATCTAGAGGCACTACCTCCGATGTCTATGCGATGTTGCAGAGACGTGTCAACCAGGACAGCCCCACAACATCCAGAGCCTTGAGGAACCCAGGGTGAACCTCGTCCACTCCAGGGGCCCTGCCACCTCAGAGATTTTTAACTATCTCGGCCACCTCAGCCCCTGTTATGGACGGGCCCCCCCCCCCCGGAGTCCTCCAGCTCTGCTTCCTCTAAGGAAGACATGCTGGTGGGATTGAGAAGATCCTCGAAGTATTCCTTCCACCGGTCAATAACGTCTACAGTTGAAGTCAGCAGGGCCCCATCTCCACTGTACACAATGTTGGTGGAGCACCGCTTTCCCCTCCTGAGGCATCTGATGGTTTGCCACAACCTTCTCGGTGCCGACCGAAAGTCGTTTTCCATGGCTTCCCCAAACTCCTCCCATGCCTGAGTTTTTGCCTCTGCAACAGCCGATGCCACCACACGCTTGGCCCGCTGGTACCCCTCAGCTGCCTCTGGAGTCCCACTGGTCAACCAGACTCGATAGGACTCTTTCTTCAGCTTGACGGCCTCTCGAACCTTAGGTGTCCACCACCGGGTTCATGGATTGCCGCATGAGAGGCACCGACAACCTTGCGACCACAGCTCCATTCTGCTGCTTCGACAATGGAGGCTCGGAACATGGCCCTTTCAGACTCCGTGTCCTTCGCCTCCCTCGGAATGAGGTTGAAGTTCTGCCGGAGGTGGCAGTTAAAGATCTTTCTGACTGGTTCTTCTGCCAGACGTTCCCAGCAGACCTTCATTATTCTTTTGGGTTATTATTTTTAACTTGTTGCAGTAAAAATAATAAATTATCTGTATGCAATAGCAACCATGCAAATAGAATTTATAGCTGTATTTTAGATCATGCAATCTAGCTTTCACCAAATTAATTAAGCTTGCAATTTAAAAACAGTATGAAGCCTTTATGCGTACCTTACTTGCACGAGAAACTTTAGCTGAATAACTACTACATTGAAAATGTGCAATCTGTGAACATTTATTGGGGAAGTGTAAAGAGTGGATTAGGTAACTAATGTTTCTGTACTTGATACTACAGTGTTAGCAGTTGTCCCATGGTCTATCAGGAAATGTTTAGATAATTATAGCTAATGTAAAAGTGTAGCTATATTGTCGGATATAAAAAAAAAAATTAAGTTATTAAACTTTGCTGAAGACTTTAGGTATTCATATTTTGTTGTGATAAAATAACTTCGTTTAAGCTCTTTGGAGAATAAAGAGGTGAATTCTGATTTAGGTTCACATTCTCAGAAACAGATATGAAACAAACATTAGTGTAAAGTTAACAATCTTCATGGCTATAAAGTATTCTTTTTATGTAAATAGCAGTGTTTTGTATGAATAAACATATAGCCACTAGATGACATTTATTAACCACTAATTATTAAGCACTTTACAGAAATTGATTAGAAAGTTAAGAGTTTCAAATGTCTTCACCATCTTCAGTTTTTACTGAATGAAAATTGTTGCCCATATGTGAATTTGTAAATGCTGCTCAAGAATGAAGTAAATGAAACTCAATTTCAAGGCAGCAGATTGTACAATAAGTAAATTACAAAATGACTAGTAATAGGATTGCGGTCTTTCTCCAAATTCTAAGGCTTTAAAGGTAGAACATGATTTAGTTTGGATAGAGGTAGTTGAAAGATCTTGAGGAGATGGAAGCTAAACAAAAGTTATGACTGTCCAAAGCAACTACAACGGGGAGAAGAACAACTTGACAAGTGGCAGGATTATATCATTAGGATGACTAGTAACATACAGTTGGGGGTAGTTGTTTGTCTAGTAAATCTTAAGCATTAGGTCTTTTTTGCCCTTTAATGACAACCGTGTCCAGGTGTCAGTTTCTATGTTGGGGTCTTCCTAATTCATACAGTCCTGCAAGGCATTTTATGACAAGTAAAACAACTATCATATGCAGTTTAGCATACTTTAATAAAACAGAGTAGTAAATCAATACACAATACATTTTAGCCACAGCATAGGATTTAATTGCAGTAAAATGATGCTACTAGAAAATTTAAAAAAATGAATGAATAATTTACTTTTAGTTACAGTGTTCATGCCTCACCCTTAACAAAATAAGACCTCAAACAAAGTGAAGGTTTAGGGACTTTTTGTTGAGACTAATTGATATTCTCGTTTTAAGTATTATATAGATAGATGTAAATCCACAATTAATGATCTTTTTTTTTTAATTGAAATAGGTGGTTGTGTCATTAATCATTATGTTCAGAGTTTCCCATCTTAGTTTTAAAGCATATAAGAGTTTCACTGTTTTACACTAAATACTAGTTGTAATTTTTATACAGTACGTTAATGAATCCCTTTTTATATAACCATATACATTTTACTCTGCTGGGTATGCATATAAATTAATAAAGCAGATTATAATAGTCAGGTCTGTTATTTTATTCATTTTTCTCACAAAGCATTACATTTCTTACCAATTGTGGATAATCCCAATATTTTTTACATTGTGAATTCTTTTGGCTTATTTTGTGCATATCTAAGAAATACTTAAACACAAACATTAACAGAATACTGGAATGTTGGTATTTGTACAGTAGTATAGGGAACTAAGAAGAACATGCATATATAATTTTCGGTATTGGTTCTGGGAGAGTTAAGGTAGTTTAGAAATTCGAAGTTGAATATATCATAAAACATATAGCTAGCCTTATTATACGGTAAAGTCACATTTGCACTAACAATTAAAAAATTGACAAGAAGTTTGTTGACTAAATAGAATAAAACCCTAATATAATATTAATGCCATCCTTTCTGTAGAGACACACAAGCTGCATTTATAAGTAGTTTTTTGGCAGCATGTTTGTGTGTTAACTTATATTTCAGCATATGAAACTGTAATTTGTTAATGCAGCAATAAGTAATTATTTTATATATATTGCATAGTTTACTGTCAAATAAAGCAAAGAGTACGCGACACGTGTTTCGCCCTCGTTTGGGCTTATCAGGCGTACACACTCTACTGCTCCCCTCTCGGGGAATCGAACCTCGGACGTCAGCGTCAGAGACGAAGCCCCTTTACGCTGCGCCACGACGTGTGGTTCGTTTCCAACAACAAGCATTACTTTGTAGGTAACCACCCACACAATTCAGGTCGTTGAGACTCAGACAACGAATGCAATTTATATATATAATATACTGTGTGTATGTATATATCTATATATCTATATATACAGTGATCCCTTGCTATATCGCGCTTTGCCTTTCACGGCTTCACTCTATCGCGGATTTTATATGTAAGCATATTTAAATATATATCGCGGATTTTTTGCTGGTTCGCGGATTTCTGAGGACAATGGGTCTTTTAATTTCTGGTACATGCTTCCTCAGTTGGTTTGCCCAGTTGATTTCATACAAGGAACGCTATTGGCAGATGGCTGAGAAGCTACCCAACTTACTTTTCTCTCTTTCTCTGATCCTGACGTAGGGGGTGTGAGCAGGGGGGCTGTTCGCACACCTAGACGATACGGACGCTCGTCTAAAAATGCTGAAAGATTATCTTCACGTTGCTACATTCTGTGTGCAGCTGCTTCGTGAAGCGACATGCTGCACGGTGCTTTGCATACTTAAAAGCGCAAAGGGCACGTATTGATTTTTCACTGTTTGTTTTTCTCTGTCTCTCTCTCTCTCTCTCTCTCTCTCCCTCTCCCTCTCTCTCCCTGCTCCTGACAGAGGGGGTGTGAGCTGCCGCCTTCAACAGCTTTGTAATGGCGGTGCTTCGCATACTTAAAAGCCAAACAGCCCTATTGATTTGTTTGCTTTCCTCTCTGTTTCTGACGGTCTGTGCTCCTGACTCGCACTCCTTTGAAGAGGAAGATATGTTTGCATTCTTTTAATTGTGAGACGGAACTGTCATCTGTCTTGTCATGGAGCACAGTTTAAACTTTTGAAAAAGAGACAAATGTTTGTTTGTAGTGTTTGAATAACGTTCCTGTCTCTCTACAACCTCCTGTGTTTCTGTGCAAATCTGTGACCCAAGCATGACAATATAAAAATAACCATATAAACATATGGTTTCTACTTCGCGGATTTTCTTATTTCGCGGGTGGCTCTGGAACGCAACCCCCGCGATGGAGGAGGGATTACTGTATCTATATATATATATATATATATATATATATATATATATATATATATATATATATATATTATATATATATATATATATATATATATATAATTATACATGTACATACACAGTAGATGGGCTCAGTTGGTCTAGCGCATAAATCTATCTGCTGAAGTGTTAATCTAATTGAAATGGGTTCAACAGACTGTAACTGAAGTCCACAATTCCCTACGACTTCAATCACTACACACTCACTCATCATTTCAAGGCATTTATTGCATGGACCAATGCATTGCATTTTTAATTCCAAAAGGTGCCATATACAGTATAACCAATACTATATCCTAACACATTCAATTCTAAATAGGAAAAAATAACAAGAAATGAAAAAAGGCTGATTGAAGAAGTGCTAATTCCATTGGAGACTATTGAATGCCATACAAAGAGAGGTATCTGGATGGTATGACCATGGTGGTCTCACACTTGCATCTTGGGAGTGTCCCTTTTATAATTGTTAGTGTTTTTTTTTTTTGTTTTTATTTATCTGATTTATTCTTGCTCTCATTTTCCTACATTTGTGAAGACAGATCACCAGAATGTTTAATTGACTTCCTCTGTCATTCTTATTTCCTGTATTGGTCATATTTAACTTTTCATGTTGCCTCCATTATACAGCATTTATGTCCAAGCATATTTGATTTTAAGTATTTATTTTTGTAATGCACCCTCAGTTGGAATGAAAACACAGTGCATTTTATTACTGTATGCATTATAAAATACATTCCAGTAGACAGAGCATCAGAAATGTTAATGCTGGATGGATAGAAATACACCCACACACACTGACATTGCTTAATCCATCCATCCATCCATTTTCCAACCCGCTGAATCCGAACACAGGGTCACGGGGGTCTGCTGGAGCCAATCCCAGCCAACACAGGGCACAAGGCAGGAACCAATCCCGGGCAGGGTGCCAACCCACCGCAGGACACCCACAAACACACCCACACACCAAGCACACACTAGGGCCAATTTAGAATCGACATTGCTTAATATAAATTATATTTTCTTTAAATAATGAAAGGCTCATAGTTCTCTGATTACTACTAAACAGCTATTAATAATATAAATAGATTAATATTCAGTATTTACGTGAACCCTGAAAACCATGAGGACTGATTTAGATCATTTATAGGACGGGGCTGGGTGGTCTCATAGCCTTAGAACCCCTTCCGATTTTGTTTTTTTCGTCCAGCCCTCTGGAGTTTTTTGGGGTTTTTTTTTCTGTCCTCTCGGCCATCAGACCTTTTTTATTTACTATTTCCTAATCTTATTTTTATTTTTTATAAACTTTTCTTTCTTCATCTTCATCTTTAAGCCACATCATTTGTATGAAAATGTGCTATATAAATTGTTGTTGTAGATTTATAAAATTTTAATACAGCTCTGGCATTGAATATTACTTTTTAGTTATATTTCAATCTTCATGGTCTTAAGCATAAATCTATTTTTTCATATCAATATTTGGTGCATGTCTAAAAAATTCAGTCAACAGAGTGAGTGATTCAGTACAGTGTACTATAATTTAAACCACAAACCTAATAATTCAGTTGGTGAGTTGTGAGCAATACAAAGCCATTCCAGAGGTGGTACTTTGTACTGGCATTTTGATAAGAATGGCCTCAGACTCCCACTACCTTGAAAACCTTTGTAGCTGGTTTGTATGGGGAAAAGATTTTCCTTAAAATTTGGAGCAGTCTCTACAATATCCTTATAACCTGTAAATCTGTCAGTTAGCTGTCATCCATCATTAATGGCCATATGTCAGTTGGGCCTCACTGGCCTTTGTTAGTTACCACTGAATTTTGATTGACTTTTGTTAGTCAATTTATGATGCACATATATAAGTAAGTATAGAGCATGCATAAAAAATCTGTTTAGATTAAGAAGAAATAAAAGGTCAGCATTTAGGGCTGTAGTTGCAAATGAAGGGTAAGAAAATAGATAACCTATATTTCACATACTTTTGTGTACACATATAACTGGTACGGCTTATTTGTATCAAGGACCTTTACTAACTTCAGCTCTCAAGGTTTCTGTAAATGAAATAACATATGCTTGGACTTGTTTAAAAACTGGCATAAAAAAATAAATACCAAAAACATCAAAAGTTTGCTGAAAGAATGAGGTGGAAGAAATTGCACATATGCTTGAACACTGAAATCTGTATATACTGTATAAGATTATAAGGCATATTTGTCTGCAACACAAAAACTCGCACAAACTTCAGACCTTTGAACCTTGAATTTGGGGTGAATTGACAGCTTATGCCATGCTTCCCATGGTTTTTGTGATTGTGAGATGACAGGGCTGATTTGGGCCTCTAGTACTTCTAACAGTTGGCACAGAAATAGCAGCACGACTGACATTACAGGATATGCATGGCTGTGCTACTCAGAACAAATATGGCCAACTAATCACACCACTGGTATAACATGTTAGTCCCTCACATGGCTATTGGAGACATGGCAGTACACCGCAACTCATAGGGATATGCATGTCCACGTGCCCCAGTTTACACAACACCAGTGCTATTATAACACACAGTACCTCATTGTTTTACTTTAATGTTTTATCACATTCTTGTATTGCTTCAACTTTGTGTTTTCCATGCTCTTATTACCCCCGTCCCCTCAAAATATATATATATATATATATATATATATATATATATATATATATATATATATATATATATATATATATATATATATATATATATATATATTAGTAGTGTGACGAGATCTCGTGGTACGAGATCTCGCGAGATCAGATTTGTTTTGTGAGATGCGTCTGGTCTCGCGAGAACGTGACGATATCCTTGCGTTATTGGCATGATGGAGTGTGAGGGAGAAGTAAGGATAGAAGATGCGCCCACGACATTTAAATCGTTGGTGTGGCAACATTTTGGATTCTTTGTGGAAATAAGAAACGGCGAAAAAATGACAGACAAGACAAAGACAATTTGCAAACACTGTAAGAAATTAATACCGTACACCTCTGCTAACACAAGCACTATGCAAAAGCATTTAGAAAACAACCACAGCTCGTTACTAAAAACTGCGCCTGTGAAGAAAACGGAAAGCAATTCAGTTCGCATGAAAGGGCAAACAACCATAACAAATGCCTTTGCAGCTAAACTTCCACCATCCCATGCAAGAGCCACGGCAATAACGAGAGACATCGGCGTTTTCATTGCAGCCGATATGAGACCATTTTCTGTGGTGGAAAATCTGGGATTTCGGCGACTCATCCACACACTGGAACCAAAGTATGCCATCCTGTCACGCGCACATTTTACTCGCACGGTGGTCCCGACCCTCTATAGGGAGTGCAAGGTAAACGTTGTACAGGCTTTGAAAGAGGCAGAAACCATCGCCATAACTACTGACGGTTGGACTTCTAGGTGTACACAGAGCTATATCACAATTACAGCCCACATTATCAACAGTAATTGGGAAATGGTACATTTTGTAATGCAGACGCGCCCACTTTTTGAATCACACACAGGGGCAAACGTCGCTGAAGTTTACAAGAAGCTGTCACACAGTGGGGTCTTAAAAAGCCAAACCATTGCATCGCTATTGTAACAGACAATGCGCGTAATATGGATGTGGCTGTGCGCGAGGCAGGATTTGAGCCGCACATCAAATGCAACGCGCACACAATAAATCTCGCTACACAGGCTGGCCTCGGTGTTGCACGTGTCGCTCGTTTGCTCGGGCGGGTGAGACGTGTAACTGCTTTTTTTCACCGGAGTCCGACAGCTGCCGCGGTACTGACGTCTAAGCAGAAGCTGCTACAACTGCCACCGCACAAATTAATAATGGACGTCACCACGCGATGGAATTCATCATTGGATATGCTGGTTCGTTACCTGGAGCAGCAGGCTGCTATAGCAGCAGCGCTCACCAGCCCAGAAATAAGACAAAATGCCCGAAACATTGACACACTGGATACCTGCGACATCGTCAATGCCGAATTTCTTGTGAAAAAATGTAGACATGCTTATATTCTTAAAAAAGAACATGACCATATCTTAGGCTGTTCTGTATAGGTCATTACCTCATTACCTAGGTCTTAGCTCTTTTTCCATGCTTAAGAAAATTTTGTTCATTGTTTTGCACTCTGAGTTTTAAGACAGCACTACTTTGATAGTTACACTAATTATGGTTAATTGCACGTAAAGGGATATTTGTGTTGTTTATTATTTATTTTTATTTATACTATTTAATTTTATTGTGCAATTAATTGCCTGTCAGTTTGTGGCAAAATATTTTGCAGTGTTTACATGTTATTACTGCATATCATTCATCAAAATAGAAGTTTTATTTCATAAAGTTGATTTCAAAATGGACATGCATTTTTTGCATTTTGTGTTTTTCAGTTAAATAAAAGGCTATTTTTGCTATATATTTAAACATTGAGGATTTCTTTAAAAAAAATGTCTAAAAGTCTCGTCTCGTTCTCGTGAACCCAGTCTCGTGTCTCGTCTTGTCTCGTGGGAAAAGCGTCTCGTCACACCCCTAATATATATATATATATATATATATATATATATATATATATATAGTGCTTTTTAAATTCTCTTTTATTAAATGAACACGTAAATACATACGCAGAATCAACAACTCCTTATCTTTGCCATCCATTACAGCTACTGTTGATACTCCTCCATGACATAACTACATCTTTAAAAGTCAGGGTAGCATGGTGGCACAGTGGGTAGCGCTGCTGCCTCGCAGTTAGGAGACCCGGGTTCATTTCCTGGGTCCTCCCTGCATGGAGTTTGCATGTTCTCCCCGTGTCTGTGTGGGTTTCCTCCGGGTACTCCGGTTTCCTCCCACAGTCCAAAGACATGCAGGTTAGGTGCATTGGTGATTCTAAATTGTTCCTAGTTTGTAAAAAAAAAAAAAAAAAAAGTCATATTCAACATTATCATTTTAATGGTGGACTGTGCCCCCTTCTGTTGCCTTTTATTTGAGAACTAGGGGGCCATATGTTGTTCATTATGAGAATGAATGCAGTAGTAGGATAATAAGCACACACATCTGCATCTGCCTTAAAATCTGTATTCTTTACACGGGTTGCCCAAATTGGAGTTTCTGGTGTGTGTTTATTACTGTCTAAAATTCGCTGCATTCAATTCTGCATGTTGTGCTCTGCATTCATTTCTAGATGTTACATAGCTTTATATACTATATGCTACCTGGGAAAATACATAGAAGTTTTAAATTTGTAGATTTCTTGGTACTTTCAATGCTTTAACATTTTTTTTCTTTATTCTGGGTTCTTTATATTGGTTGAATTTTCAAACAAATATTAAGGTTTTAAAATTATTGTTGAAGTTAATGAATATTTTATGATGCATTTTTAGTCATGTAATTAAAACAGACTGTTTCCCCCTACTATTAGCCAGATATCTGGTGAGCCAGTTCTTATTTACTAACATCATAATTTCAACAATTATTTATAGCTTTGTATTGTCATTATTACCACATATGCACAGTACACTGAATTTCTTACTTGCATGTGTTAATCAACATGTAAAATGGGTATACTCCCCAGCACTGTGATTAGTAACTAAAACAGCCCTAAAACAAAATCTTTGTCTTCCATGCCTGAAAAATCTTAGAATATATTTGTCATTACAAATGCAATTATGGAATAAATATAATTGCATAATTATACTACTATACTACTACTAGTGTAAAGCACTAGTATTTTTCTTTCCTTTTCTGTTTTCTAAATAATACATATTCAGACACAGCTAAAATGAAATTTCAAAAATGCCTTTGGTTTACATTATTCTCCATTAATCAAACACCCACATTCGTTCACACCAAGTGAATTTACAGTCATTAATTAACATTTTGCCAGTCTTTTAAATGTGTGAAGAGATATGTTTCCCTTTATGAAAATTGTAGAAGGTAGCCAATTAGTTTTATAAATATTATGCATATTAGTATAAAAAATTTTTGTATATGTCAAATGCAGTTTACATTCTTTAGGTGAGCAGTTTTTTAATCTATGCAGATACTAAGCTCCATATAAAAGAGAAGTGTAAGAGCATTTATACTGAGAAGTTTATCGCCTTTTTCTTTAGAAACAATTTGCGGTGTTCTTTAGAGTAAATTTTAAGATAAATTAGAAAAAAAGATCTTGTAAGATAGTTTACATTGTTTTATCTTTGTTTTTTTTCCCCTTCTCATTTTCCTTTAAAAATCATTACTGGTAAGTCTGAAGTTGGTAATCATGTAATTGCTTGTCCAGAAGGATGCTTCAATGTGTCAAGCATAAAATGTTGAAGTTGATGGGTTTCTAGTTAACATGTCAGACTGTGTATTAAGGAAACAAAAAGGGAAGGGTGACAAATCTTTAATATTCTTTCTTTTTGTACTTTTAAACTAGAAGATAGGCAGTATCAGTTCAGTTTCAATGGGTGGAGGTGGGAAACTTCAGGTTTTGTTTTTGATTTACACATTTTGACCAATGCTAACAAGTTTTCGTCTTGTTCAAATGCTAGATTGATCCTGAGAAATTGAAAATATTGATTTAACCCTCTGTCTAACTAGACACCCAGGGGCCTGTCAGCACAGTCTTAGCACATTACAATTGCTTGCTTGTAATTCCTCAGGGGACTTGTAATAAGTATTGCATTTGTCTTCCTATTCTTTGAAATTACACCAACAGTTGTCTGAGTCAATGCTGAATCATTTGATCCCACTTTCTTGCAAGATGTCTTGCAGCCCAATAGTCTTAGCCTACCTATAGTGCATCTGGTGATATAATAAATTATACCTAATTGATAGAGTGGGTCACGCTAGGGTGAAAATTCTTAATTTGCTTTCCATGATCAGAATTAAATTCACTTAACGGGAAATAAGAATACAAACTATTTATGCTAATAACATGGAATTATTAGGAAGACATTTCACACATTTTATTATAGTAACATTATATTCTCAAATCAACTAAGTCCAGTTCTTGACCATGGCGTCTAGAGGCTATCCCAGCAAAACAAGAAAAATGTTGGCTTTTCATAAGTTACTAAATACATTGCTCTGTACATTTATTATATATATGTGTGTGTGCTTCACTCGCCAACCCCTGTGTTTGGTTTACCGGATATACAGTACAATTTATTTTTTGTATAGCCCAAAATCACACAACAAGTGCCGTAATGGGCTTTAACAGGCCCTGCCTCTTGACAGCCCCCCAGCTTTGACCCTCTAAGAAGACCAGAAAAAAATCCCCAAAAAAAAACCCTTGTAGGGAAAAAATGGAAGAAACCTAAGGAAAGGCAGTTCAAAGAGAGACCCCTTTCCAGGTAGGTTGGGCGTGCAGTGGGTGTCAAAAAGAAGGGGGCCAATACAGTACAGTACAATACATAGAACAGAATAAATCAGTATAAAAATAAAAATTCTAGAAGTACGGAGTAGAATTTCACATTAGATGATATCACATAATATGATTTGGATTTGTTTTAAGTCCTGGAAACCTCATTCATCAAGCTGCCTCCCCCATTTTGCCATTCCACATCTGAAATAGCGCTAATCTGATGAAAGGACCCCTCATTCCCATGTCTCCATTCATCAGGGATGACTTTACCTTAGGCAGGCAATCTACAATTTAAAGAGATTATTTTCTTATGAATTGTTACAAATGCATTATTTTCACGTTTACTTTAAAAACTTTTGTAAAAACAATACTTGTTTGTTTATTTCCTGCCCTGTGCGTAGTTACATCACTTTCTTCCCAGACGTATAATACTGCTCGTGTTGTGAAGGGTGTTGCGGCTGAATGTACGCGAAGGATATGCCTTTGGATCATTTGCTGTCTTTTTGCTGCTTGCTAGCTGCCTCTTCTGCATGTCGCATGTCGTTGTTTTAAGAGCTCGGAGCACATGATGCTTGCCTGCCAAAAACAATCTAACAACTGCTAGCTTAGGGGTCTATTGAGTTGTTTTAAATGATGGCTCACTGCCTGGTCTCGCGTGACATTGTAAAAGCAATACCTGTCTTTTATTTCTTATATAGGCTAAAACTATTGGGCTGCAAGACGTCTTGCAAGAAACTGGGATCAAATATATAATATGTGTGTGTGTATGTGTGTGTGTGTATATATATATATATATATATATATATATATATATATAGAATAGAATGCCTTTTATTGTCACTATACACATGTACAATGAGATTAAAAGCAGCTCCTTTCAGTGCAGACATATATGTAGAACACAACAAGTAAATAAAATAAACAAATGGTGCAAAAAGTTGCAAAAAAAGTTCTGCGACGCTATATACAAATGGAAAGAATAATAACTAAATCGAGTTATTGCACATTATTTAAATACTGGAACGAATAAATAACTATTGCACTATTGGGTTATTGCACATAATGTAAATATCGCACAATAATGATGATCATGTGCAGTGAGTAGTAGATATTGGACCTGAGAGTAATGATATTGTACAGTATGCAGATATTAGTTATTATCAGTACCATTTAGATATTGGATATTGCACAGTTGATGGATAGAAGGAAGTCCAGGGGTTGGGGGGGTTAGACTGTGTAGTCAATGCATGTGTGAGTTTAGAATGGTTATAGCTTTTGGGAAAAAACTGTTCTTGAGTCTGTTTGTCCTTGTTGTGATGCACCTATAGTGCCTCCCTGAGGGCAGCAGGTCAGACAGATCAGAGCCAGGGTGGGAGCTGTCCTTAATGATGTTTTTTGCTCTGCTGAAGCAGCGGGAGATGTAAATGTCCATCAAGGAGGGGAGAGGGCAGCCGATGATCTTCTGTGCTGCCTTTACTACTCGCTGAAGCCTCTCCCTGTCTGCCATGGTGCAGCTGCCGTACCATACTGTGATACAGTACGTCAGCAGGCTTTCGATGGACGAGCGGTAGAAGGTCAGTAGCAGGTTGGAGTCCAGGTTGTGCTTTCTGAGGACCCTCAGGAAGTGTAACCGCTGCTGAGCCTTCTTGATGACTGCTGTGATGTTGTCTGTCCAGGAGATGTCAGTGGAGATAAGGACACCAAGAAACCGGAAGGTATGGACCCTCTCCACACACTCGCCGTTGATGTAGAGGGGGGCTAGATCATTGCTGTGCCTCCTGAAGTCGACAATGATCTCCTTGGTTTTTCTGGTGTTCAGAGCCAGATTGTTGTTCGAACACCAGGCTGCCAACTTCAGGACCTCCTCTCTGTAAGCTGCCTCGTCTCCCTTTGAGATGAGTCCAACCACTGTGATGTCATCAGCAAACTTGACGATGAGGTTGTTGTTGTGGGCCGGACTGCAGTCGTGGGTGTAGAAGACAGTACAGAAGGGGGCTCAGCACACAGCCTTGCGGGGTACCGGTGTTTAGTGTGCGAATGGAGGAGTGGTGGGGGCCGAGTCTCACAGTCTAGAGCCAGTTGGTAAGAAAGTCTCTTATCCAGACACAAGTGAGAGGGGGGAGGCCAAGAGTGACCAGTTTGGTGATGAGAATGTCAGGAATGATTGTATTAAAAGCTGAGCTGTAATCTACAAACAGCATCCGGACATAGCTCTTGCTGCTGCTCCAGATGGCTCAGCACAGAGTGGAGAGCTACAGCAATGGCGTCTTCTGTGGATCGGTTCGTGCGATATGCGAATTGGTAGGGATCGAAGTCTTGGGGGAGATAGTCCTTGATGTGCTGGAGAACCAGTCGCTCGAAGCACTTCATGATTACCGGAGTGATGGCCACAGGGCGATAATCATTTAGGCTGGTGATGGGAGACTTCTTCGGCGCTGGAATAATTGTGGCTGATTTAAGGCAGGATGGAATGACTGCCTGGGCTAGGGAGAGGTTGAAGATTTTGGTAAAGATAAAGGTGAGCTGGTGGGCATACGCTCTGAGCACCCTACCAGGCACTCCATCTGGGCCAGCAGCCTTCTTGGGGTTCACTGCCAGGAGCACCCGTCTGACATCGTGCTCCTTTACAGTGAGTGGAGTAGTGCAGGAACCCGGTGAGGGTGGGAGCAGGGCTGGAGCAGGTGAGTGCTGCTGTTGCGATGATTCAAAGCGAGCAAAGAAGCAGTTTAGCTCCTCTGCTAGCGATGCACTCAGATCTCCTGTTGTTGCATCACAGCCTCTGTAGTTTGTGATGCTTTGTATTCCCTGCCACACCTCCCGTGTATTGTGGCTGGACAGGTGGGACTCTATGCTCCTTTTATGGTCCGTCTTGGCTTTTTTAATTTCTCTTTTCAGAGCAGCTTGGGCAGCCCTGTACAGAGCTCTGTCACCTGACCTGAAGGCAGCGTTGCGGTCTCTGAGGAGTGTACGGACCTGGCTGGTCATCCAGGGTTTCTGGTTTGGGAAAACCCGAATGTTTTTGTCCACAGTCACATTTCCGATGCAGAACCTGATATAATTCAGTACCGTTCCTGTGAATGTTTCCAGCTCTCGGCGTTCAAATATGTCCCAGTCCGTCTGTTCGAAGCAGTCCTGTAATTTGGAGAGTGCATTTTCAGGCCAGGTTGTAACAGTCTTTATGGTGGGCCTGGCACTGCATCTGAGGGGGGTGTAGGCTGGAGAGAGCAGGAGAGAAAGATGGTCGGACTGTCCGAGTTCGGGGAGGGGTATGGCTCTGTACGCGTGCTTGATGTTGGAGTAAACATGGTCCAGTGTGTTCTGCCCTCTAGTAGAACACTTAACATGTTGATAAAATTTTGGGAGTACAGTCTTCAAGTTGGCCTTGTTAAAGTCTCCTGCAATTATATGAGCACCGTCAGGGTGGGCTCGCTGCTGTTCATTAATGGTGTTCGGCAGGAGAGAGAGCGCCGTGTTTACATTGGCGTTGGGTGGAATGTACACAGCCATGACGATCACTACTGTTAGCTCTCTCGGTAGAAAAAAAGGCCGGCATCTTACAGACATGTACTCGAGGTCAGGGGAACAGTGTTTGTCTATAATTGTCCCGTTGTTGCACCAATTCTCATGCACGTAAACACAGAGTCCCCCTCCCCTGCTCTTACAGGATTCCTTTGTCCTGTCCCAGCGGAGCAGAGTGCGACCTGCTAGCTGCATACTAGCATTGGGTATCCCCGGGTGAAGCCAGGTTTCAGTTATAATCAAAACACAGCAGTCACGAACATAGCGATTTCCAGCGAGTTGTAATTCCAAGTCATCCGTTTTATGCACCAGGGATCTGGCATTGGTGAGATACAGGCTCGGTAGAGGTGGCTTGTGCGGTTGTTTCTTTAGCCTTAGCATAACGCCGGATCTGCGGCCCCGCTTCTGCTTCCTTTCCCTTCTCCGTCTGCACCGTCTCCCAGACCCGACAACAATCCACGGAGAGCCCGCTGGTCTCGCTATGTTGTCTGGGATGTTGTGTGTGTGATGAAAATCACTCGAAACTGATGTCTGGCACTGGACACCGATGTCTATAAGGTTCTGACGGGTGTAGCGGATGTTCGCTGAACCGATCGTGCACAAATAAGCAAGAAAAAAGTACAAAAACAACAAAAAAGAGCACTGAAAAAGAGAGCCGTGAGCCGCTGCGACCATGCGCGCCGCATATACAGTATATAAAACTGTGAAAACGAGTTTATGATTTCCTGTTCTAACATTCTGATCTTGAAATAAATATTTAAAAAGACTTGTATAAAGCACTTAAATATAAATTACACAATTTTATTGGTTAAAACATGTAATATGGTAGTTCAATTTCATTTCAATATAGTGCGTGATTACAAGCAAAAAGACAGTCACATTTGAAGCTTTGTAGAGTTGAAAAATTAAGTGAAAACGAAAGGATAGGTCCTACTTTGAAAGGCAACAAAACAAAAATTAGGGTTAGGATTTTCAGTTTTGATAAAGGAAGCCTTTGTGAAGAAATATTCTAGGTCTTCACAATTCTTCAAAGCACGTACTTAGATAATCCAGCAGAATTCTTCCAGGTAAATAGTGAAGAATTTAGTCAAGTATGTTGGTGGAAATGACAGAACATGTTGGGAATGAACAAACCTCGTAGTTTAAGTGGAGGACCCTGATTTATTTTTTTATTTTTTTTGCTCTTTTTTTTGTATGTCACAGCTTCCTCTTTGTCAAAGCAAGAGAGAGAGAATTGCCACTTTGACCCAGCTAAAAAAAAAGTAGCCAGAAACCAAAGAAGGTAGCATGGTTTGTTGAGTAAATGTGGTTTTAAAGCTGCATATCAATACAAGACTTGACAGAACTCAAAATTTACTGACATGCTGTTGGTTTGCAATATTTAAATACAAAGGATCTCTCTTCACAAAAGAAATACATGCACTTTTTGATGTAGTGCCATATTTAGGTGAAGGATATGTTTTTTGTTTTGTTTTTTTTGTTGATGTGCTTAATACATTATCTAGTTCAAAATTGTTTTCTAATTTTATTGCTCTTCAAGATTTGCCTAAGCATTGATTAAGAAAATGGGTAGGTAAGTGGAAGATTAAGTTAGACTAATTTTCAGGGTTATATATTTTTCATGTGCACAATGTAATTTATTTTCAAACCAGCTTTTACAAAAAAAGTGAATATCTGTAGTGAAGCACATGATTATCCATTTTACAGTTAAGTTTTCAAGTTATTAAATTGATTGGTTTTCTTGTTAGAAAAATCATGGATGTATTAAACTAATGCCTAATTATATTTTATTTTTATAGAGTATGCAATGCACAATTCATCTTGGGAGATCAATTGATATAGCACTCTTCTTTGCTGTTTTAACGGTATAAATTTTGTAATATATATTTTTGACACATTGAGTTACCTTTTTCTTTTTAGTTTTATTGAATTAAATTGCATACGTTTGATAAAGAATAATGCGAGCAATACAATTTCATATTGAATTTAATTTTAACATCATCCCCACCCTATCTGGTAAACTATGTGATCAGCTATCCCAATATGTAGTATGTAGATACTGAAGCATCACAAAAGAGGTCTGCATGCTTACCTAATTTTAACTAAAATTTGTTACAGTGGATGAATTACTTTTTTCTAATTAAATTATTTAAGATGACAAACTTGCAATGTAGTGCACAATATAATAAGATTGTTCACTATTCTGTATTAGTTCATTTAGTAATATTCCAAATACTACTGTAGGTGGATTAGTAGTACTTAAGGTTCCAATTCTTTCTGAGAGGCAGAAAGTATCCCCCTGTCCCCCACCAAACCTGCTGCGAGTTTTGCACAAAACATAATGACCAAATGAGGCGGGTACCTGATTGTTATTGCTCACGATTAAGGACTGCGCCTAGGTGCATTTTTGACAACCCTAGGCAAGATAATTGCATGCTGTGTATGACTCTTAGTTAAATTACACCAGCCTTTGCACAGGTTGATAAGAAATGTAACTTGTCAATGGCAGAGTTCCTTTTTGTTTAAATGGTCTCTTTCCTAACAATCCCTTAAGTTATCAGGGCAATCATCTTGAAAGATAAGGTAAAGTATAGAAGTGCTGCAAGTATTAGACATTTTCAACCTCTTATATTGAAAGAATATTTGGAAAACCTGGCAAGTATCTTAAAGAGTTTGTAACTTGTGTACAGCTGAAGATGTGGAATTAAATTTGACACCTAAATATTCAATGGATGCCAACATATCAGTATAGAAAACTGTAAAAGTCCTAGTGCCTAGAATTTTTAATGTGTTGAACCTTGAATTTAAGAACAGTTGGAAAAGATTGTCATGTACAACTGCAATTGAGAGTAATATCTCTGCCTTATATACTTTTCTATTCTGAGAGAGTGTTGAGCCTACCGATCCCTGCTTAATTGATGGTAATCAATATTAGATGGTACACAGAAGCAGACTTATTAGAGTTCGAGGAGGATTTCCTTTCCATAGCCAACCCAGCACATAGTTTTATTTCTTTCTGCTTTCCTCTAGAGTCTCAGAATACATATTTTTTTTATTTATTTTTGAATTGTGATATCTCTGCATTCCACGTGAAAATAGTTAAAATCGTGCCTCATATTTCGAAGGAGGGGTTATTAATATATGTAGGAATCATCTGAAAAAGATGTAAAAACTTTGAAGATGTTTATTTTGGCATTATTATTTCTTCCAGCTAATACATGTTGAAGATTATTTATTAAGTTAAATGTGTCTTTTTTGACAGGTTTATATTAGTTTCGGATTGCCAGTGGTGTAATAGTGCATTTTGGTGATTATGTGGAGGCAGGCAAGGGTTATACTTTTTAAGTTGTAAATTTTTTTTAGTTTTGCCAATTCATTTTACAGTATTTATTAAATAAGTAAGTGAGAGCTGTTATTACCTAAATTTATGAAGACTTGGAGATGGTTAAGAAGATAGTGAAGTTACACTTATTTTATCTAGCCCTTTGCATTATTGTGGTACAGTATACACTAGCAAAAACACCCACAAGGAATGTATAGCCATTAGCATGTCTTTGGACTATGAACCAGTATTAACAACTTCATCTTTTTGCCTCTTTTTACATTTAACTGCTGTAGCTTTTAATTAATTACACTTGGTAATCTATTTTTTTGATTGCTTCCATAAATATTATTTGATGGTTTTCAGCCAGAGTAATGACAACTAAACAGAGGTATTGGCAGAGGCATTTAAAAAGACGGGTGCTGTTGCTTTTCTTGCATTAACTGGTTAGTTAATTTATCTTGTTTAAACAGTCAATGGATATTTACAGTGCATCCGGAAAGTATTCACAGCGCATCAATTTTTCCACATTTTGTTATGTTACAGCCTTAGTCCAGAATGGATTAAATTCATTTTTTTCCTCAGAATTCTACACACAACACACCGTAATCACAACGTGAAAAAAGTTTACTTGAGGCTTTTGCAGATTTATTAAAAATAAAAAAACTGAGAAATCACATGTACATAAGTATTCACAGCCTTTGCTCAATACTTTGTCGATGCACCTTTGGCAGCAATTACAGCCTCAAGTCTTTTTGAATATGATGCCACAAGCTTGGCACACCTATCCTTGGCCAGTTTCACCCATTCCTCTTTGCAGCACCTCTCACGCTCCATCAGGTTGGATGGGAAGCGTCGGTGCACAGCCATTTTAAGATCTCTCCAGAGATGTTCAATCGGATTCAAGTCTGGGCTCTGGCTGGGCCACTCAATGACATTCACAGAGTTGTCCTGAAGCCACTCCGTTGATATCTTGGCTGCGTGCTTAGGGTCGTTGTCCTGCTGAAAGATGAACCGTCACCCCAATCTGAGGTCAAGAGCACTCTGGGGTCAAGAGCACTCTGGAGCAGGTTTTCATCCAGGATGTGTCTGTACATTCCTGCAGTCATCTTTCCCTTTATCCTGACTAGTCTCCCAGTTCCTGCCGCTGAAAAACATCCCCACAGCATGATGCTGCCACCACCATGCTTCACTGTAGGGATGGTATTGGCCTGGTGACGAGCGGCGCCTGGTTTCCACCAAACGTGACGCCTGGCATTCACACCAAAGAGTTCAATCTTTGTCTCATCAGACCAGAGAATTTTCTTTCTCATGGTCTGAGAGTCCTTCAGGTGCCTTTTGGCAAATTCCAGGCGGGCTGCCATGTGCCTTTTACTAAGGAGTGGCTTCCGTCTGGCCACTCTACCATACAGACCTGATTGGTGGATTGCTGCAGAGATGGTTGTCCTTCTGGAAGTTTCTCCTCTCTCCACAGAGGACCTCTGGAGCTCTGACAGAGTGACCATCGGGTTCTTGGTTACCTCCCTGACTAAGGCCCTTCTTCCCCGATCGCTCAGTTTAGATGGCCGGCCAGCTCTAGGAAGAACCCTGGTGGTTTCGAACTTCTTCCACTTACGGATGATGGAGGCCACTGTGCTCATTGGGACCTTCAAAGCAGCAGAATTTTTTCTGTAACCTTCCCCAGATTTGTGCCTCGAGACAATCCTGTCTCGGAGGTCTGCAGACAATTCCTTTGACTTCATGCTTGGTTTGTGCTCTGACATGAACTGTCAACTGTGGGACCTTATATAGACAGATGTGTGCCATTCCAAATCATGTCCAATCAAGTGAATTTACCACAGGTGGACTCCAATTAAACTGCAGAAACATCTCAAGGATGATCAGGGGAAACAGGATGCACCTGAGCTCAATTTTGAGCTTCATGGCAAAGGCTGTAAATACTTATGTACATGTGCTTTCTCACTTTTTTTATTTTTAATAAATTTGCAAAAATCTCAAACTTTTTTTCACGTTGTCATTATGGGGTGTTGTGTGTAGAATTTTGAGGAAAAAAATGAATGTAATCCATTTTGCAATAAGGCTGTAACATAAACAAAATGTGGAAAAAGTGATGCGCTGTGAATACTTTCCAGATGCACTGTATCATATGTTGTGTAATTTTATTTGTAATTCTTTAATAATTCTTTACATTGTACATAATTTAATTGTACATCTAAAAGCTTAAATTAGATAACCAGATATTTTATGTATATAACACATTCTCGCATTTTGTGAGCTTAGAGTTCATATGTACCTTCTACCTGTTTTTGAAGTAGAAAACTGTGCCAGTCTGCAATTAACTCTAAGATGGCTACACTTAAGATATCCTCTTATCTTCCATCACCTGCAAGTGTTTGCTTTTTTGTTTATCTCTTTATATTCTTCATGATGGGGAAATTATGTCAATTAACATTATCAAGTATAAAAACAAATATTTTTGTATTCTTTAATGTCAGTAAAAAGATAGTGATTGAATGAAGTTGCCTTTTTTTGCACATCATGTGTTTAATCCTCAAAATGAATCAATGAAACCATCTTTGGCAACACAGTAGGATGTGTAAATAGTTTATGCATAAATGCCAGCCAGAATGTAAAGCTTGTGGTGCAGTTTTTTTCTTTAAAAATACACAGCACACTAGTTATCTTTGTAACAGATTATTAAAAGAATCAGCAGCCAAGCAAGATGTTCCTGTATATAACTTTTGCATGTTATACTTTACAATGCTACACCTGTTGCAAACAATGATGTGGTTATTAGTACAACTTGTTTGTTTGGCACCGAAGAACAATTCTGCTTCAGGTCATTGAATTATTTTTTCCTGTTGTTAAGGCCATATACCCAGGGTTTTTCAAAAATGGGAGTTTACATGTGCAGAATCTCCATCCAGATGAAAAAGCAAAAATCCGCGGTCATGAGCCGAAACAGGCATAGATAACAAAGGGATTGTTGTCTATATTAATGTACATCATCTTTTTTTTTTTTTTTTTTTTTTTTTCTTTTCTTTCAAATGTGTGTTTTTCTCCTGGAATTTGTTAAAATACAGTCGTCATCAACACTACCTGGCCATTTCACTACCACATCAATAAATGAACACTTGTAATCACAGGTTACTTGTATGAAGACCTCCCCTTTCTGTTCAACTGATCCATGGAATTTGTGGATGGCTGCTTTATTTCTACGGAGTGTTTGATGTAGCAGTGACCTCTGTAGCATTCTGATGTCTGTGTTACTCAGTATAGTGATAAAGTAATTCCTCGTTTAAATTTAAAAATGTAAAAGTCCTGTTAATACCAGTTCTATTTGGCACACACTGTGACATCAAGCAAAGAAGATACCAGCGCACTCTGTGACATTACAAGCCAAAAACTCTGTTTTCCCCATCTACACATAAACAGGGAAAACATAGTTTTTAAACATCTTCGCCATGGCAGGAGTTTTTCAAAAGTTCCATTTTCAGGGACCTAAAACATAGTTTGCGTGTAGACAAAAGGCCAAAAAAGCATACAAAAAGCTGCATTTTAAAAAATTCCCAGGTACGTGTGGACAGGGTCTAATTTTCAGACCCAGTTATCTAGTTCAGTGTGTCGTGGGGCTATAGCATATCCTGCAAACACTTGGAATAAGGTGAGAACCAGCCCAGGGAAAGAAAATGGCCCATCTCAGGAATCCATTATATGTACCCCCACACTTTCCAAAGCCAATGTAGATTCACGTCTTTTGGATTTAGAAAGGTAACCCACACAAACAAATAAAATACATGTAAGCTTCACAGCAGCACTGCCAAGGCTACAAGTTGAGCCCATGAGATGTCAGACAACAATAATAACCACCAACTCCTTTTTAGCTTTCACTGAACACCCATAGGTGGGTGCATATTGTGTACACCACTGCCCCCACCCCCATTTTAGTGCGTTACGACTAAAGTACACTTTGTGTACTACCGCTGTTTTGTATTGCTGTACGTTTTTTGGTCATTAAACATGCTTCATTTATCTACCCTATCAAGACCAAGTACATTCTTTTCATATTTGAGGAATTACGTTTTTAAATATCCATTCAGAGTTGATGCTGGTTTATTATCTATCTATCTATCTATCTATCTATCTATCTATCTATCTATCTATCTATCTATCTATCTATCTATCTATCTAGTTTTAAACATGGAGATTGATGTTTGAGTATTATTTATGCCAAAAGTTGAACAGTGCTTGCAGTTTGCGTCTAGTAAATAGTCACTGTAACAAATGGACATGCTGCTTTTATCTGTAAATACAGTATCTACACTTGGCTTTTGCTGAATTGTGTTTTCTAGTCTTAAATTACTAATTAGTTATATTCCCCTTATACAGCTTTCCAGTGAAAGGACAGAAAACTAAGACTCTATACCTACACAATTTTTCTTACATAATGAACATTTGCTAACAAAAAGTGTTACCAAATAAGCTGAATCTTCCTGCTATTTCTTTCCACGTCCACTTTGACCTCACATTTTTTTCATCAAATTTTTTTTTTTTTGCCTATTTGTTCAAGATTTTTGTGTCATGCTGACTTAGGACATGCTAAATTATATAAACATGGACATGAAAAATTGGAAACCATCTTCATCCACCCTGTGTCCTGGTTTTCCAGGTCAAGGTTGTATGCAGCTGGTTCCCATCCTGGTTGAATGACCTCTTGAAACCTTTATGTACATATTACTGCATTGCAAGTCCTTGTGTTATCATTTAAAATGCTGTACATGTTAGCAGAGATATCTTTATTAATTTCTCTTACACCATCTGTGTGAAATGGATTCACTATTTCTACTGTAATTGTCCGGTTACACTTCAAGGAAAAAGTTTGCATCCAACAGTTGCTGGATTGGTTACTCAAAAGACAAGGGTATATTAAATCTGCAGGTAAGTTTGCTTTCATGTCAGTAGTAAATCATGCTTTTTTTGTCTTGAAGTCTAAATGTGGTTTTCTGGGCCTACATTGGTATGACCACACCTTTGACTTTGGGCCATGACAGTTAATGAAGATATCAAGTGGCAGATTGCTTCTCACTTGTTTTGCATGGTGGTACACAGGATCTCTGGTGTGTGTTGAGTGGTGGTACACAGGATCTCTGGTGTGTGTTGGGTAATTGTGTGAAAGGGTCAATATAATCTGTACATAATATTTTTGTATTTATGCACATGTAAACATAGACTAATATCAACATTTTCAGCACTTCTTTTTAAAATGGGTAATTCATTTTTTAATCTGCTAAAAAATGTGTAATAGATACACTGCTTTAGAGCACTAATATGCTAAGCAGTTATTTGGTTTTTTGGAACTCGGATGAATGCTTTACTGGTCTAAGATTGAATTTCTTTTTTTATGTTCAGGTTTGGCAAAAGGTATGTTTTAACAAAGTAGTTGTACATTTCTCAATGACTATTCTCTTTTCCTGCCAGGTATGGATCACAGCTGTGCTTCTTGCTATTTTTACTTTTTTTAACTTTTTACAGTTTTTTTTTTTTCTCATGGAAGCTTCTTTCCTTTCATAGGTGCCTGCATTTCCAAGCTTTATTTCTGTAGGTAAAAGGTTTCCTGCTTCCCTAGGGCATAGGCAGAACCACAGACCTCCTAGTGAAAAGCTTCATATTGTTGATTTTGTGTATTGTAATGCAAATCTGAGCTTGAGACCTTTGAGTCATCCATCACGCATGACAGGACAGCTAGTCTATTGTCCGTGCCTTTAGAGGATTTGTGTTTAAACTAGACTCTCTACCAGGGGCCTAGATTATTAGATTCTGGGAGACGAAAAAGGAGGAAACGGATTAGGCCTGCTGTTGCTATGTAAATATAACAGCATCTAAGAAAAACAAAAGAAGAGTATAGAGATACCAAATGGACATCTGAAAGAAGCATTGGAGAGCAATGTTTTCCTAAAATCTAGCACTGTTAAGATTGTCGGTCACTTAGATTTGACTCTTGAGGTTAATGTGATGTTCAGTGACTGCATTTCATGGTTTAAAGTTATATATAGGTCTTAATTCTTGAGCATGTTATAAAAATTAAGGTTTCATTGTGTCTCCTCCTTATTAAAATAGATAAAGCAGTTTAAAATTTCTGTTAATATATGTAGTCTCCATTTGAAACATACATGTAAGTGATGTTGTTCTTACTGTAGTAAAAGAAATGTAACTTATCCACTTCACTACCATTGGTCAGTCTTGCTTACTTAAAATATTAACTTATATGTATATTTAAGTTATACTTAAATGTGTTTTAAATATTTTTAGTATGACAGTTCACTCTCTCTTAATGCACTTTTTTATTTTGTTTAAAAAGTAAACCATCCTCTTTGTACATGCAGTTTTGAGCCTTTTAGTAAGTTTATTATATTTCTGCTACTTTATTTATTAAATGAACCAAAGTACTGTAAGTTGGTCAATTTTATAAAATGCAGGGAATGCAGTATTATTTTCACTTTATTATACTGTAGATCATTATGTAGTGGCTGACTTGAATAAGTTTTTAAAAGCATCTGATAACAAAAGAAATCTAGATTTTTTTTTCCTATGCAGATCTAGATTCTGTGAAAGAACTAGCATATAATAACTAAGACTGCGGTATAGAAATATCTTCTTTCTGGTAATAAATCATAATTATTATACCAGCTCTATTTTTATAAATATTTGTATTTGCCCAGTAGTTTACTACTACCATTGCAGAGATCATTGCAACTAGATTTAAAAAAAAAAAAAAATGAGACAGCAAGTTTTAAGTGTATAAATATGTTAAAGAGAGAAATATTCCTCTGATGTGTTAACTCAATCAGGACGGTCATTATTTTCCTTTTGATTTAAAGTTGTGGTGCATTTGCTCACACCTCAGCATGCATTTCATAAAGAGAACTGAAATGAAGTAAAATTTTCATTTCTTTTTCAAATAAAAAGTAATTGTATCATTTTAATTGGATGTTTGTGGAAAAATAAAAAATGTAATAAAAATGTAAATGAATTTTATATAATTTTGTATGCTGTTCTTTAATGGATTTTTATGGTTATATAATTTGTTGACTCATTTACTGGTGCAATAAAAAACACACTACCAACTTCAAAACAGCATTGTTAAGCTCTAAATACTAGCTGATGGTGATAGCTGTGATGATGTGTGCTGAGTTAAAACAGTTGTGTAATTTTTCATACAGGGATCTCAATGCATTCTTCATCATGCCCTAGGGTGAGTTTGTGTCAAAAGTATGATATGGTGGTGCAGTGATTATTCCTGGTGTATCCTGCTTTAAAAGACCGTTTAAGTTATAGTCTCTTCACTAACTGTGTAAAATTTCCCTAGTCATAGCATTATCCAGCTGCACAGTGTATAAAGAAAAACTAGTCCCAGATGCAATGGTACTTCATTGCACTAATTCACTTGGGTCAGTTTGAAGGGAAGAGTTAACTTAACCTGCACATTTTTTAGATTTGTGAGGAAACTGGAACCTTGGGATAAACCTAATGTGATAAGTAGAGAATTTGTAATGTACACAGAGAATTAGGGTTGTTAAAAGTATCAAAATATGTCAATAAGTATTAATTTGAACATTTAAAATTTACTTCAGTACTCTTTCTTCATGATGTCAATTCTGCAGCCTGCATTACAAATGCACTTCCAGTTTGCCATTGCTAGAGGTGCATCACCAAATTCCAGACACTCAGAGATGATAATGATTTGGAGCCTTCACCAGTACATTTATTTGACTAAGAGGGCAGCCAGAGATGCATCTGGAATTACTTGGGATTTGTAGCAAATGGGAATGGAAAGCCATAAGATAACATGCATGCCTGTATGCAAGATTTGCCACCACACAATACCAATTGAAGGGGCTATTCAAGGCAGTGATGATGGAAAACCATATGGAAATCTTAACTTTTGGAGGCGGGTTAGGTGTGTAGAGACCATTTTGGTGTTACCCTCAGTGTCTGTGCCGCATGGTTCTTAACTTACCAAAACGGCATCCTTTGGATGATGGTGCCCTAGGCAATTTACTATGTCAATACAAAATTTTGAAAGATATCTTATGTCTAAATTATGTAAACATTAATAAGTATTAACTTATAACCTGTTGAGTTTGAAGTAGGAATGTCATGTCAATTTTTTTTTTTTTCATTTAAATCATTTTTTGTAGTCAGCTAAACATTTAACGCGTTATGACAGAGATCTGCAATTATTTTTACCTGCTGGGTCCATTTAGGCACAGCAGTCTTTAGCACTGGGGCTCCCTTGATTTTTAAACTGTGTGAATTGTGCTACTATATCACTTTTTTTCATGCGATTTTAAAATTATTTTATTTCATCTGCTATATAATGTCATTTGTTATCTGTTTAACATCTATGTACAGTATCATATTTACTGTGTTTATTAGAATGGTTTTCCATCTTTCAAATATTAGAATCAAAAATCTGAAAGTGAAGTATGTAGACCTTGTGTTTGATATGGTACAGGCCCGTTGGATGTGGTTACTGCATGTAGACAGATGCTAGGAAAAGGAAGCATAATGCAAGGAGCAGTCTTTCTGTGTTTATCCAAAAGATTAGAATGCCATGCATCTCATAGCAAAGTACTAAAAGAATATATTTATAATGATGAAATGGTTATCAGTTTGTTTGTTATTTTGACTGGAAACTGAATCTCACTTTGACAGTTGCCTTTGTGGCTAAAAGTAAAGCTTTATTAGTTTTAAATTAATATTATAGCACTGATGACATGTCAGGCATTCTTTAGCCTTGACCTTTACTTCACAAGCCGTATCTTGCTTTTTTAATCTTGTTGTGGATTTCTGGGGTTCATTTAAGGGATGTGGAGAAGAGGATTTTAATTATAAAAATACTTTTTTTTTTCTTTTTTTTTCCTCCCAGAGTAAAGAGAAAATATATGGTTTTATACTGTCAGGTGTTATTTTGGTACAGTGCACATTTGTTTTTTCTGAATACTATTGACATCTAGTGTAACTACTAAATATCGCCAAGATATTTGTTGCAGGACAATCCTAGAAAAGTGTTGCTGCTGCCGCTTTGTTGGCAGCCATTTGAGTGCAATTGATATGCTTTAAGATCTCTTGGGGTCATTGAAATTCAGAGGAAGCTATTCTTAATGACAGAGAAAAGAAGGGAAGAAATACATGGCCTCCCAGCTGTCAAGCAGCATGTGACTACTGTGGAGGTCAGGCCATAAATATCTAATCCTTTTCCTGCTGCTTTGACTGACAACAAGAGAACCTTTTAATGCACTTAAAGAGTTAAAACAATTTTCCAATTGAAACAACATTATAATCAGGATAAGGCAAATTTGTTTTGTACCATTTTAAAAGAGAAAAAATAGTGGATTCACATCAAAAGCTAGTGTCAAAGCTTTGAGGAAGACTCCATACTATGTTCAAGACTTTGAATTGAAATGTAAAGTGGAGTGGAGTGGAAATCTGTCGTTCATTTTTAAAGGAAGTAGTTTACTCTGGCTATCTGAAAGTGTAATATAGCTCTCTGTAGTTGAAATTAATAAAGCTTCTGAGAATCTGTGTAGTTTCATCATTAATAATCTTGCATGAATTAGGTCAAAATTCAATACAATATTTCTCCACATTTTGAATACTGTAAATAAGAAAATAAGGCTCTTAGTTAATGAATTTGTAGGGCTTTCTTATTTCAGAATATTTTAATGACAACGATTGTAATTGATTTTTTTACCAAAGTCATCAATGAAACATCAGGTAAAAACTGTCATCCTGTACATCATTGCTCACTTCTACTAACTTTTTCAAATATTTAAATCATTTTTTACTATAAGAGGAGCTGTAATGATGTTTACAAAATATTGGTAGGTGTTTTTTGTTCAGACTGTAGTCTTTTTCATACATTTAGACTCTTCAAGAAATTTACTGGTAAAGTATCATTTCAGTATTATATGTGAACAAAAGCCACAGTCAGTATCACAGCAAGCTATGATATCAAGACATTTGTAGTTTGGAGAGGTGATAGGATAAATAAAGTAATATTACTAAGATCTTAAGAGCCTTAAGTAATATGCACTGAAAATATTGTGAATAAAGCAGTTGTAACATTCTAATCTACTGTGTATGAATGTGTATAATTAGCCTTAAGACATTTGAGAGAAGCGCAGAACCTTTTTTTTTTTTTTCAGAACCTACTCTTCAGCCGTGTCAAGGAGAAATTTAATATGCAGCTTCTGAGAACAGATTTATTACTGCACAGCCAAGTTTCAGAAGTCCAATATAGAAATTCAAAGCTTTGGCTATCAGTTGTTATACTTTCCTTTTGCAGTGTGATCGCCCTCCCATGTAACTTTGTCCCAACCTGAGTGTTATGTGAACACGGTTGGTCAGAGCTGTACAAGTGTAAATAAAAAAAAAGCACATTATTATATATATATATATATATATATATATATATATATATATATATATATATATAAAATATGTTTGTCAGTAGGGTTTCTAGTTCACTCCAAGCAGTTCTCACCTGTGCCATATTTCATTTAACCTGCTAGTACTCTAGCTGTACGAGTGCAGTATGCACCACTGTGATTGGTAAGTTTGGATAAAAATACTCCTATTCAAAATACAAATATTCAGGCCTATGCTGTTTTACTCATTTTCATTTTTGTACTAATATTAGTTTCCTTAAACATACTAAATCATTTGGACTGTATGAATGTTTATTATGATGCTTTTATGTTTCTTAAGAAAAGAAGTCTAAAACCTTCTTTCATTCTAGTTGCAAGATGTTTCCATTAGAGGATTTGTTTAATTGATAATCATGTCTAACAAACCTGAAATAGATTTAATTGTGCAACCATTTACAGTTACTCCAGTGTACATGAACAAGTTGCACTGCCTTACAATAGCACAATATCACACACCGCAGGTCATTGCAAATATGTTTTTTCTCTCTCTCTCTCTGGCCTTCTTAAAGTGGGCTGCCTCTTTTTCGAAATGTTGTTTTGCACACCACACAGGAAAGAAAGCAAGCTTGCCAAGTCCTGCTGAGCGTTTTTTCAAGCTTGTGAAAAGAATGAATTATTCAGCAGCAAGCATGCTTACAGCTGGCCATTTGGGAGCTTTGATCTACGAATCAGGCGTCTGCATGAATGCCCTTATTGTCATGTTATGTGTACACAGTGTGTGAATTATTGAAAATAGCGAGGCCCTAGCCTCATCTGGTAGAGATTACAGTGCAGGCATGCTGGGTGAAGGGCTGTAATTGAAAATCCCCAGATGCTGTTTATTTGGCCTTGGTCACATGATCTCCTGCAGTTGGCGTGGCTTTAACAAAATGATATGCTCTGAAAAAGGAGACCCATCCTCCCAATGCCCCTTTACTTGGTCAACTGCACAACACAGCAACACCTGTTGTGGATACTTTTTTAAACTTTGAAAAGGATGGTGTGTTAGAAGTGGCAGGTTTTTGCATTCTTTGTCATTTGGGTGACAATTATGTTACTTAATTTCACATGCTTCACTGCAAGTAATAATACTTTGGATCCCTGTAAGAAGAATTATATTTTTAAAGTAGCAAATCAACTGTTAAAAGAATAACCAAAATACAGTAACACATTTAATGGAATATACTGCCTTTTAAAATAAAAAGCAAATTCCTAACCTTTGAAACTCCTCTCATATCAAAAGTTTATTTATCACTCTGTTTATATAACCTAACACTTTCTGCCTTGTATCTAAAGCCATATAACAGAGTTCTTTTCCAGCATTGTTTTATTTTATAACCATATTATTTTATTTACATGCTTGATGTTCAGTATACTTTACCTTCTTTCAGCATAATCTGGTCATTCTTTATTAAAAATTTAATGGCTTACTCTACCTTTTGATATATTTATTAGCGATCTAAATATTACTAAATGAACAGACCATTGATCAAAAGCCTATGCTTTGTCTACACTGATACATTATTAACGTTATTAACTCGATAAGAATATTTCAGCGTTCTAAAAAGCATTAGTAGAGCACCATAATTCTGTGTAGATAGTGTAAATATTGCTACATATCCAGAATACAGTGAGATTCTTACTGTGATATTCAAAATGCTAACACATTTCCACTTCTGGAGTCATGATCAATGAGTATTATCTTACCTGAAACCTTATGTCTCTATTATCTCTTAAACTTTTGCCTTCCTTGTCTGGAGAGGAATATAAGTTAAACATCATGGTCAGTGTTTTCTTTTTCATGAGGACAATTGGCTTGACCTTTTACATTTTTGAGTGTTCACTGCATTTTAACTTGTTGATTGAAGGTGTTATAGATATACTAAAATTTGAATTTAATTACATGTTGATTAACAGTGACGTTGTATATACACATGCACTTAAAGGAAAACAAAAACATAACTTGTATTTGCTTTTAATACTTTATGCGAGATACAGTATTTTTCTCAGAATTCTGTAAAATAATCAGTTGCTTTTCAGCCTTCTGTTTGTGGAGAGGTATATTTTCTTTTTTACTTAATTTAGTTACTTGTAATTATATTTAATGTGTTGTTTTTTGGAGTGTGAGATCACTCAATCTGTGGGGTTTATTATTTATTTTTTTTAACGTGTTTATTTCAGTTACCTTTAGTTAACTTTATTAAGTTACCTACTAAAGGTTATTTTGGAATAACTTTATCAATATTATCCGTTTAGTAAAGACATTTACTGATAAAAAAGATAAATGATAAATATCACAATTTTTTAAAACAATAGAACAATCTAAATAAGAACAGGCTATTCAGCCCAACGATGCTAACTGTTGCTATCCACTTAATTCTTCTAAAATAACCAAGTCTAGTTTTGAAAATTCTTTCAACCATACTGCCTACCACACTACTTGGCAGATTATTCCACATATCTATGGTTCTCTGTGTAAAGAAAAACATTCTAATATTTGTGCAACATTTACTCTTAACAATTTTCAAACTGTGTCTCCAAGTTCTTGATGAACTAATTTTAAAATAACAGTCTCCGTCCATCATATTAATTCCCTTCATAATTTTAAGCACGTCTTCTCTTAACCTTCTTTTGCTTAAACTGAAAAGGCTCAGCTCTTTAATCTGTTCTCATAATTCATCCCTTGTAGCCCAGGAATCAGCCTAGTCACTCTTCTTTGGACTTTTTGTTATTTGTAAATGAAGAATAGTATTCTTTAATTGTGTGTGTGTGTGTGTGTGTGTGTATATATATATATATATATATATATATATATATATATATACAGTAATCCCTCCTCCATCGCGGGGGTTGCGTTCCAGAGCCACCCGCGAAATAAGAAAATCCGCAAAGTAGAAACCATATGTTTATATGGTTATTTTTATATTGTCATGCTTGGGTCACAGATTTGCGCAGAAACACAGGAGGTTGTAGAGAGACAGGAATGTTATTCAAACACTGCAAACAAACATTTGTCTCTTTTTCAAAAGTTTAAACTGTGCTCCATGACAAGACAGAGATGACAGTTCCGTCTCACAATTAAAAGAATGCAAACATATCTTCCTCTTCAAAGGAGTGCGAGTCAGGAGCAGAGCATGTCAGAGAGATAGAGAGACAAAAGCAAACAAATCAATAGGGCTGTTTGGCTTTTAAGTATACGAAGCACCGCGGCACAAAGCTGTTGAAGGCGGCAGCTCACACCCCCTCCGTCAGGAGCAGAGAAAGAGAGACAGAGTTTGTTTTTCAATCAAAAATCAATACGTGCCCTTCGAGCTTTTAAGTATGCGAAGCACCGTGCAGCATGTCGCTTCAGGAAGCAGCTGCACAAAAGATAGCAACGTGAAGATAATCTTTCAGCATTTTTAGATGAGCGTCCGTATCGTCTAGGTTTGCGAACAGCCCCCCTGCTCAATCCCCCTACGTCAGGATCAGAGAAACTCTGCACAAGAGAGGGAGAAAAGTAAGTTGGGTAGCTTCTCAGCCATCTGCCAATAGCGTCCCTTGTATGAAATCAACTGGGCAAACCAACTGTGGAAGCATGTACCAGAAATTAAAAGACCCATTGTCCGCAGAAATCCGCGAACAAGCAAAAAATCCGCGATATATATTTAAATATGCTTACATATAAAATCTGCGATGGAGTGAAGCCGCGAAAGGCGAAGCGCGATATAGCGAGGGATTACTGTATATGTATATATATATATATATATATATATATATATATATATACAGTGGAACCTCGAGATACGAGCACCTCTGTATACGAGAAATTCAAAATACGAGGAAAGTATGAGCGAAAAATTCAGCTCTAAATACGAGCATTGGTTCGCGTAACGAGCCACGAGCCAGGCTGTGGGTATAGCTCGCGGCTTAGCAAGGGGGCGTGGTAGCAGTTGCGAGCCGCGATCTGCGGTGTCTGCGTTTCTCACTTAAGTGCACAGGTGGGAAACTGCCCACATCCATGATTGTTCCTGTGGCTGATGGGCTGCAGCTGCCATGTCCTCCCCGCATATATAGAGAAGCGCGAGCAGGTTAAGGGTGAGAAAAAGTAAAAGAGAGAGAGAGAAGGCAGGCAGGCAAGTGCAGGCTCGCGTGTAGCTGAACAGGCGAGCCAAACAGCTGAAGCAGGACGATGTAGAGAAGGTCAGCTGCATTAAGAGTGTCTCGCCTGTTTTAGAGCCCGCATGGGAGAAATAGGTGAGACGCTAACAGAGAAGAAGCACCGGGGATTGTCATCTGTTTTTAAAGACTGCTTCTTGTTGACGTTTTAACCTCGTGTTAAAGGATTGTTATTCTTGTGTATTTTAAACCTCCACTTCACAACTGTTTTAAGGATTATTTATTTAAAGATTTATTGAGTGCTCTACTGCACTTTGGACACCTGTTTGGATTCTTTTAATAATCAGTTATATTATTTACCAGTGTTATTTATTAAAGGTAGACTACAGTATATATAATTTATCAGTGTTATTTATTAGGAAAATTGATTTTTATGTTAATATATTTGGGGTGCAGAACGGATTAACTGGATTTCCATTATTTTCAATGGGGAAGTTTGTTCTAGATACGAGAAATTCGCTATACAAGCTCAGTTCTGGAACGAATTAAACTCGTATCTAGAGGTTCCACTGTGTGTATATGTGTATATATATATATATATATATATATATATATATATATATATATATATATATATATATATATATACATACATACATACATACATACATACATACATACATATATATATATATATATATATATATATATATATATATATATATATATATATATATATATATATATATATATATACATACTAGCAAAATACCCGCGCTTCGCAGCGGAGAAGTAGTGTGTTAAAGAGGTTATGAAAAAGTAAAGGAAACATTTTAAAAATAACGTAACATGATTGTCAATGTAATTGTGTTGTCATTGTTATAACTGTTGCTGTTTTTTATATATATATATATATATATATATATATATATATATATATATATATATATATAATATACACACACACATAAACATTTATATACATATACATATCTACATATACACATCTACATATATATACACACATACATAAACACACACATAAGACTTACTGAGTGAAACGGGCTTTCATTGACAATCATGTTACGTTATTTTTAAAATGTTTCCTTTTTTTTTCATAACCTCTTTAACACACTACTTCTCCGCTGCGAAGCACGGGTATTTTGCTAGTATATATATATATATATATATATATATATATATATACATATATATATATATATATATATACATATACACACATACATGAAGTTTTAATAACACAGAAATCAATATAAACATTAACATCATTATCATATGAGAATATGAAGTAATATATAAGAAGCACATTTCATATAAATATAAATCATTAAACAGTAAAATCTTCTTCTGTAATTTGCTACCGTGGCAATTTGTGTGTCTGTCCAGGATTTAAAATGACCTGTAGCTCGCAAACCGTTTCACCTATACACTTGAAATGTGGTACACATATAGTACGTCACGTCTACTATCTGCTTTATGGGTGATGATCGTTTTACTCTTTTTATCTTTATTTTATTTTATTGTAGAATCAACTCCTATCTGCGCACAGCAGGGCAGCCGTGGGCGGATGCGTATGGAGCATTCACTCCATGTTATCGTGCATTGCGCTGTCAGTGGTATTTTGATAAAAGAATTTGAACAACATATAAGAAGCGTATAAATTATTAAACAGTAAAACATTAACATTTAAGAAGTAAAGTTACATGAAGTACTACTGCAGTGCCTTCGGGTATACCTCATTTTTTCTTTGGCCATTACATGCTTAAATTGTGAATTTCCCATTGGGATTAATAAAGTATCTATCTATCGATCGTTCGTTCGTTCGTTCGTTCGTTCACATTTTTTGGTGTACCTACCCGAGAACACGCGACATATAACCGACCGTGGGAGAAGCATGGATTTTAAACACGCGTTGAGTTCATCTGCTGGTCTCCCTCATGGAATAACTGGTAATGTTTGACTAAAATCTACAGCGAGTAAAACGACATTACCTCCTATTTTTTTTTTTACGATCTCTGAGATGTTGCTTTTTTCGGTTCAAGGCTTCATAAGCTCTTTTATGTTGTATGGTGTACTTATCCCAAACCATCATCTTTGAATGTTGGAAGACTGTCGCCTTGTATGTAGATCGGGGTAATTACATTCATTGCATTCCTAGTCTGAATCACAATGTGATTGTATGGGTGGTTACCTGGCACTGTAGGGTTGCCACCCGTCCTTTAAAATACGGAATCGTGCCGCGTTTGAGAATGAAATTGCGCGTCCCGTTTTGAATCAATACCGGACGGGATTTATCCCGTATTTTTTGTATCATTTTTTTTTTAAAGCAGCGTCTCATGCAAATCATCCCACACGCATTTTATGAAGATGCCTCCTTTCCTACTTTTGATTGGGTAATACTTGATGTCATCGTTAGTTTGATTGGTGTTTTTAACTGTCCAGTGAGGAGGGCGTGTCTTTTAAGTACAGTCTGCAAAGTGTTGGCACTGAGATGTGGCGTCAGCGCCATACTTGAAGCCCCTAACGTTACGGTCAGCAAGTCGGCTAACATCCGCCATGTGCCGTCTTTCAGTTGCGAGAAGCAGATCATAGAATGGTTGAAACTGTTGCCCCTAACGTTGCGCCACGGCGTGTGGTTCGTTTATACCTCGTGTCTTCTCATTAAACTTTTATCTCGCGAATATGTTATTGCAATCCGTAGCGGGAGCGTT